>NC_137017.1:2207092-2244592 GCF_032717465.1 Coenobita brevimanus | reverse complement strand
CCCTCCCCTGCCCTGCCCTACCCAAATCTGATCCACCTTAACGTAACCTAACCAGACAGAGTAACAAAACCCAGTCTAACCAACCAAGCTGCCCCACAACAGCAACAGGTCCTCGTCATTGCAGCTAACCACCCCTTCTTCTCTCATTTTATTTGTCTTGGTTCTTAGGAGTCGGTAGCTGTGTTTATGATCATGTTATTTCTTTTTTCTGGGCCTGTGTCGTAAGATGGTTGGCATGTGAGAGGTGAGGGTGGCGCGTGCTTACTTTCATCTTCTTGCTGTTGTTGTTTTTACTCCCACTTACCTGTGCTTACCTGTATCGACTCAGCCTGGCTTAACCTAACCTGATCTAACCTTGCCTACGCTAATCTACCTCAGTATCACCTAACCTGATCTGACCCAGCCTGATCACACACAACGCTGCCTGACCTGATGCACCAGTTTGACCTAATCTGACCCAGCCTGATCACACACAACGCTGCCTGACCTGATGCACCAGTTTGACCTAATCTGACCCAACCTGACCATTAGATTAAGTGTGATCTAGTTTATCTTAATTTAATCTGACTTTACGTAGTTTGACCGGGTATAATAACCATACCTAGCGTAACTTAACCTACCCTAACCTAACTTTACGTAACCTGCACAGATATAATAACTTGCCCATAATCAGCCTAACCTAATCTGACCCAGCATACTGTAGTCTAAAATAACCTAACTTGATCAGCCACTACTTACCCTAACTTGACCTTGGCGTCACCTCTCGTCATTATTTGCAAGTAATTGAGCAAGTTGGTGCCCTTACCTTTATTATTTTATTATTTTATTTAGTTTTGATTATTCTTTTTTTTTTTTTTTTTTTTTTTTTTTTTACTCAGACCTAAGTAGTGATAAAGTTCATGTTCCTCTTGTTTTTCACTTATTTTTTATGGCATCCACTTTCCACGCGACAGACACAGAACAACCTTGCTGAATCTCATTAGAGAGAGAGAGAGAGAGAGACTGAAAGTGAGAGTGAGTGCAGGAAATGAGCAATAGGAAATCTTATACCCTCGTCTTGCGAGGTGGTAGTAATTCAACCATCGTCTCTGGGGTTACCTGTCTCTCTCATTACCATCCCTCCTTCAGGTGAGTATGTAGTGATGAAGAGGAAGGAGGTAAAGGAGAAATCGGAGACAGGAAGGTGGGGAGAAAGGGGAGTAATGTGGAGAGGAAAAGTGGAGGAGAAATAGAAGATTGGGAGGAAAGAGGGGGACACCTGAGAGATAAGAAAGTGGGGAGGAAAGGGAGAGAAGAAATGGAAGATAAAAAGGCGGAGGGAAAGGCGATGGAGATGGGGAGGAGAAACGGGAGATAAGGAGGTGGGGAGAACTGGAAGATAATGTGCAAAAGAAAGAGGGGGGAGAAATGGAACATAAAAAGGCAGGGAGAAGAATGTAAATAGGAATGAGAGCTTGAAAAATAGGGAGAGAATGGGGTCCGCAGTCCACCTATGTTGCACTTACCTTCGCCTATCACCACTTTGGCGCCAGTACCCACCGTCCATACTGAATACATGCTTCGGCCGTCTCGTTCAGGGCTAGTTTTATGATATTAGCGGGAGGGTTAAATTATGTAGAAGAATGTCAGTGAGCAGTCAAGAAATTATGTAGGAGAAAGTAGACGAGGTTGAATTAGGAATGAGACAAGAACTGGAAGAGAGAGAGAGAGAGAGAGAGAGAGAGAGAGAGAGAGAGAGAGGAGTGAATAGCAGTCTAGTCTATTTCTGGTGAACACTTCGATGCTAATTCTCCTCCCATTGTCTTTTCCTTATTGCTGTTCCTGCGTACTTCTCACACCATTTCTAGCAGAGGGAAATAGGATGATGATGATGATGATGGTAGATGTGGTGATGATGATGATGATGTTAGTTTTGGTGATGATAATGATGATGGTAGTTGTGGTGGTAGTGGTGATGATGCTGATGGTGGTAGTGGTGGTGATGACGATGAAGATTATTATTTGTAGTTGCTGTTGTTGATGATGATGATGATAATGAAAATAAAGAAGAAAAAGATACTGAATAGAAGAAAAAGAAGAAGGGTTGAAATGAAGAGAAATTTAAGGGGAAACAAAAGAAAATTACACACACTGTTATTTAAATGCTTTGGTATAGTAATTTATCTTTTTCCATTGCAGGTGAGTGTCCATTGTCGCATCATGGGATTCTTGTGAGTAATTATTATTTTTCCTTTTTTTTTTTTTTTTAGATAAATTGGTTTCAGAATTTGTGTTGAATCTACTGTGTGTGTGTGTGTGTGTGTGTGTGTGTGTGTGTGTTTTCCTTGTTCATGCTTGTGCTTATTGACGTGTTCATGTGTATATGTTTATGTATGAGCACACCTCCTGCTCTGAACACAAATATTAACCCGTTCACGAGGCAGTCTCTCCTAACATTTATTATTATTATTATTATTATTATTATTATTATTATTATTATTATTGTAGTACACACGCATCTATATTATACATACTGTCGATACTCTCATGTATATTTTGCCACCCTGCTAACCCTTATCGTCGTGTGATCTGGTCTTTCCTTTTAACTTAATTGCTTGTTTGGCCTTTACACCTGCCTGCCTGCCTCACTCCTTCCTCCTTTCTTCCCTGTCTTTTCTAGTCTTCTCTTTTCTTCTGTTCTCTTCCCTTCTCCTCTCTTCTCTCTCTCTCTCTCTCTCTCTCTCTCTCTCTCTCTCTCTCTCTCTCATATATATATATATATATATATATATATATATATATATATATATATATATATATATATATATATTTTTTATACACACACACACACACACACACACACACACACACACACACACACACACACACACACGTCAGTATGTGGTATGACCTGAAATATAACTGGATAGTTAGTAATTGGTATCAGTTATTGTTGTTATTCAGTCCCAGTCTGTCTGGTTGAAAAGACCTATCAACCGCAGGCAAGTAACCCCCTTCATGGTCGATCCGTGCAGTGACTCGGTGTTTGCTTGTGGTCGACAGCGTCTTGCGACAGTGAGGCGCGAGGGTGTTGGAAGTTTGGTTCCTGGATGGATGCCGCGCTTGCGTCTCTCCACCCAGTTGATAGGAGCATCATAGTAGGCTCCACTCCACCCTGTTTTGGGGTTATATGGTTACCGCCCAGCTTTGTAAGTGGTTTCCTGGGTTACAGGAAACATAGGATTGTCACTCATTATAGAGCCACCTGAAAGAAGAGTAATAAAAAGTAACAGGAAGGAAAGGGGGAAGTAGGAAGAGAAGAGGGCAAAGTAAGAAATAGAATGGTGAAAGTAAAGGAGGAAGTAGGCAGCACCACATCAAGTGAGTGGATGATGAGCGCCCTGAACTACATAGCTATGCATGTCCACTGATATGCCGAGCCTTGACAGTACACACTTTCACCTTCGATTCATTTTCTCGATGAATTTGCTTCCTATTTTATTTTTTATAAATATAATCTCTGCAATCCCAGTGAAACTATTTCGTGTACCTTCCCCTCTCTTACGCCTTCCCATTAACCCCTCCCATTCCACCTTTCCTCGTATCCTCGTCTCTTCTTCCTTTCCTCACCCCCTTCCTCCCCATCCCCCTACCCATCTTATCACATGAGCATCTATGTTTCTTGTTCCCTTCCTCTCTCCATTCCTTCCCCCCGCCCCTTCCTCCGCCCCTCCTCTCTGTCCTAGACCTGATCTGGCCCACTTCTTTCCCTCTCACCTTCCCAGGCATCTTCATTTCTTGCTCCTTCCCGCCTTCCGTCCCCTCACCCCTTTCCCCACCCCCTTCCTCCTGCAGCACCTGTCTCATTCTCTCACGTACCCATCACTTCCTGCCTCCTTTCCTCCTTCCTTCCCTGTCTTTCCGTATCTCTTGTCCACCTTTCCTCTCTTTCTCGCCCTCTTCCTTCTTATATTTCCTCCTCAATCTTCCACCCTTCCTCTTCCCTTTCCTTCCTCTTCCATTCTTTGCCTTGCTCCCACCTTCCTCCCTTCCTCCCTCCTTCCTCCCTCCCAGTACTTGCTCTCCTTCCCACTTTCCTTCCAGTTTTCCTTCACTTTCTGCTTCCTTCCTTTTTTTTTTTTTTTTTAATCTAATTTTCCTCCTCACTTCCCTCTCACACATTGTTTCCTTTTTTCTTTCTTCTCTTCCTTCTTCCCTTCTGTCCATGTCTTTATTGCATTTCTTTCCTTGTCTTTAACTGATATAATAGCTTTCTTTATTTATAACCCTCCCCATAACAAACAGCCACGAAAAGATCACCACGTCTGTTGCTGTTAGCTTTCCTGTGTACTCTTTCCTCCTTCCATTCTTTCTCGCTCCTTCCTCTCTTCCTTCCCTCCCCTCGACTCTCATTCCTTCATTCCTTCCCACTCACTCGTCTTTCCTTCAGTTGCCTTCATGTCATTCTTTGTTTAATCTTTCCTTCCCTCACTTCCTCCCTTTCCTTCCTTTCCCGTCTCCTACCCTCTCGTTCCCCCTTTGCTTCCTATCTCCTTTCCTTCCCTCCCATTCTCCCATTCCTTTCCATTCCTTCTCATTCCCTATTCGTTGTTTGTCACCTTATCTCCTCTTCCTTTATTTCCCCTGTATCTTCGTTCATTCCACTAGATTCTCCTCCTTCTCCTCCTCCTCTTCCTCCTCCTCCTCCTCCTCCTTAATCCAGCCTTCCTCCTTCTACCTCACTCCCCCGCAGCGACACTTTTTGGGGTAGAGGGAGGGAGGGGAGGGGTCTGCAACATGTTTACCTTCACTAGCGGCTACTTACATTCGTGCTGGTCCACGCCCTTCTCTCCCTTCCCCCTCCCTTCCCTCTCCCTTCCTCCCTCCCTTCCTCTCCCTGCCCCGCCTTGCCCCTCCCTTCGTCCCTCCCTTCCTCGCCTTGCTCCGCCTTGCCCCTCCTTTCCTCTCTCTCTCTCTCTCTCTCTCTCTCTCTCTCTCTCTCTCTCTCTCTCTCTCCCCCTCTCCCCCCCTCTCCCTGCCCCGCCTTGCCCCTCCCTTCCTCTCTCTCTTTCACTCCCTGCCCTGCCTTGCCCCTCCCTTTCTGTCTCTCTCTCTCTCTTTGCTTTTCCCGCCTTGCCCCTCCCTTCCTTTCTCCCTTCCTTCCCTCACCGACCTTTCCCCCCTTCTTTTCCCCCCTCCCTTCCCTCTCCCATGCACCTCCCTTCCTCCCTTCCCTTTCCCTCCCGTATCCCTCCTCTTCGTTCTTCTTTCCCTCCCTTCCTCTCCCTTCCATACCTTGCCCCTCCCTTCCTCTTTCTCTCCCTTCCCTCTCCTTTTCCTACCTTTCCCCTCCCATTCCTCTCCCTCCCCCGCCATACCCCTCCCTTCGTCTCTCCCTCTCTTGCCTCTCCCTTTCCCACCTTGCCTCTCCCTTCCTCTTTACCTCCTTTTCTTCCCTCCCCTTCCTTCTCCCTTCATATATTTCTACTCTCTCCTTCCATGCCCCTCCCTCCCTTTTCCTTCCTCCTCTTGTTCAGCCTCCTCTCCCCCCCCCCTTACCTCTCCCCTGCCTTCTCGTGCCTCCTCCTCGCCTCCCTCACTCTCCCTCCTCCCTCACTCTCCCTCCTCCTGTCTCCACCTTATCCTTTTTTCATACTCTCTCCTTCGCTTGCCTCTCCTTCCCTCCCTTACTCTCCCTTCTCCTGCCCCACCCTCCCTTTTTCCTAATCTCTCCATCCCTTCCCCTTCCTCCTCTCTCCCTATCCATCACCTTGGCTCTCCCTTCTCCCTCCCTTTACCCGATACTTGTTCTTTTACCTGCTCTAATTTCCTCATTTATCTCTCCCTTTACTTCTCCTACCCTTCTCTCCCCTTCTCCTACCCTTGTCTTCCCTTCCAAATCCCTTCCCTTCCCCAGCCTTCCCTCAGGTGTAATCCCTCCTCCCTTCCTTTCTTTATACCTTCCCTTCATTGCCCTCTAAACTCCCATCCCCCTTTCCCTTTCTGTTTCGTTTCTCATCTGGAAAGTGTCACAGACTAATAATAATAATAATAATAATAATAGTAGGAGTAGTAGTAGTAGTAATCATCATCATCATCATTATCATCATCATCATACTGTTACAACTACTACTACTACTACTACTGCTATTTTTTTTTTTAATACAAATAAAATCACCTTCATCCATTGGTGAATTATATTGTGAAGATCAAAACCAACCTTGCTCATACAGTTCACCATTTGGAGTTGTAATGTGAAGGTTAACACTAACCCTCATATTACAATCCGTTGGCCCCAAGCACGCCAACGGCTGTGCTGACCAACCATCTGCTATTACTTTTATTATTTTATTTTTTACTTATTAACATTACAGTGTTAATAAAGACATTAATGATTTGGAGTCGCTGGTCTATGCGACTCTCGACCACAGTTGCATCGTAATCCATACCCGCCAGAGAGACAGGCCTGAGGGCTGACGATCTTGTGCTCCTGAGACATAGCAGAGCAGACCTCACGAGGGAGAATGACAGTCGACATCTCATCCAGGCAATAACAGAACTCTGCGGTTGACGTTTCTTCTCAGAAAGAACCTCTGCCAGTCTCGAGTAGAATCTCCTCATTTATCTACTACTGCTACTACTACTACTAGTACTACTACTACTACTACTAACAACGACGACGACAATATATAAAACCATGCTGGAAGTGGGCAGAGGCAATAGGTAAAGCCAATAGATTCATAGCACTTATTGACAGAACATATAAATTCAGATATAATAGTAACCCCCCTCCTCCTTGAACAGCTCCATAGGTCGTCCACACTCAGAGTATAGCATTCAGTTCTGGCCACGATATTACAAAAATGATATGTGAAACTGGGAGAGAGGAGAGAGAAGGAATATATAGAAGAGGGATGAAGAAAATGACATGTATTTAGGAACAGACAGTAGGAGTGAAATATATAAAGATGTGAAATTTATAAAGTACTTAAGTTTAGAAAGAACTGATTAATTTTAGGGTGTAGTGATTTGTTCAGGTGAAAAATAGCCACATATAAAGATTCCCTGTGCATGTATGAATCGCACAATTGAATCTTTTGAGCTTAACAGAAGGCAGGCTGCGGGGGAATGTAATTGAAGTGTGCAGAATATTATGATAATTTAACGGCTGATTGTTACTGTTCAGAGAATCGGTCGAATTACACTGATGGTAGTGACTGTGAAATTACTGGCGAACGATTGTAGTCAAATTAAGCAAAGCACTCCTTGTTTAGCCGAGTGTTAATCATCTGGACCAAATTGCCTTGCGGTGTGTCAGACTGCGATATTATATGTACCATCAGAAGTAGCTTGGATTAGTACCCAGCTTCTAATCCCCATCTAAACGTGTTCATGGTCGAGTAGTAACTTCTGATTTCTTTTCCCATCCACGCCAACGAGACAATATCATAATGCACTTAATGTAGACATGATAGTACTTTCCCCTGTCATATCAAGGTAGTGGGGGGGATATTATGCATCCAACCTTTAGTTTGACATTTCCATGACAGGTTTTCTTTCTTTTCTTTTTCTTTTTTTTTCTCCACACACTTCTGTCTGGTTCAGTTGCATATACATTTGGTGGATGGGGCGAGTGTTCTTGGTGTACAGGCCTTATCTGAGGCTCCTAGAATAGATATCGTTGTCATCGCCTTTCCCATATACTGTAGTTGCCCCGACAGTACTAATACTTCTGTTTGCTGTCTGCTTTCTTTTAATCCCCTTTGTATTCTTTCCTTCCCTCTCTCAGATTCCTTCCCCCCGTTCCCTCCCTCAGTCGCGCTCCTCTTCTCTCTCACCTTTCTTCCTTCCCTCCCTCCCTCTCACAGACTCCTTCCCTCACCCTTCTCAGACCTTTTCCCTTCATCCCTTTCTCTCATAAAATCTTTCCCATCCCGTCTTTTCTCAGAGTCCTTCTCTTCCCTTCCTCCCTCTCCCAGACTCCTTCTCTTCCCTTCCTCCCTCTCCCAGACTCCTTCTCTTCTTTTCCTCCCTCTCCTAGACTCCTCTTCCGTTCCTTCCTTTCTCAGACTTTTTCCCTCCTTCCCTCTTTCTTTCCATCTCTTCCTCCCCTCATTCTTTTAAACTCTTTCCCTTCCTTTTCTTTCTCGCAGTCATTCCCCTTCCTCTCTCAGACTTTTTTGCTTTCTCCCTCCCTCATTTTCCCTCCTTCCTTCTCTCCTTCAACTTCCCTCCTTTCTCTCCTTCACTCACCTCTCCTCCTTCCTTCCCTCCTTCAACTTCCCTCCTTCCTTCTCTCCTTCACTCACCCCTCCTCCTTCCTTCCTCCTTCTACTTCCCTCCTTCCTTCTCTCCTTCACTCACCTCTCCTTCCATCCCTCCTTCCTTCTCACCTTCCCTCACCTCTCCTGCTTCCTTCTCTCCTTCAACTTCCCTCCTTCCTTCTCTCCTTCACTCATCTCTTCTCCTCCCTTCTCTCCCTCCCTCCCACGACCCACGACCTTCACACACCCCCTGGACAAACACTTATCCCTGTCTCCTTGCGTCGCTGTTGTCCCTTTAATAATATGATCATTTAGAACAGCATTGGCTACTGTTTCCCGTTCTTTGTTTCTTTCATGTCTTTCTGGTTCTTACACACACACACACACACACACACACACACACACACACACACACACACACACACACACACACACACACACACACACACACACACACACACACACATGCCAACCTTCTCTCCTTCAAGCATTCCTCCCTCCACCTTCACCTCCTCCTGTCACCTTTAAACCCTGAGACGTCGGGGGATTTCCCTGTGCCAAATGTAATCGTCTTGAATTAACTAGAGAAAAATAGATAGATAAAAATATATGAAAATAGATAGATAGATGTCCCCCCCAAATTCTGCCCCTTCAATCCGATTACTTTATATTTTATTTCTGCCATTTTCAGAGGATTTTATTCAGCGTAGGATAGATTTTCGACCTGGAGGGGTTAGATATAGGCTTCATTAACCCCTTCACTGCGAAATGCTGAATAAAATCGTCTGGTGGTAGGAAGAATAGGATTCATATTACGTTCTTTGGGTGAAGGGATGAATTGAGAGGGTGTTTTGATACTTAACTCTCTCTCTCTCTCTCTCCACACCATAAAATGTGCATCCAGTGCCGTCTTTCTTCCTTCTCTTCTTCCTCCTTTTCTTCTCAGGTTCTTTCCTCCTCCTTCTTATCTTCTTCCTTCTTTTCCTCCTCTTTCTAATCTTCTTCCTTCTTTTCCTCCTCCTTCTTGTCTTCTTCCTTCTTTTCCTCCTTCACTGTTCCTCCCTGTCTCCTTCCATTTCTCTCATCCAGTATCCGTCCCTCATTATCATCTTCATTTTTCCCCTCACCCTCTTTCCTCCATGTCCTTCCTCCCTCCCTCCTTCACTCATCTCTCTCTCTCTCTCCATTCTTCCTCCCTCCCTCCACCCTCCTTCTCCCCTCTCTCCCCCCATCCCTCCACGCCCCCCCTCCCTGCTTCATGCCCTCCCCCCTCTCTTGGTACGTAAAACATGCGTCCAGTGCAAAGTCGAGCAGGTCAGCAGTGAATTGCACGGCTAAAATTATCGCTGATGCACTGCCGCAGGGTGTGTGTGTGTGTGTGTGTGTGTGTGAGTGTGAGAGAGAGAGAGAGAGAGAGAGAGAGAGAGAGAGAGAAGGGGGGGAGGGGAAGTTTCAGTACTCGTATGTGTGAGAAAGAGTTTAGCCATTTGTGTGTTTGTGTGTGGTTGTGTATGTATGTATATGTGTGTGTTTGTGTGTGTGTGTGTGTGTGTGTGTGTGTGTGTGTGTGTGGGCGCCAGTCGGTTGTGCGTGTGTGCTTACTTCTTTTTTCCGTCTGAATTTTATTGTATGTAAATGTCTTTCTTCAGAGAGAGAGAGAGAGACCAGTCGTAGTGGTAGTCTGACATTTCCTGTATTGCCGGAACCGTATATCGAACCCAGGTCTCAGGGTTCTGTACGACATTGCAAGCTCCTTAGCACGTGTTCCTTAGCGATTTATTTTCCTTATTACATCTCGTTCAGTTCTCTACTTTTTATGCAGTTTTAATACACACATAGTTTACATTAAGATATGAATATGGATATTGAGGCGTAATATAAAAAGAATAAATAAATAAATCGCCAAGGAAGTGGTGTGACGACATTTTCTTAAGGACCTAGAATACGGGTGATTTTCTGACGCAGTGTTCAGTTGTGTTCATTTGTGATTGAACAAGTACACCTTGTTTCACTTGATACCGTTCTTTTCATAACGTTTGACAGTAACTGGCATCGTGTCAGAACGTTCCCGTCTCTCTCTCTCTCTCTCTCTCTCTCTCTCTCTCTCTCTATGTATGTACTGGTAACGGAAGGGGAGGGTTAGGGAACGTGGTGTTGATGTGTACCGGGAGCGTGGAAGGCCGATGTCACCTGATAAAGAGACCCGATTGTGAGTTACTCGCACCTTGGTAACTGGGAGGGCGGGGGGGCAAATACCTGCTGACATTCTCCCTCGCCCCACGGAAGGTTACTTTTTTAAATATAAGTCTTCTTGGTCCACTATAGTTTCCTCACACTTACTTGGCTCATATATCACACTAACTTGGCTCATATATCACACTAACTTGGCTCATATATCACACTAACTTGGCCCATATTTCACACTAACTTGGCCCATATATCACACTAACTTGGCTCATATATCACACTAACTTGGCCCATATTTCACACTAACTTGGCCCATATATCACACTAACTTGGCCCATATTTCACACTAACTTGGCTCATATATCACACTAACTTGGCCCATATTTCACACTAACTTGGCCCATATATCACACTAACTTGGCCCATATATCACACTAACTTGGCCCATATATCACACTAACTTGGCTCATATATCACACTAACTTGGCTCATATATCACACTAACTTGGCTCATATATCACACTAACTTGGCTCATATATCACACTAACTTGGCTCATATATCACACTAACTTGGCTCAGATTTCACACTAATTTGGCTCAGATTTTGGTCCAGCTTATTTACGTATTTCAACAATTTTTCTGGTTTTTGTCCTTGTGTTCCTTCCTCCTTGCTTTAAAAAAAAAAAAAAAAAAAAAAAAAAGGGCAATACTACGGCTCTGGTGCATCTTTTCCGTAGCACTTCTTCGTGACAAGCACCACATTTAGCTGAAAGGGCATACTACAGCTCTACATCATTTCTCATAGCACTTCTTCGTGACTAGCCTTACTTCGCAAAAAATACAATACTACGGGTCTTCATCTTTTTTTTCCATGGCGCTTCTTCGTGACTAGGACCATACTAGCAGCAAAAGTCAATACTTCGGCTCTGCATCGTGTCTCATAGCACTTCTTCGTGATCAGCACCATATTAGCTCTGCATTTTTCCACATCACTTCTTCGTGACTAGCACCATTTTCAGGTATTAATCTTTTGTTACACTGACCTCCCCACCCCCACAGCCTCACACGCCACACTGACCCCCACCACCACACCCTCACACGCCACACTGACCCCCACCCCCCACACCCTCACACGCCACGCTGACCCCCACCCCCCACACCCTCACACGCCACACTGACCCCCACCCACACGCCCTTACACGTCACACTGACCCCCACCCCCCCACACCCTTACACACCACACTGACCCCCACCCCCCACACCCTTACACGTCACACTGACCCCCACCACCACACCCTCACACGCCACACTGACCCCCATCTCCACACCCTCACACGCCACACTGACCCCCACCCACACACCCTCACACGCCACACTGACCCCCACCCACACGCCCTCACACGCCACACTGACCCCCATCCCCACACCCTCACACGCCACACTGACCCCCACCCCCACACCCTCACACGCCACACTGACCCCCACCCCCCACACCCTCACACGCCACACTGACCCCCACCCACACGCCCTCACACGCCACACTGACCCCAACCCCACACACACACACACACACACACACACACACACACACACACACACACACACACACACACACACACACACACACACACACACACACACACACACACACACTTATTGTTTTATACTGGAAATATCTCCCTCAGCACTGCAATAATGGTACCGTACGTCTTTCACAATAACTTGGCTCAGATATTCGTTCTTTTGTTGCTTATTTCACATACCTTAATGGCAGAAGAAAACAGTAGTATGGCTTTATATTCCTCCCATAGCACCTCGTCATGACTAGCCTTATATGCTCGTAATTAATCTAGTATTACACCTTAACATTCAAGATAGAGAGGTGGCAATTTTAGGCCAAGTTAGAGTCAAAGTAGTGTAACTCATTCATTTCATTGGTAGTCTCTCAGGCGTCCGTTATAAAACTCCATCGTGAGGGGTAAGTTAAGATGTAGTTTCTCGCATATCGGAAGGGTCTCTCTCCCAAGCTGAAAGAAATCGTATGGTGTTAGCCCGGATGAAATCTAAGACGTGAACCTGTATTGGAGGGGTTGAAAGGTGTATTTAAGTGACGCCCGGCTGGATCTTGTGGGAAACTGACAAAATTACGGATCTCTTGCTTTGAATTTGTGGAAAACTGATAGAATTGCCTTGATTTTTTGGAAAACCTAATTTATATATAGCCTTGATCTTATGGAAAATAGAAAAGTACAGTAGTGACCTCTTGCCACGATCTTGTGAAAATCTTATTGAAATTGCCTTGATCTTGTGATAGACTGATTAAATTATCTTGATCTGCTGCAAAACTTGTTCTTGTGCAAAAACTGATAAAATTTCTGCTGACCTCTTGCCAGCGTCCACTTCAACATTTCATTCAAGGTGGGCTGGATAAAAACTCTTCAACTCTCAGCCTTATTGTCACAAGCCATCACCACAGCCTCCCGTCACTCCATCCTGCCTGGCCCTTCTCTTGGTACTCGTTACGACCTCTCTGAAAATCTGTCTTTCTATTTATCTATCTTCTATCTATCTGTCTGTTTGTCTATCTATAGTCAGACGCCTTAATCCCGTAGGGGGTGACCACAAACAGATTGCCTTCATGTCGCCCTGTCCCTTGCCATTTCGCTGCCCTCGTCCCTGCTCACACACCCCTCTCATATACCTCTACCCTTAACAATGTTTCCTGGTATAATTAAGTGTTAGATTCGACCTCACGTCTTCGATATGGCCCAGTCACTCCTCAGCCACGATACCATTACCTGAAGAGTTAAGGTGTAAATTAAGTGGCTGTATTGCATCTTATAATTTTACTCAAGAAGCGTCCTTAATCTGCTTCTCGGTACTGTGAACACAAGGATTACCGGCAGAGTTACTCGTAGGTTTTGACTGAGATTGGAACCATGAGTTGGTATTTGGGTATCTTTCGGTGTTTGTGGTATTCCTGAGTAACTAGAGAGTGAGTTGATGCCATGTTGTGTTCATGAAGTTAGGGACGGTGTAGAGCACAGTACCTGGTGGCTGGAATGAGACATGCAGACCTATTAGCATGTTTTTGTTGAGGTAGCCCGAGATGAAGTCCGGGATTAGGCGTCAGTAGATAGATAGACACAGATAGATAGATAGATAGACACATATAGACAGATAGATAGATAAGGACAGAAATATAGATAGATAGATAGATAGGTAGGTAGATAGATAAACGGGTAGCAACAGTAGGTACGTAGATAGATAAATACCATAGATACAGTAGCTAGTTAGGCAGGTAGCTAGGGTGAAAGTTATTGATACAGGTAAATGAGAAGCTTAGAGGTGCTGTGGCTTGGATACCTTTAATCTATGAGGTGACACGAATGGCGGTAGATAACAGGTATTAGATAGACGTACTTGGATACATAGATGGATAGGTGGACAGATAGATAGATAGATAGATAGATGGATGGCTAGAGAGGTGCCAGGTATAGATAGATAGACAGGTAGATAGATAGATAGGTGCCTGCTATAGATAGACAGATAGATAGGTATATAGAGAAGCAGGTAACTAGATACACATATTTTGATAGAAGAATATAGGACAGATTATTAGCTCGAGGTAAACATACTCCTCCTATCCTTGCTACCTACTGGAATGACAGATAGATAAATAGCCTGACAGATAGATAATATATTCGTGGTATACCCTCGCATACTCCACCTCTCCCTATAGTATACCTCAGCGTTATACCTCCTCCCTGGATCAGTCATGCACTTCCGCGTATTAGGTAGGTTTACAAGCACATTCTTTTTTTTTTTTTGTTTTTTTTTGTTTTTAGTAACGTGATGCAGCTCTAACATTTAAAAATCATTGAATTGAGTTTCTAGTTTCTAATCTCCAGCTGACATGTTCTAGGCTAAATAAGACAAATATGTGTGTGTGTGTGTGTGTGTGTGTGTGTGTGTTTTGAATGTGGATGTGTGTACCTTATTTAGTCAGTATGTGAACGCGTATGTGTCTCTGTCTGTCTTTGTCAGTATGTAAATCAATCACTCAGTCAGTCTGTTTGTGTGTGTGTGTGTGTGTGTGTGTGTGTGTGTGTGTGTGTGTGTGTGTACCGTAGCTGTGTCTGTAGTGACCTTTACCACGACCGTACCCTTAAGCTTGACGGTACAGTCTCACCCAAGTTCACCCCGCCAAAGGTCGACTTCTTATTTAGGGGATTTGTAGGTGCGCGCGCGCACACACACACACACACACACACACACACACACACACACACACACACACACACACACACACACACACACACACACACACACACACAGACACACACACACACACACAGATACACGGAACTAACTAATAGGTAGGCGTACAGAGCCACCTAGATAAAAACCCACTCCAGAATAACGTTAGATTTAGACTGATAATTATTTCTTTTGGCCATATATATGCATTGAAGGTGACACCCCACCCACACCCCACACCCACACCCACACCCACACCCACATCCACACCCTCACACATTCCACTCCCTGCATCCCTCTCTCTCTCCTCTCTAGCTTCTTGTCTTCCCCGTTCATCTCCTCCTCCCCTTTCTCTTAATCTCATCTCCTCACCACTCTCCTCTTCCTCCTCCCTCATCCATTACCCTCTCCCTTCTCTCTTATCATGCCTACCCTACATTTCTTCTCCCTTACTTCGTCTCCCCATATCTCTCACCCACGTTCTCTTTCACTCCCTGCTCCCTCATCTCCCACACTTATCACCCTCCCACACTCCTGGTACCCCCCTCCCCCCCGCCTATATTCCCCTCTCCTATTACCTTCATCCCAATTACCCTCATTCCCATCCCTTCCCCTCACCCCATCCCCCCTCCTCTTCCTTCATCTTTCACCACCACTCACCCCCCACACTCCTCTCTCATCACTCATTCCCACATCCTCTTCCCTCATCGCTCACTCCGCATCCCACCCTTTCCCCCCACATTCTTACCCATACACACCCTCACCCCACTTTCTTCTCTCTCCACCCTCACGCTCATCCGCAGCCACACCCTGTTTCAACTTCATCCTGTTTCTACATCCCTCCCTCCCACTACCTTCTTGCAGTGCCCCCAGACGTGCTTCCGTTTGCCCAATCCACTCACCTGTCATTCTCTTCCTCATTCACTCTCACTCTTCTTCAGCTTAATTCATCATTGTTCTCACTCCTGTTCATTTTTACCCTCACCTTCAGTCATTCTCACTCTCACTTATGCTGATCCTCACTCAGTCACATGCATACTCATTGTCATCCTCATTCATTCTCACTCTGTCATACCCACATTCCCGTCCTGGCTCATTCTTATCCTCACCCACTCTCATTCTTACCCTCATCTATGTTCATCCTTACTCATGCTACTCCACAGCCATTCTCACCCTTACATATGCTCATCCTCGTTCATTCTCACCCCTACTAATGCTCATCCTCCCTCAGTCCTCACTCACCCTCCCTCTCATCTTTGCTCTACAACCTCACTTTCATCCTCTCTCCTCTCCCTTTCCTTCCTCTGTCCTCTCCCTTTCCTACCTCTGTTCCCTCCCTCTTCCTTCCTCTCTCCTTTCCCTCTTCTTCCTCTCCCTCTTCCTTCCTTTCACTTCACCCTCACATATTTTCTCATCCCTCTTGCTTTGCCCTGCTTATCTTTGCTTCGAAAGGTTGAACAGGTCTTGCCGTTTGTCATTGTCTTCCTCTGTACTCCCTTTCACTATGCCCTCATTTATCACCCCAGCCACTTCCCTTTTCTCCCCTCGTTCTCTACCCCATTCTCCCTCTTTCGCTTCTCGCACTCTCACTTCCGTCTTCCTTCCACACGCTCCTGCTCATTCCATTCCTGTTTCTCCCTCTCATTCTGCTTCATCATCTCACCTTTCCTCTCGCACCACTTCTCACTTTCCCTCACCGCCACACCCATCTTCTCTCACCGCCTCCCTCATTCTCCCTGTCACTCACTCACTCTTCCTGTCGCACACTCCCTCACTTTCCCTCTCATTCTCCCTCACAGACATGCCCATCCTCTTCCCTTACCACCTCCCTCCCTCTTCCTCTCCCTCCCTCCCTCACTCTCCCTTTCATTCTCCCTCACAGACACGCCCTTCCTCTTCCCTCCCTCTCCCTCTCACTCGGCCTTCCGTTACTCGTCCAGTTATCTCTCTCGCGCCATCTTCTTTTTCTGACCCCATCACCGCTCTCACTGACTAAACCCTATCCCCCCCTCTCTCCCCCTCTCGCTCCCCTCCCCCTCCCCTCTGCCCCCTCTCCGCCTCACTGCCCCTTTCGTCACTTCCTCTTCCCCTACGTACCCTGCTTTCTCCCCTCGCTATCTACTTCCTCCCTTTTTTCTCCTCCCATCTCCCTGACCAGTATCTCTTCCTCCCTTCATCCTCGTATTCTCGCACCTTCCCTGTCACTTCCTTCCTTTCTTCCTGTTAATTCTCCCTCTCTTCCTCTTCCCCAGTCTTATCTATCCCCATTTTACCTCCCATTTCTCTTTAGTTCTGTCCCCTCCATCTCCCCGTTCCTTTCTCCCCCTCCCTCCCCACAATTCTGTCTACTTCATCTCCCCATTTTCTCTTCCTTCCTATATATTATTTTCTTCCCATTCTTTTCTGTTTCCTCATCTACCATCTTCCCTCGCACCTACCCATTCTCTCTCTCTCTCTCTCTCTCTCTCTCTCTCTCTCTCTCTAGCACATCCTGATTTTCTCTCATTGTCTTTCACTCTTTCTTTCTCCATCGTTGGTTAATATCTTTGCTTTCAGTCCCCCTTTCTGTCGCCTTCCTTTCCTTTTCCGTCCCTCGTCATTTTCTCTCCCCCTCATCTTTCTTTCTCCCCCTCATCTTTCTCTCTCTCTCTCCCTCATCTCTCTGTCTCCCATCTCTCTGTCTCCCTCATCTTTCTTTCTCTCCCTCTTATCATCTCTTCCCGTCCCCGCTCCTCCCTTGTTTCTTAGTAGTTATTGTGTAGTCCTTCCCTGTGTTTCTGTCCCTCACCTTTCTCTCACTCCCTCACCTTTCTCTCTCTCCCCTTCATCTTTCTCTCTGCCTCATTTTTCCTTCTCCCTCATCTGTCTCATCCTCATCAATCTCTCCCTTTCTCAACACAACACAGGTATACAGCATTTAAGCAGGTGATGATAAGTAAATGCAGTAAATACAGAAAAATACAAAGTCCCGGATACAAAAATACAAATTTAATGGAGGAAGTAAAAAAGAAATAAATAAGAGATGAATGAAAACTTAAAAGAGCAAGTATGAAGGAAATTCAGTTGATACAAAAAAAATACAAAGGGACCGATACAAAAATACAACCTTAATGCAGGAAATAATGAAGAAATAAAGAAATAAAATAAGGAAATGAAGAGGAAATCGAGAAATAAATTAATAAGGCAGAAATGGAAACTTAAAAGAGCAGGTAAAAAGGAAATTCGTTTAATACAGAAAACTCCAAGTCATACAAGGAAATAGTGAGAAGCAAGTCAGCCAGTTACCCTTTATTTTCCCCCTTGGAGGTGAGTTGGCCGAGGCTCATTTACCGTAGTATTGATCATGGAAGGGCAAGTGGTCAGCCAACGCCCCTGCTGGCATTACGTGATCGAAACAACATACGAACTGAGGCAAGGACGTCAACCCCGACTGGTGTCCTAAACCGCTAGACCACCAGGCGAAGTGTGTGTAGAAAGCTTCATGGAAATTGTGTAATAAAGGTAAGTACAAGGAAACACACACACACACACACACACACACACACACACACACACACACACACACACACACACACACACACACACACACACACAGCATACTCAATTCAGCGTTGCAAATGCTACAGATAAAAAAAATACATAGAGACACCAGTAATAATTCATAATGTAGGTGATACAGGGTGTTACAACTAACATAATCATCATCATCATCATCATCATCATCAGTGAATAACAACAACAATAATAATAATAATAAAATAATAATAATAATAATAATAATACAGTGCAGTACAAAATACACCTGACCAAACCATGCAAAACAATTAACATGCAGAAAATTTTGTAATCGCGTATACCCAAAAAATAAGTAGTAATAATAATAATCTATCTATGTTATAATGATCCGATTTCTGTATGTTTGTTTGTTTGTTTGTTACCGTAACAGCAATAACGGCGGAACGTAGCGCAGTTTTGGTTAGAGCAATGGACCGTTAAAATGCTCTAACTTGAAGAATAATACAATTTCCATCCCAGTCAGGCCAATCAGGTTACTGGTTTCCGAGTTATGACTCATTTATGGTCTTTTGTCATCAAGCGGAGGCAGCCGTAGGCGGCCTTAAAGCGAGTCATAATAATAATAATAGTAACAGCAAGTACTACTGCTACTACTATTACTACTGCTGCTGCTAATAATAATAATAATAATGAATAATAATAATAATAATAATGAATAATAATAATAATAATAATAATAATAATAATAATAATAATAATAATAATAAGTAATACAGGTGAATACAGCCAATACAACGCGGCTGATACAGTAAACTAGAAGAAATGGAGCGAGGCGACTGGACAGACTGACTTCAGGGTCCACACAAGGCTGTGATGGCGCTGGGGCAAACAAGGAAGTGGTTACCTGACACAGAGGGAGAGAGAGAGAGAGAGAGAGAGGGGGGGGGGAACAAAAGAAATCAGAAAGAAGAAAGGGAAAGGAAACTTGGAGAAAAATGGCTCATAAGGTAGAGAAGAAGAGTTAAGATGATGATGATGATGGTGATGATTATTATTATTATTGTTATTACTATTATTATTATTATTATTGTTATTTTTATTATTATTATTATTATTATTATTATTATTATAGATGCCTAGGCCACTCACACACCCTGTCGCCCAATCAAGGTAGTCTAGTGCTGAGTATAATGTATGTCTTAGTACTAGCAGCGACGAATCTCTCTCTCTCTCTCTCTCTCTCTCTCTCTCTCTCTCTCTCTCTCTCTCTCTCTCTCTCTCTCTTTTTCTCTCTTTCTCAGCAGGAAGACAGGGGTGAAGAAACGACCTCGCAACAAGATAAATGAACAGAGGAAAATGGTACAGGACAGACGAAATTGGTCTTAATGTAATATATTGACTCACCTGTCCAGGTCACTACCCTCATTTTTTTCACCTTTCCTCATCATTACCTTTTTATTTGGCTTCCTATAACGACCTAGAAATATTCCGGTTATATGCTCATTATAATATACTTACTGTTAGGTTATATGCCCACCTCCGTCGCATATGTAAAGGTGTGGAGACTCAGGATGCACAGGTAAAATATCGACTCTCTTGATTACCTTCAGTTCATTAGCGTCTACTTTCTACTTTATTCCTTCTACCTCCAGACGCATTTGTCTACCTCAAGACGCCTCGTAATGGTGGGGTTAAGTACATGGTCTTAATTATTTTTTATTTTTATTACTTGAGAAAATGAGATTCACATTAATCATCTCGTAGGAATGATTAGAAGTTTATTAACACATCATCCTCGCTCCCATATTGCCCCTAAGAAGTGTAGGTTAAGGAAGCTCCCTAACACCTATTCCTTAGCGATTTACTTTTTGATGTGCCTGGTTAATATCCCCTCGTACTTTATTTATGCAGTGTATCGCGATATTGGAAGGATTTATATAACACAGAATAGGACAGTAAGGTGTAACAAGCAAAACAAATCGCCTAGGAAAAGGTGTTGGGGAGTTTCCTTAGCCAGCCTTTGCGTAGAACGTTAACATCTTCACCTCGAGGACGTCTTTTGAGTATTCATGGTGTTTCCAGACGATTTTCTTCAGCGTAGGAGATATGAGCTTGAGAGGTTAAATATCGCCATCACTGTATCCTTTTCACCTTAACTTGGCCCAGATTTTCATTCTTTTCCTACTTATTTCACGTAGTTCAGCGGCAGAAAATTAGTCTGTGACTCTACATCCTTTCCGTAGCACTTCTTCGTGACTGGCATTATACTCAGGTGAAGCGAGTAAGAGTAGATGACCATAGTAAAGGGTAGCGAGAGTAAAACAGAATAAAATAATAAGGTAATCGTAGTAATGGAATTTATTTTTTATTTTTTCGCGCGTGACCATCCCCCACACGACTTATATATAACTGTTGCTTTAGTCCGTTTACCTAGCTTGATTCTAGAACATGACTCGACACTCTGTTGTCTTCATGGCCAAGTCTGAGGGTGATGGAGTTTTTGGTGACATCGGGATACCAGCTCACCGGCCTTCAACTTTCATGCCATTTCCCTGATCTGTTCTCGCTGTGTCGGTGAGGCTGAGTAAAGTGTGATCTTATGGTGCTGGTCACTCACGTGGGGGAGTGGCTGGTGTGGTGAATTCGTTAAGGAGATTCCCGGCGGTCTGGTGATTGGATGAGTAGTTTAGCGAGATCTAATGAAGCCTTTTCTGGTCATTGGTTCATTTATGCACTTTTTAAATTCAGAACTGATCAAGCGAGATTCGATATTTATTTGATGATTGTTGTGTGGTTTAGCAAGGGGTTCATACCGTGTTGACACACTGAACAGGCGATATGCAGACACCTCTCTCTCTCTCTCTCTCTCTCTCTCTCTCTCTCTCTCTCTCTCTCTCTCTCTCTACTGTATATATATAGTAGAGAGAGAGAGAGACTATTTTTGTTACACAGTACTCCATAAGATAATTAGCTTTTCTAATAACTTTCCGTATATTTCGTATTGGTGTGATTGAGCTGTTTTGTGGCGGCATATGTGATAAGGTAGTCAGGTTTTTAGAGGGTAAATAAACCTTGGCCGTACGCATACTAGACACAGTTAAGCCTACGTCCTCGCATGGCCGCTCCTATTTATAAAGATTTCACCCTGTTTGTAAAACCTGACATTTAGCAGCATTAAAAGGCATTGGCTACTTGTCTGACCACACTGCTGTTATCTGGTAAGGCCTCCTACATTCCGACGGCTTCCTTTACTGCCTGTGCTATGCTGCCTCTTTGGTGTCATCTGCACCGACTTTCATTCTGTTGGTGGCTTAGTTTTAAACAAGTTTCGTTAGTGAACATGATGGATAATATTGGATCAAGAAATGAGCTTTGGTAAAAAAGGGAAAAAAATATGTGTCTACTCAGTCTGCTTCCGTTTAGCGAGCCCCTTCACTACGAGGTTTTCCAAAAGCTGGCGGAAATAATAGGAATAAAGTCATTTTAGTGGAGAGGGTAATGGACATCTCAAGCACCGTAGGAACTAGACCTGGACCGTAGATAATTCCTTTATTGACTGACATCCCCTCCTCAGTTCACTCCCTTTGGCTGAGAATTATCGTTAGGTCGAAGGCGGAGTAGAATAAAAAGAGAGCGTTGTGCAAAAGAGAGTTGATGGACACTGCCGCTCATCCCTTCATTACGAGAAGTCACACATAGCTGAATAAAATCGTCTGACGGGAACTACAGTAAGCTAGATCAACCCGTTCAGTATGGGGAGGTCGTCTTAATTTACTCTTGTTAATGCCAGACGATTTTGTGCCACTTGGAAAGGCTTTTTAGTAGTGGCGTGGGTTACGAACTCTCCCGTAAGTAAAGTCGTCTGGAGGTGGTAAGAATGTGCTGAAAAATGACGGCATCGTACTGAAGGGGATAAAATGTAATGACACTGTACTAAAAAGGGTCACTGAGTCCATGAATACTGTACTTACCTGCACTGAACCTTGGGGAACGCCGCCCCCGCTTCCTGACGTCCACGTACAGTGTTAACCCTCTGTGATAAAGATCTTATTTTTTTTATTCATGCCACTTCCAGACGGTTTTACAGAGCTTAGGGTGGATTTATAGTGAAAGGGTTAGAATCAGTCTATGTACAGATTTTAACATTATTTTTTCAATGTTAACTTCCACATGATTACATTTAGAATCAGTCTCGGTATAGCTTTTAACATTATTTTTACTTTGTTAACTGTCACATGATTACATTTAGAATCAGTCATGGTACAGCTTGTAACATTATTTTTCCTTTGTTAGCTTCCACGTGATTACATTTACATACAGTCTCGGAACAGCTTTTAACATCTTCCCCATGTTAACATCCACGCGATTACCTTAATCTTTGGACCGACGGTTCGTAGTAAGTTAAAAGTAAGTCGCTGTTGACCTTTTTAATACGATGATTTATGTTGTTGCTGCCTCTAAGCTCTTTATAAACAGAGCCTTGTGAGCTGTTCTATCTACTCACTACGACTGTCTATTGACCCCTTCAGTACGATGACGTCTTTATTCTCGGTAGTCTACATCTTGAGAATTTTAATAGGCTTCAGAAGTGAACCCTGAGGAACCCCTTTGCACTCTCAGTTCGCTATTGCCCTGTCGTTTATGTAGCTTACCCAACACCTTTTCCCTACCGATTTATTTTCTGATTTTGCTCCGTAACGATATTCCTGTGTGTTATGCAATCTATGTCGACATTACAAAGATATTAGAAGAAGAAAAAAAAAAGGATATTGGTGATTTGGAAAATAAATCGTTAAGCAAGTTAAGCAAGAGGTGTTAGGGAGGTTACGGCACTCTGTCTCCTGTCACCTGTTCATTATGCGCCCCACCCCTGCTCTTTAGAATCAGTTTAACCTTCTTGCATTAGCTGCTAACAGATTAACCTTTTTCTTTTTTGGGGGGTGAGGGAGCGAGAGATAGAGGAAAGAGGAGAGGGAAGGAGAGAAAGTAAGAAGTGAGGAAGGAAGAGAGGCAGGAAGAGTTCGAGACAGGAGGAGAGGGAAAGGGAGAGAAAATAAAAAGTGAAGAAGGATGGAAGGGTTCGAGAGAGAAGGAAAATGAAAGATGAAGGAAACATGGGAAGAGGAAGGGAGGGAAGGAGGAAGAAGGGCAGAAAAGCAGAGTTCATTAGAAGAAAAGAGATGGAAAGGATAAGGAGGGCAGGAAAGGAAGAGGAAGTATAAAGGAAGAAGCTGAAATGGAACAGAAATAGGGGAGTTAAGAGGAACACAAGTAGAGGATTTAAAAGGAACATGGGTAGAGGAGTTAAAAGGAACACAAGTAGAGGATTTAAAAGGAACACAAGTAGAGGATTTAAAAGGAACACAAGTAGAGGATTTAAAAGGAACACAAGTAGAGGAGTTAAAAGGAACAGATGTAGAGGAGTTAAAAGGAACACGAGTAGAGGAGTTAAAAGGAACACAAATAGAGGAGTTAAAAGGAACACAAGTAGAAGATTTAAAAGGAAGACAAGTAGAGGATTTAAAAGGAACACAAGTAGAGGATTTAAAAGGACCACGAGTAGAGGAGTTAAAAGGAACAGATGTAGAGGAGTTAAAAGGAACAGATGTAGAGGAGTTAAAAGGACCACGAGTACAGGAGTTAAAAGGACCACGAGTACAGGAGTTAAAAGGACCACGAGTACAGGAGTTAAAAGGACCACGAGTACAGGAGTTAAAAGGACCACGAGTACAGGAGTTAAAAGGAACATAAGTATAGGGCTTTTTGCGTATAATCCTTCTTAACATTGATATATAGAGTTCAGTTTTGCAAGCACTTTTTTCCGCGACATCTCACATTTCGCTTGACGTATGAGAGTTACTTCATGTTAAAAGGGAGTGATGTACAGAAGTTCTTAGCAGTATTTATGTATTTACCTTTTTTTCTCATTGTTTTAGAGTTCACTTTTGCTGATGCTGTTTTTTTTTTATTCTTTACATTTTCTTTGTGTGTGTGTGTGTGGTTTTTTTTTTTTTTCGTCTCACATTTCTTTTGAGTTGCTTGACGAGATTGAAATAAAGAGAAGTTATTATCACCGTTAAGTTTTGTGTAACTGAGATGTTAGAGTTCAATGTTCCTGGCGCATTTTTTTCCCCTTTCCTTTTTCTTCCATTATTTCACATTTATTGTATCACAAGAATGAGTTGCATTAAGACAGTAAAGGAAGGAGAAGTAGGGAAGTTATTACCTTTACTTATTTATGTATTTATTTTGCAGCTGAGATTCTAGGACAGTAATAAAAACAAAAAACAACGCGAAGGTCTGAACAAACTTTCATTTCGATTTTTTTTTTCGATAATTTCTAAAGTAGGTATTGATGATAGACTATGATAACTCTCACTGTGTTTTTTCTTACTATATTTTAACTATATTCTAAGTATATTCTGAAATTTTGGATGCAGGTTATCACATTAATATTCACGGGTGTTTTATAAGTAACCGTAGCAATTAGGATTATTATGCTTTTGATCACTTTTTTGATAATTCGACCGGCAGAGTTCAATTTTTGTTAGTGCCCCCCCCCCCCGTCTCTGTCTGTCTGTCTGTCTCTGTCTCTGTCTCTGTCTCTGTCTCTCTCTCTCTCTCTCAGCATGACACATTTAGTTTGACGCAAGAAATAGTTGCTTCACGGCACTGAAAAAAAAAAATCAAATCAAATCAATATCCTAATCCCCTTGTGCTCATTTCCCGCATGATAAATTAATCGTAAAGGGGAGTGGTATCGTAATAACCTTTAAAGTATCGTACAGCGGCGTGGTATCGCAATAACCCGTAAATTATCGTATAGAGGAGTGGTATCGCAATGACCTTTTTCTCACATTGCCTTTGCGTGTCGTGCGTGGCTTCAGTTCACCCTTCTGAAATAATTCCCCTTAAAATAATTTGGGCAGAGGTGTTCATCCGTGCAAGGAAAATGTTCAGTAAGTTCCCCCTGATTCGGGTGTGGAAGGTGAACAGGGTCGTCAGGGGATAGCAAGAACACCATTTAAGGTCACGTGCACTCACCTGTTCCAATTAGGGGAGGGCCAGGTCATTTGTCGAGTCAGGTCATTTGTCGCCATGTCATCTGTCGTGTCAGGTTATTTTTCGTGTCAGGTCGTTTGTGGAGTCCGGATACTTGTTGAGTCAGGCCATTTGCCGAGTCAGGCCATTTGTCGAGTCGTCTTCTGTCAAGTGAGGTGATTTGTCGAGTGTCCATTGAGTTCGGTCCTACCTGTGTGGAATTAAACTGAATAAAATCGTCTGTGGATATCAAGAAGAAAATTTAAAGTAATTGAGCTCACCTGTATGAATTAGGACTGACTGAGATCATACTAAGCTCGTAAGATAAATTAAGATCATGTGTGGAACGTGGAGTAAGATTTAGGCGCCTACTCTGTTCACTTTGACTTGGCTTCAAATTGCCGTCCTTCTCTCGTGAATGCTGAGCTGTGATAAGATACTACCACTAGAAGATGGTGCTAGTCATGAAGAAGTGTTGTGGAGATCATGTAAAGCAATATCGATATTTTGTAACCTGAATAAAATCGGTTTGAGAGAGCAGGAAAATAATAAAAAAATATTGTGTGGAAAGGATTAAAAAAATAATAAGGCATCATTATATTGAAAGGATTAATAAAGGCTGTATTTGACCTCTTGATTACGAGGTCACAAGAGGTCATTCTTGAGTTTAACAAGAGCATTTGGAAACGAATTATAGATGACCACCCCTTTCGAGATTAAAGTTTTGGGTATGGATGGAATTAAAGCGTCTGGAGGTAGCAAGAATTAATTTAAAAAAAAAAAGTTGCACCACTGAAGTGAAAGGGTTGAGGGTGATTTAGGAAAGGGTGGGGTGATTTAGGGGAGGGTTGAGGGTGATTTAGGGGAGGGTTAAGGGTGATTTAGGGAAGGGTTGAGGGTGATTTAGGAAAGGGTTGAGGGTGATTTAGGGAAGGGTTGAGGGTGATTTAGGGAAGGATTGAGGGTGATTTACGAGACGGTTGAGGGTGATTTAGGGGAGGGTTGAGGGCGATTTAGGAGAGGTTGTGGAATGTTCAGTAAATTCAGTTGCTTCAGATGTGGTTCGTGCAGGATGACGTAACTCCTTCAGAACGATAATGTCGTGTTATATTGATGTTACCGCCACACGCGATACTATACTTACATTAACTTGGCCCAGATTTGTCGTCATTTTTTGCAGCATATTTCTCGCAGCTCAGTGGCAGGAAGAGACAATAGTACGCCTCTACATCCTTTCCATAGCACTTCCTCGTGACTATCATCATCGTCTGCTGTTAATTTAATGTTACAACTCGGCGTTGAAGATACAGAGATGGCAATTTTAGGCCAAGTTTAGGTGAAAAGCGTACGGTCAATTTGGTGGAGGCATCTGCTAGCGAAGATGTTAGAAATAGTCTCCAATTACACCCTGCATTGCTGTGACGTTCATATTAAATTCTCTGCTGCCTCCAGACAATTTATTCAGCTTAGGGGTCTCTCTTAATGGACTGGTTACAACAAACTAACCTCATATATTTTTTTTCTTTAATGCAGTGAAAAAAGAACCAAGGCTAACAGCTGTCCACGTTGCTCTTCCCCTTGGAAAAAGAAAGAAAGAAAGCCAGATGCGTGATTCATTCTTTTCGAGCTGCCTGTACACAATGCATTTATGAAGCAGGGGGTCATAGGCAGAGGGATATACAGACCGAGAAAGACAGTTCCAGAGTTGGCCTTTCACCCTGAAGACCTGAGAGTATCGGCTAACCCTTGCATTTGAGAGTTGGGCAGAAAAGGAGTAAGAGTGTACACTGAGTTGACATCCCTTGTTGTATTCGTGTCACCTTCAGCAGTATTAGTCAGCCAGAGAGATACCTGCCGTAGAAAAGGGGATGGAAAAATAAGAGTACGAAGATGCCCATGATATTTTATTTTTTACAGACTCAATTTTTTTCCCCCGAAGTGAATGACAGAGACGCATTGACCATTAACTCCCTGCGGTGCCATGGCAGGTACTATATTACTGCTTTCAGACCAGGTTAATCAGCTTTAGTCTCTGTGGCTCCTGTGACTCACTCTCACCTGGATGAAATCGTCTGTCATTTGCTGGAATAGAATTAGAGAGAGATAAGAGAGCTGTCCCGTTCATGAGGGAGTTAATGGTGTCACTTGCCATATTCCCAGACTTCTGTTCACACTCTCACCTGGATAATAAGACGTCAGGTGGAGTAATTAGACTTGTCCCAGTCATGTGAGGGTTGCAGGAGGTCTTTCGTAATGAAGGGGTGAAGGTCGATGGATGTGGAATGTTCAGTAAGTTCAGTTGTTTTCGCACCTTTCTTCAAGTAGGGTGGCTTAATCTGGACATGAGTTGGGTAACCCTTTCTCGAGGAGCTCTTTCCAGTTTTTGTTTTTCTCTTGCCCTTTCCTGCCCTAACCAACCCTGGGCACACCTGAAATAACATGGGGGGGGGGGCAGTGAGGTGCTGGACGAAATATATTATCCTTGCCTGTCTTTTTCTTGATTTCGCAAAGACTTGGTAAACCACTTCACTCCGATGACGTATTATTATTACTAATGTTATTATTATTATTATTATTATTATTATTATTATTATTATTATTATTATTATTATTATTATTATTATTATTATTATTGCTGTTTTCAGATACTTTCATTGAGCATCGTAGAGCACCACGGTAGTGTAAGGGGTCAGTCAGTTGAACCTGGGTATCTCTTTATCGTTCTGTTATTGTTTTTTGTCCTTAAACAGTTATTGTCATCTTGCCCTTATCTTTCTATTATTTTGTTACCTGCAGATATGTTTTTCCAGGTTAGTAGAGACTTTTCCATCTGGACGGGTCAGAAGATTTAGTTTAACGCATTCACTACTAGAATAAACTCGTGAAAAATCGTTGAATAAGAGTGTCTGCGAAGAGTGCGATTATAACGAAACAGGCGTCGGCGTAGTGAAGGAGTTAAAACAGCAGGAGTATAGATTTCATTGCTCTCCCACGCCCTTGAAATGCCAGCCTTGCCTTTGTGTATATGCTGACTGACGTGGTACATTTTGGAGGAGGGCCCCCTTTTTTTTTTTTTTTTTTTTTTTTTTTTTTTAGGTGGGGGTAGCAGAAGTGAGATGAGATGAAGTAAATACTGTTTATTATCTGCACCTGAATGTGTGTGTGTGTGTGTGTGTGTGTGTGTGTGTGTAATTCACCGGGTCGGTCAGGATCACTTAATGATCGTGATCGTCAGCTTTTACCCTCCCGGAAGGGAGCTGAGAGCTCATATAGTCCGATCTAAAGGCAAGGCTGTGACCTTCACACACGCACACACCCGTCGCCATGCTCAAGGGGGACAGTAATCACCCACTTCGTCAGTGAAACTTTTCGCAACCTGAGCGAGGCTCGAACTCTCGTCTAGCAAATGGCAGGCGAGAATGTTACCACTGAGCCATCGAGCAGTGTGTGTGTGTGTGTGTGTGTGTGTGTGTGTGTGTGTGTGTGTGTGTGTGTGTAGGCTAGTCTGAAATACTAATGGATTTTTGTTTCTAAACCTTTCAGCACTAAAAGCCTTTCTGAAATTGGAAGGAAAAATATGTTGGTAGTGAAAATAAAATTGAAAAGACTCCCTCGTAATGAAGGGGTTAATACTCTGCACTTTAGGTAACACTTTTGCGCAGCCTTGACACCCTCGGCACCTGTTTTTTATTATTATTTTTTTTTATTAACTGTATTTATGATGGGTGTGTGTGTTCCTGCCTTAGCTAAGAGACGTCTCCTTGATTATGAGTGAACTTTGAGGGTAGCTTTAAGCGTGTTGTGGTACTGACTAATGGAGATAGTGACTGAATTTTCACTTCCACAGGTATCCGATAAGCAGAATAAAACTTTCAATGGTAGGAAGTTAACAAGTAAAAGAGTAACTCATTTCTTTCCCTAGTAATTTGCATGGTTATTTTGATTATTTTTTTCTTATACTGCCAGATTGTAATATGTTTTGAAGGCAGGTTGACGGGTGTGCATTGGTGTGTTATATTTTGTTGTTGTTCTTTATCGGGTTTGTTTTGCTTATACTCAGCAGGATTGTTTGTTGGGTCACTTTCCACAGTATTTGTCTCCTCCCTCCTGTCTTCTTACTTTTTTTTCCTCCCAGTCGTATTACTTCTTCCTTTCTCAGTCTCCTGTACTACTTCCTCTCCTTCTCAGTTAATCCTCTCCTCCTTCTCCACCCAGAAAATTTTCCTTACCTCTTTACCACTTATTATTTTTCGGCACTATTTCGTTCCACTACCATAACCTCTTTCTTTCCTTGTCAGTTCTTCTCCCAGTTTCCACTTTCTTCCTCTCTCTCTCTTCTACTTCTGGCTTCTTCCTTCTCTTCCATGTTGACTGCCTCTCTCTTCTCTCCCATCCCGTTCTTTCCCAGTTACACCCATCCCTGCCCTCACAGCCCCTCCCTTGCTTCCCTACCTCTCCCCTCTACCCCCTTCCCTCCTCCTCACATTATCTCACCCCCATGCACTATCTCTACACCCTCCCGTCCCCTTCCCTCCTCTCCTCTCATTTCCACCTCCCCTTCACCTCCCTTCATCTCCCCTCCTCTCAGTACTTCTTTCTTAACCACCTTTACTCTCTTTCTACCTGTCATATATTTTCCCTTTGTCTCTCTTTCCTTCTTCCCTTTCCCCTTCCCTTCACTACCCCTTCCTCTCTTCCTTCCTCCTCTTCCCCCCATCACCTTCCCTTCTATCTCCACGACGCCCATATCCTACCTCCGTCTTCCCCCTACCCCTTCTCCTTTCCCCCTTCCCCTCCCCCTCCCCTTCCCCCTTCCCCTCTCTCCCCCTCATCAATCGCCCGTGTCCCTGTTATCTCTCTTACCATCTGTCTTTTATTTTCTCTCACACCAGCTCTAATTCTTTTTCTCACTTTCACTTTGCGCCTGTCAGGGGAAGTGAGATAATGAGTGTGCCGTATGTCATTCTCTCTCTCTCTCTCTCTCTCTCTCTCTCTCTCTCTCTCTCTCTCTCTCTCTCTCTCTCTCTCTCTCTCTCTCTCTTATCATCAGCAGGTCTGTTTTTATACTCGTTCGTTTCCTCCTTCTTCTCCTCCGCTCCACCTCTCATCATCATCATCAATAATCATCATCGTCGTCGTCGTCCTCGTCCTCATCCTCGTCCTCGTCATCATCATCATCATCATCATCCTTGCCTTCCAGCTCTTTTCCAGGCCCCTCCTCCTCCAGTCTTTCATCCTTCTTCTTCTCCATACCTCCTCCTCTCCAGCCCTCCCTCCTTCCTGCACTATGCCCTAATATGGAGCGACTGGACTCACAAGACTTCTAACTAAAGCAGAGGTGTGTGTGTGTGTTTCTGTGTGTGTGTGTGTGTGTGTGTGTGTGTGTGTGTGTGTGTGTGTGTGTGTACAAAGCTGTGTGTACCCGCGTATCCGGTTGGTGGGTGTGTTTGCTGACGACCGGGTGTGGTGTGTTGGTATGCGGGGAAGGGGGGGGGGAATGAGAACCAGAGTGTGTGTATGTGTGTGTGTGCTTGTGTGTGTGTGTGTGTGTGTGTGTGTGTGTGTGTGTGTGTGTGTGTGTGAGAGAGAGAGAGAGAGAGAGAGAGAGACCATTCAAAGGAGTGCCAATGAAGAAAGGCAGCAACAGAGCTACTAGTCATTCCCGGCCATTTGTTAAAGACTAGGCTATAACAGTGAACTACAGGCCTATTCTATTAGTCAGTGATTAGAATACAAAGCAGGAAGGCCCCCCCCACCACAACCACCCACCCACCCACAGTCCACCCATCAGAAGCCGACAGGAAAAAGTGAGAAGGACCAGCATGCGGTACAGGGAACTTTGAAGGAAATTTTATAGAGTAGGACAAAGTGAAAATGTGTTGTGCTCATACTTTAATTTGCAAAGGGAAGGTAATATTGCATTTCGTTGTTACCCTCGTGCTTTTTCCTCCTTGATCTCAGTGATAATGATGGAGTATTAATTGATATGTTTGTATTTTCCCGCCATGGACGTGTTTAATTGCGTATTATAGTGTAGTTCTTTTATCCCGACGAAATTCCCTAACCCCCTTCAGCTCCTGTGGCGGCCAGGTGTTTGCAGATTACAGGCTTGACTTGGCTATACCTTTTTACTCTAACTTCGCCTGAAATTGATATCTCTCCACCTTGAATGCTGAGTTGTAGCAGTAGATTAGCACTAGAATATGATGCTAGTCACCAAGAAGTGCTGCGGAAAGGATGCAGAGCCGTAGCATCGTCTTTTTCTGCCACTGAGCTACGTAAAATAAGCTGCAAAACAACGAATATCTGGGCCAGGTTAAGGTAAAGCGGGTATAGTAACCAAGGAGACTTATTCCTATTGTAGCAGCGACTTAAGCCTGCATTTTCGTCGGTTAATGAAGCTCCTTAACACCTTTTCTTAAGCAACTTACTTTTCTTATCACACCTGGCGGTCGTCTTCTGTGCTACTTAAATCATTCTGATATACTCTGCATTAATGCTATACAAAACGATATTAGCCAGACGCATCCAAAAATAAATCGGTAAGGAAGAGGTGTTAAGGAGCTTCCTTATTTTGCTTATTACACCTGGTCTCTTCCGTATTACTTAAATAATTCTAATATCACCACACTTTGCATAAATAACTTACAAAATATTATTACCCAGTCGTATCCAAAGATAAATCGGTAAGGAAAAAGTGTTAGGGAGTTTCTAAACCGCCGAACAGATGATCCTTAGTATACAAGTTAGGGATTTGTCCAGTTCCATCGGGGAAAAAACTGACCATTGAAGCTGAGTAGTTACCTGAGGGACTCTTGAATGGTGATCCTTGAATACGGTGACTTGAGGGTGAGTTTATTCTTGCCACTGCCTGACGATTTTATTCAGCCAATGTGTGTGTGTGTGTGTGTGTGTGTGTGTGTGTGTGTGTGTGAGAGAGAGAGAGAGAGAGAGAGAGAGAGAGAGAGAGAGAGAGAAAGAGAATGGGGGGGGGTGAGAGAGATGGTAGGAGGGTGAGAGAGGGGGTGGGACTGTGGGAGAGGAAATGAGAACGAGGGAGAGAGTGGGAAAGGAAGTGGAGAGAATGAGAAGGAGGTGTGAGGTGAGGTGAGGGGATGGAAATACGAGAGAGAGAGAGAGAGAGAAAAAAAAAAAAAGAGAGAGAGAGAGAGAAAGAGAGAGAGAGAGAGAGAGAGAGAGAGAGAGAGAGAGAGAGAGAGAGAGAGAGGTGAGGTAAGAGAGTAAGACTGCGAGATAAGAGCTTAGATGGTTGTGGAGGGAGAGGGGGGAGGCAAGGACGGATGTCACGGGGAGGTCACGTGAGAGAGAGAGAGAGAGAGAAGGGAGGAGAGGAGAGGGGAAGAAAAAAATGAAGACCTAAGGAGGGAGGCAGGGAAGGAAGATGAAGGACGGTGGAGGGAAAGAAGGTAGGGAGAGAGAGAGAGAGAGAGAGAGAGAGAGACTTTAAGTTGCTAATTATTTTTCTTTCTTTTCAGGTATGTACACATGTGACTGTCCCTCCGTGTAAGTAGAGCCATGTGCATTCAGACATGTACGCCATCTTCATGCGTCTAGCTTCTGCATGTGCGTCAGGCCTTGTGTAAGTACTCGTATCTTGTGTACGTTTGCCTTCGGTGTATGTATGAGAGAGAGAGAGAGAGAAATGGAATAAAGTTCATGTATTCCATCCACTTTAACTTGGCCTAATATTGCCACATTTCCATCTTAAATGTTGAGTTGTAACAGGAGATTAACACCAGAATATAATACTAGTCACGAAGAAGTGCTATGGGAAGGATGTAGCACCGTAGTATTGTCACTGAGCTTCGGGAAATACGCTGCAAAAGGACGAATATCTCGGCCAGGTTGAGGTGACGGAACTATAGAAGACTAAAAATGCGGATGTAAGGGGATACTGAGGAAGATTCACGGGTCAGCTTGGTAAGGGTGACCAGGGCTGGATCCCATTTCGCTATTCACGTGACCTCGCACCCCATGCCATTCTGTCCCCTGCCCTTTCATGCCCTCTCTTTTTAATTTTCCCTTTTTCCTTTCCATTTTCCTGCCTACCCACCTTCCTTCCTTGTCTTTTACAGATTAGTTACGTTAGGTACCTGGTATAACCTGTCCTGTAACAGCCTCGAAAGGACAACTAGGTCTGTTGCTGTTTGCTTTCCTTTTTGCTCCCTTTGTACTCCTTCCTTCTTTCCTCCTTCCTCCTTCTCTCCTCCCTTCCTTACTCCCTTAATTCCTTCCTTCCCCTCCTCCTTCCTTCACTCCCTATCTTCATTCATTTATTCATCTCCCTTACATCCGGGTTCGGGTCTGGTGTGGGTTGCAGGGCAGATAACAGAGAGCCACGGAGAGAGGGGGAGAGATAGAGGGCATTGAAGGGGAGGAGGGGGGAGATAAAGGGGAGTAATGGGGAGGAGGGGGCAGAGATTGAAGGGGGAGAGGGAGGAGGAATAGATAGAGAAGGTGGGAGGGGGTGATGGAGAGAAGGAAGAAAAAAATGCAGTGGTTTAGATTAGAGCCGCGGAGGGGAAGGGGTGGGCAGAGGGAAGTGGGGATTGGGGAGGAAGATTGAGTGGGGAAGGAGGAAGAGAGAAGGAGGAGGATAACAGAAGGAGGGAAGAGGGAAAATAATTTAGTGTTTGTCAGAAATGTCAGCGTTTATATACTTAGTGCAGAGTACCTGATAAACCTGGGTTGATCATTAGTTCATTTCTAAATATAATCTTGAAGGTATAAAATAACACACACACACACACACACACACACACACACACACACACACACACACACACACACAACCTCAAGTCATATACATCCAATGAAGCAGTAAAATAAAACCAAAATTTCTCCTCTTCCCCTCCCCCCCCCAAGTATTGAAAAGGTCATCTCAAAATCAGCTTACCGTGGAAGAGAAGGCGAGACTAATGCGATGATTGCCGGGTCAGAGGTGAACACAGTAAGCCAGTTTGTGTGACCCCACCCTCACCGTGCCGTGTGTGTGTGTGTGTGTGTGTGTGTGTGATCTTGGTACTTTAGCCTTGCGTGTACGTGTATTTACCTTACATAACCTACGCCTGTGTATCTTTTGTGTATGGTTCACAATAAATATGTACACTCTCCATAAACCCACTCGTCTTCAGTAACTAATCTCCTCAGAGGCCACTGCTAGACTTCCAAACCACCCCTTCCAGTATTTCTGTCTTGGCGCGTGACCCGAAATGGTGACCTCTGGGGTTTTATAAGTAGATTGACCTCATTTCTTAGATTTGTTCAGGGCTTTCTTCCTCCAGTGAATTTTAGTTTTGTGGGAGGTATCTTGTTATGACTTTATCTATCCGTATGTATGCTTACGTAGGTTTGTTTATCTATTTTTGTAACCACCTGTGTCTGTGTGCCCATGTATTTATTTAACTTTGTCTGCACCATCATCTTTTTGTCTGCTTTTCTCGTTTTTAAAGAATATTTGCTGGTATTCTCTCTCTCTCTCTCTCTCTCTCTCTCTCTCTCTCTCTCTCTCTCTCTCTCTCTCTCTCCACACACACACACACACACACACACACACACACACACACACACACACACACACACACATATGTATGTATTTACGATTATATACCTCTCACAGGTGTATCTTTCGTGATCTCAATTGCTTCCTTATCGTCCATACCTCACTTTCACACACCTTCACTTAGCCATATCAGGCAACTAACCTGACCTTCCACGCCTCCTGCCACCCACACACTTACTCACATACGAGTACCAGTATACCCATTTCACTGGTCTACCTTCACGCTCACTCACATATATACTGTATACTCTTTTGTTCCACCCTACCTTCACACTGATGTTCACCCCCTTCCACAAGTCACTCTTCAAACTCACTTTAGTCCTTCTACCTAAACTTGGTCCATATTTTTCTCCTTATGCAGATTATATCACGTGGCTCAGTGATAAGATAAGACAATCCTACGACTCGACATCCTTTACATAGCTCTTCTTCGCTACAGACATCATATTCTAGTGTTGAAATATTGCTACAACTCAGCATTACAGATGGAGAGATGGCAATTTTAGGCCAAGTTGATGTAAAAAAAAAAAAAAGTGTAGCTAATACCAGTTACATATCCTTTTCCCATCTCTATTTTTAGACTTTCTCAGATGCAATACACCCGTTTCTACCATCAAACGCATTCACATATACTCGCTTTTTTCTTCTACCAGTCTGCCTTCATCCTGACACACCACTACTCTTCTCATTAGCCTGATGATACTCTCCTTGCTCTCTATATGCACTAGCAAGAATAGAAGCAATAATCCAGGGCCCCCATGCTGCCTCTCTGGGGTGATGACAGTGATTGCGATGGGAGAGAGAGAGAGAGAGAGTATTTAAAGGGATGTTACAAGCAGTATTTTTTGTTTTTTACTTAATTCCTTTCTCATTTCTTTATTTTATGATTGTCACTTTTAACGCAAGTCATCTCTGTAGCCGAGTGCTGGTGAGGAGGATGCCACGCCTTGGCGGTGATCTCATGGGTTCTAAAATACTTCTTAAATATGTTGATACCTGAATTTCCTCCTGCATTTTTCTGAATCATGTTCCGTATATTAACTACTTCCTTTTGACGTCCTGTTGACTTTTATCTTTAGCGTTTAGGGAATAGGGGAAAATTATAGATGAAAACGGAAAAAAGGAATTGCCAAGGCCTTTGACTAATTAAAAGAGCGTTGTTAAATTCCCCTCATGGGTCTTATCGTCATTATCGTAATTTGTTTACATAAATATCGTCTGATATGAGTTTAGTATTTTCTCTGCGGTGCATCGACTCTGCTGTATTAATTTGTTTTGCTATTTAGAGAGAGAGAGAGAGAGAGAGAGAGAGAGAGAGAGAGAGAGAGAGAGAGAGAGAGAGACTTTATGAGTGATTAAGTGATTATGTTAATGTGTTTTTTGTGTTTATGTGTTTGTGTGTATGTTACATCTATATACATGTATGTGTAAATTTGTGTGTGTGTACCTAAGCGTGTCCGGGTCATAAAGTGGTGTTCTCCCCGCTCTTATTTCCTAGCAACCCTTTTGAGGCCATGACGTCACGTGGATGAGCCGCGGTGGTGATGCTGATGGTAGTGGTGATGGTGGTGGGTGTAGTGGTGATGGTGGTGGTGCTGGTGTGATTGTGGTGATGGAGAGGATGGTGTAGAGGTGGTGGTGTTTGTGATGGTGGTGTTGGTGTGGTGGTGGGGGTGGTTTGAAGCAGGAAGATTGACGTGCTCTTGAACTCTTTGACTGGAATTCAGAATACAGGCTGAGAAATGGCTCTTGTTTGTTTTTTCTTTTTCTGTTCTTTTTTTTCCATAGTACGCGGTGCCCTCAAGAGATTTTTCCTTTTATTTTCTTTGTTTTTGTTTTTTCCCAGAAGACTTCGCCCCAGTGGATTTTTTTTTCTTAATATCATTCCCTCCTTTTTTCTTTTTTTTTCACATTCTCACACGACTCATTTTTTAACTCTTTACAAGTGTTCGAAACATATATAGGGTAGGACGAGGCTTATATATATTTTTTTTCTATGCTGTCCTCACTGCCCCACACCCATTGGATTTTTCTTATTTCATTTTTGCATTTTATTTTGTTCTCTCGCACGACTCTTGTTCTTGAACCTATTACGGGAATAAAAAGACACAGGAAGTGCCATATGATTTTTTTAGAATTATCGTTATTTATTTTGATGACCTTCGCCCAGTTGATAGTTGTTATTTTGTCTCATCCATCCAGCGTATGCATGCTACCTTTTTGTGTGTGTATGTGTGTGTGTGTGTGTGTGTGTGTGTGTGTGTGTGTGTGTGTGTGTGTGTGTGTGTGTGTGTAGCCGGTCACGGAGAGAGCCGATGGGGATGCAGAGGCAGACGATCATCATGAGAGGAGAGACAGTGAGTGAGTGAGTGAGTGATTAGAATGCACGTCAGTCACCCTAACCACAAGCATCACTTCGCCCTAATCACCCTACCGTCCTATCCTAATTGCTACCTTGTTCTAACCACCACTAATATCTTGTCAGTGCTTCAGCTTCTCTTGACCTTCACGTCAGTCACCCTAATCACCCCACCTGCCTCGCCCTAGTCGCCCTGCGGTCCTACCGTAAATACTGTCTCGTTTTAACCACCACTGCTTCCTTTAGTGTTGTGTTTTTTGTCGACCTTTAAGTCAGCTGGGCGAATGGTTGATCCTCTTACTATTCCTGC
>NC_137017.1:2124592-2202092 GCF_032717465.1 Coenobita brevimanus | reverse complement strand
GAGGGAAGGATGGATGGAAGGTTAAGGATACAGCGAAACACGGTAAAAACTAACACCAACGGACATACTGGTTCTCTCGAGGCCATATGTTAGAGGGTAAGCCACGACTCTGGTATCTGTTTTTTGAGACCAAGAAAAGGATAGAGAAAGAAAAAAATCCCCACCAACCACTCCCTGCAACACGAAAAAGAAATCGGACTACCATTTTTAATATAGAAAAAAAAAAATGTAATTTTTTTTTTACTAGAAGAGTTAGAATCAGTTTTCATTAACCCCATTCACTATAGTAATTTTTACCTCAGTTTTGAAATATAACAGTAGCAAAAATAAAAATATATTTTGATTATTATTATTATTATTATTATTATTATTATTATTATTATTATCATTATTATTATTATCATTATTATTATTATTATTATTATTATTATTATTATTATTATTATTTTGCTACGGTTCCTCTCTTTCATGATCTGTAGAGGGAGAAAAACAAAAATTACATCAATTAGTTTAATTCCGTATCACCGAAACAACATATTTTTGTGACTCGGTCGTGATATCTATTTATAAACAGGGAATTTCAACGCAGATACTGTAGTTATCCAAGCGAATGTTATAAGCTTGTTAGTGCAGTCTACCGTGTTAAAGGGCAGTTGGTGAGGGAGGATGGGTGCGAGGGAGAAGGAAGGAAGGGAAATGTGTGTGTGTGTGTGTGTGTGTGTGTGTGTGTGTGTGTGTGTGTGTGTGTTTAATATATATACGTACTAGTTACAGATAAGGAGGAAGGGAATGAGAGAGATGGACAGGGTGAGGAGTACTGACGGGAAGACGGGATAGAAGAAAGGAAATGTTTAGAAAGCAGGATGGAGGAAGACAGAGAGAGGAAACGAGAGTTATATAAGAACGTAAGGAAGAGAAATATTATGTACTGAAATAATGGGTTGAAGGAGAAAGAGATAGGAAATGAGAGAGGGAGGGAGGGAGAGACAGAATGTGGGAGAGAGGGAGAGAGAAGAGGGGGAGGGAGGGAGAGATATAGGAAGGGAGAGAGGGAAGGAGGGATTGAGGCAGGTAACTGGAAGGGAGAAGGGCGGGGAGAGATTTTAAATGTCAGATGCTGGATTCAACGGTACCAATAATTTCTTCCTCCCTTCCTTCACTCTCCCTCTCTCCCCCCTTCTTTTCTCCTGCTTTTCTCTCCGTTCCTCCCGTCGTATCTCCCTTCTTGCATTCTCTTCTCTCCACTCTACTTTCTCTCCCTTCTCTCCTCTTCCTCCTTCCTCTCTTTTCCTTCCTTCCCTCACTATCCCTCTCTCATCCAGTGCTCTCTCCACACTTTCCTCTTCGTTTCTTCTCCTCCCTTCCTCCACATTACTCTCCTTCCCTACCTAAAATAATCTCTCTCTCTCTCTCTCTCTCTCTCTCTCTCTCTCTCTCTCTCTCTCACACACACACACACACACACACACACACACACACACACACACACACACACACACACACACACACACAATCTCCCCTTTCTCGTCGTCACTCCCGTTTTGTTATCTCTAAAACTTACCTCACGATGTGTATTCCCCTTTCTCCCATCAGTGTGTGTGTGTGTGTGTGTGTGTGTGTGTGTGTGTGTGTGTGTGTGTATGTGTATACTTAGTGTGTAGTTAGTGTATGTAGACCGAACCTAACCGCCCAAGGAATCGAACCCAGCACATTGAGGCCTTTGGTTCTTTCTTCCTTTAAAAAAAAAAAAATCATTTCCCGCCTCCATACGCTGACCACTTCTCCAAGGTTCCTATAGTCCCTTTACCTTAACTTGGCCCAGGTTTTCGCGTAGCTTAGCGGCCGAAACGGACAATACTACGGCCCTTCATCCTTTCCATAGCACATCTTCGCAACTAACATCGTATTCCAGTGTTAATCCATCAGTACATCTCAGCATTCAAGGCGGAAATATGGCAGGTTAGGCCAAGTTAGAATGAAACGAGTATAGTATAGATGAGGTACTGTTTGGCTCGTGTTTTCCTGATTTCTTTTCCATATTAGACCCTACTGTCCTGTTCTGTGCGATAAAAATCCTTCAAACATTGCCATACTGCACATAAATAACGTACAAAAGGATGTTAACCAGCCATGTCCTAAAATAAATCGCTAAGGAAGAGGTTTTAGGGAGTCTCCTTAACCAGCTTCTAAGAGACTTTTTCTAATCCTTTATAGTAAATTTCCCCCTTCATTCCTTCTCGTACCTTCCTCCCCATTCATTTTCCTCTCCCATATTCTCTTCCATCGTATTTCCCTTTCCACCCATTTTCCGTCATTCTTTCTCCTCATATATTCTCTGCTGTTTCCTTTTCATCATATTTTCCCATTTTCCTCTCTTCCTTTCCTTTTCCTACCTTACATTTTGCTGCATTTTCTTCCTGTGTTCCTACCCAATTATTCCCGTTTATCGCAGTCTCCCATCTTATTATCTTTCCCTTTTTTTATTCATTTATGCATTTACTGGTTGGTTCTTCGTTATTATATCTCTTTTTCCCCCTCTTCTCAAAATTTTCCTCCTCCTCTTCCCTTATTTCTTTTCTTCTCTCCCCCTTTATCCCTCCTTCTCCCCCTTTTACCTCCATCCCACCCTCTTTTTACCTCCTTCTCGCTCCCCTTTTCATCCCTCTTCCCATTTTTTTTCTCTCCCATTTTCCTTAACTCCATTTTCTTTCCTCTCTCGCCGTATTCTTTTTTGTTTTTGATGTTTTTTCTCTTCATTGTCTTTATCTCTCCCCATCTTGTCTTCCTTGTCACCTCATTTTTCTCTCCCCCTCCATCCCCTCCCCTCTGGCCTTTGTTCTCTCCTCCAGTGCAGAAAATTCTTCCCTCCCTTCCATTGTCCATCCACACGGTAGCCAGTCTCCCTTCCTCCTTGCATCTCTTCCTTCCCCTTTTTCTCTCCCTCCCTCCTTCCCTCTCGCCCTCTCCCTCCCTTTCACCTTCCCTCCTTCCTCCCCCTCTCTCTCTCTCTCTCTCTCTCTCTCTCTCTCTCTCCTTTTCACCCTCCCTCCTTCCCTTTCTCTCTTTCCCTTTCACCTCCTTCCCTTCCCTCTCTCACCTTCCCTTCTTATATCTCCCTTCCTCCCTCCCTTCCTCACATTCCCTTCATCTTCCCCACCCTCTCTCTTTCCTTTCCACCCTCCCTGTCTCCCTCCCTCCTTCCCTCCCTTTTTCTTCTTCCTCACTTCCCTCCTTCTCTTCTTCTCTCTCTCTCTCTCTCTCTCTCTCTCTCTCTCTCTCTCCCCTCCCCCCCACTAGTGCCTCGCATCTTTTTTCCTTCAGTGCTTATCTTCCTTTCTCCAACCTTTTCTACTTTCCTCCTTTCCTCCTTCCATCCTTCTTTTCAATCCTTTTCTCACACACATTGGTTAAATCTTGGTTGAATTAATTTTTTTTTTCTTTTTTCAAGTTAACATCAGCCTAAGTCAGTTGGTCTTTTGTTATCAGTACTTTTTGTAATTCTGTGTAGTCTTTTTCCCTCCTTTTCTCCAGTGCATCCCTCCATCTTTTCCTCCCCCCCTTCCATTCCTCCCTCCATCCTTTCCTCCTTTCATTTCCTCCATCTCTCCTTTCTTCCCTGCCTTTCTGCCTCCCTTCGTCTTTTTCTCTCTTCTTCCTTTTCTCCTTCCTTTTTTCCATCCTTTCTTCTCCTCGGGTGTCTGCCTTCTTCGTCTCTCCCTCTCTTTAATGTCTCCTTCCTTCCCTTCCTCCCTCCCTTCAGTGTCTCCCTCCCTCCCTCCCTCCCCATTAGGTAGCCTGTGTTGAAGTTTGCTCTCCTTTGTACTCCCTAACCTTCTCCCTCCCCTCTCCCTCACCCTTCCCCCCCACTTCCTTCCTCCTCTCCTGCTCCCCTCCTCTCTCGCCACCCTTTCTCCCATCTCCCTCACCCTTTCCCCTTCCTCCCCTCTCCCTCACCCCTATACAGTAAATCATTCCTCACCCCTTCTTTCTCTCTCCCTCACCTTTCCACCCACCCTCTCTCCCTTCTCCCCTCCTTCCCATCACTCCCTTTACGTTATATCATCCTTCATCCCCCCTTTCCACTTCCCCCTCATCCTTACACCCCTCCCCCTTCCCCTCCCTTCACCCTCACCCTATATATCTTCCCTCCCCCCCCACCTGCCCCGCCCACCACAGCCAACCATTCAATTACCCTTCTCTCCCCCACCCGTATTCTCTCCCACCCCTATTCTCCCCCACCATGCCTCCCCTTCCTTCATCCACATTTGCCTTCCTCCCCCCACCTTTCCCTCTCGTTTCCTCCACTCTTCTTCATCACCTACTATTTCTCACCTCTCTACTCCCCTTCCCTCATGTCTCTCTCCCTCCCCATTCTCCTCACACCACCTTTCCTCCCTTTACCTCTTGTCCCCTCACCTGATCCCCTTCCTCCCATCCCCTAATTCTCTTCTCATCATCATCCTCTTCTCCCCTCTCCCCTTCTCTCTCCCTCTCCTATCCTCCTTTACCTCTTCCTTCCCCCATTCCCCTCTTACTTTCCTTATTTTCTCTCTCTCTCCCTCCAATCTTCCTCACTCCTCTCTCTTCTCCTTCACTTCTCCTTCTCCCCCTCCCCTCCCTCACTCAGTGTGTCTTTCCATCCCTCCATTTTATCTCTCTCGGCACTATTGATCTTTGCGCCCACCTCTCTCTCTCTCTCTCTCTCTCTCTCTCTCTCTCTCTCTCTCTCTCTCTCTCTCTCTCTCTCTCTCTACCCATCACCCCCTTCCTACCTATCCTTCATCCCTCCTACACCATGTCTCTTCCTTCCCCTCCCTTGCCTCTTCTCGCCCTTCCTTCCTTCTCCTTACCTCCCCTACTTCACCCTCTCTTCCTCCCCCCCACTCCTCTCTCCCCTCCTCCTCCCCCCACCTTTTCAATTACCCTTTTCCCTAACCTCGCTCCCTTTGCCTCTTATCTCCGCATATCATCATCAGCCCTCCCTCTCGCCCTCCCCCATCCTCCCTTCCCTCCCTACCACCCTTCCTTCCTTCTCACCCTTTTTGCAAGTTTTAATTCTCCACCTCCGCTTTCATCATCATCATCATCATCATCATCATACCAAGGAGCATCAAGGAAAGCCAACAGCAAAAGACCTGTTAGTCCTTTCGTGGCTGTTTAGTATAGGGAAGGGTATAACTCACAAAAATATTCTATCCCTTAAAGACAAGGATTCAAAGCAGGAAGATGTTGAAAGATAAATATTTTAATAATGGTAACCGCAGCATTTGACATTTCTTTTGCACCGACACAGACATGAACAATTTTTATGTATATTCCACTACTGTTTGGTATTTGTGTTGGCTAAATATTTGTTTGTACCATTTTATATATGATGTGTACAGTACTTTACATATGTTAATTATAAACGAATGTCCGGTGTTAATTAGTGAACATGGTAATAACTTTTGGCTGGTGTCTGTTGCTTTACGTAATCACCTTGCCCCTCCCTCCTCTCTCTTCCACTTCCTACCTCCTCATTCCACTCCCCTCCCCTCCCCTCCCTAACCATTCTTCCCTACGCTACCCTGACCTATCCTTCCTTCCACCATCCTCCGTCACCCCGTCTCCCCTCCCCTCTCCTCCCATCCCTTCCCTTCCCTTCCCTTCCCTTCCCTTCCCTTCCCTTCCATTTTTCTTGTTCTCCCTGACCTACATTACCTACTTCTTTGTCCTCTCATCCTCCTCTTCTCTCCAAGTCTCTCCTTCCCTGCCCATTTTCCTCTCTCTCTCTCTCTCTCTCTCTCTCTCTCTCTCTCTCTCTCTCTCTCTCTCTCTCTCTCTCTCTCTCTCTCAACGAAATAGACTGCCGGAAAAACAGCATAACCTTAAAAAAACAGGAATGAAAACACTAAATTACTTCTTGTCAGCCATCTTAGACTTTACAAACTCGATATGTGTCAATAAACCTTGTAAATGATTTAATACAGGAATATAAACCATGGGTAGTAACTTTCCACCTCTCCATTTCCTTCTTTCCTTCCTCTCCCTCCTTCCCTTCTTTCCTTCCTCTCCCTCTTTCCATTCTTTCCTTCCTATCTTTTCCTTCCCCTTATGTTCCCTCCCTTCTTGCCAGTTTCTCCCAGCTTGCCACTCCCCTTCCCTCTCCCTCCTTCCCCCTCTCCTCTTTCTTCATCCCCCCTCTCCTCTTCCCCTTCTCCCTTTCCCCCGCTTCCCTTTCTCCTCTCCCCTTTCTTCTCTCCCCTTAGTCTCCCTCCAATCTACCTCCCTCCAGCCTTCCTTCCCACTTATCTCCCCATCTCTCCCTCTTCCCTTAGCCTCCCTCCTACCTATCCCCACCCCCCAGCGCCCTTCCCACCTACCTCCCCATCTCCCTCCCCCCTCCCCGCGTGTCTCTCCCAGCGTGTTTCCTTTTCAGCAATCCAGTTGTCCTTCGCGCCGCAACGTAATCAGTATATAATGGCGGTATCCTTGTTGCGTAGTGGAGAGAGAGAGAGAGAGAGAGACAGAGAGAGAGAGATTCCCATTCCTCTCACGTACTGCGGTCCACCTTTTCCTCCCATATACCTGACTATCTGTAGGCATCACCATCATCTGCAGGTCAGGATGATGATGATGATGAGGAGGAGGAGGAGGAGGATAATGATGATGATGATGATACTACTACTACTACTACTACTAATAATAATAATAATAATGAAAACGCACCTATCCATCATGCTTAGGCAACTTCATGCATAGGCTGACTACTCGGGACTAACACGCATTTGTACTGAAGGGGTTAAGCGGTAAACAACTAACTAAAACTAACTTATTTTTTTTTTTTACATCCTAACTTATTTACATTCAGACTAACGAAGAACTATTTTTTGTTTTAGTCTTGCTTTTTTTTTTTTTAATTTAACTCTCTTTTGTATTTGTTTTTTTCATGGAAGGAACTATTTTGCGGGCTCAGCCTTGGGTTCCTTCTTTCTCGCAAAAAACAAACAAACATACATAATAGGAAGTGTTGACGGAGGCTGACCAGTAATGATGTATTGCTTTCGTCATACGTTTTATGGCTCGGCTGTTTACGTCGTTTTCCGGGGGCTAAGAGAGAGAGAGAGAGAGAGAGAGAGAGAGAGAGAGAGAGAATGGAACTGCCGACATAATTATAGAGGAAGTTGAATGGTAGGAATGGAGGTATGGGAGGGATGGGGAGGGGGGGAATGGAGGAAGGGGTATAGGGAAGGTCGTGAAAGGGGGTATTAAGCGATGGATGTGAAAGTAGTAGCAGTGAGAGAGAGAGAGAGAGAGAGAGAGAGAGGTAAATATAGGTAGCCATATGAAGAGATAGACAGATAGGTAAGTAGGTAGATAAATATGTTGTGTGTGTGTGTGTGTGTGTGTGTGTGTGTGTGTGTGTGTGCGTGAAGACGGATCGTTATTGAGTAGGGACAGGCGCGGTTGAGGTCCTGTAATCGAGAACACCCCTCACAGGATGCAGTGTCAGAAAATGGATAGCTCGCCAAATAGCTACGTAGATAGAAATAAACATTGATAAATAGACAGATAGAAAGACAGACAGATCGGTAGACAGAGAGCCAAACAGACATATATGGAGAGACAGACAGGTAGATAGATTGATAGATAGACGGATAGATAGATAGATAGATAGATATAGGCAGACAGACAGAGCATTGTGTTTGGCTGTCATGTTATCAACCCCCATTTTCTATAAAGACCCAGCCACCTTATAAGGATCGTATGGTCTGTGTGTCTATGTATCACACACACACACACACACACACACACACACACACACACACACACACACACACACACACACACACACACACACACACACACACACACACACACACACACACACACACACTTCCCTTTCCCCTCACCTCCATTCCCAACTCACTCTTACTGCGTGCTAAAAGTGAGGGTACTGATGGAGGGGGTACGGGGGGGGCGTAATTGAGAGAGAGAGAGAGAGAGAGAGAGAGAGAGGGGGGGAGGACAGGTAATTGAGCAGAGAGTGAGAGTGACAGGCAGATAAGCAGACATCATTGAGGGGGGGGGTGTTGGGGAGGGAGGGGGGGGTGGAGGCAGGGGGAACAAGGCCAGTTTACAGTAAAATAAAAATAAAAATAAAATACCAAAGATAATTATAATAAAGTAAGGAAAAATACTGAAGAAGATTGTAATAAAGATAGAAAATAAACTGAATAATTATAAAGGATAACTAAATGTAACATCCTCTTGGTTTACAGTGAGCAGTAGAAGTAAGCAAAATGCCGTCAATTTAATATGAATATAAAACGAAGGAAAATGAAAAAGATAAATATTTAATAGGCGACATTACTCTGTTTAAACGCGGGCACTGTGATGTCCTTATTTATTTATTTACTAATTTAATTTTTTATTTATTTATAGATCCACTTATTAATCTGTTCTTGGCACTTCCAGGCGATCTTTAAGGACGGAAGGTCAGATGCACATATTAGTTTTACAGTCAAAAAACGTAAATATAGGGTTTCTCTCTCTCTCTCTCTCTCTCTCTCTCTCTCTCTCTCTCTCTCTCTCTCTCTCTCTCCAAATTAGGGTAGAACTCTTTCCTGTCTGAAGCGCCTCTCCTAAATTAAGAGTAGTCGTTAGGTGGTCACAGGAAGAAAATACAAAAGAGAAGTTACTGTGGAAAAAGGAATTGATCTTTAAAAAAAAATAATTGGACGAATAACTTTGAAATACTGTGTGTGAGAAGAAGTTAGATAGATAGATTGATAGATAAAAAGATAGATAGAACTATTGATAGATGGATAGATGTTTTATTTTCTCCTCTGTATCTCCTTTCTTCGTCTTTTTTTTTTCTTTCTCATTCTGTGATTTTTCGCTTTTTTCTTTTTCATATGTTCATTAAAAAAATTGTTTTAATTCCATGAACTTGAACAGGTACGGTTAGTTCGTGCAGACGGAGGAGCGACGGAGGGAGGGGGAGGATGGTGGGGAGCGGGGCGAGAAAAGCGAGGAAGAAGGGGTGGGGTAGGAGGTAGGGGAGTGGGGAAGAGGGAGGGATGAAGAAATGTGGAGAGAAGGAGAGGGGAAAGAGGGAGATAAAGAGGGGTGTGGGTGGGGGTAGGGTGTATAGTGACTGTGATTGACGAGGATAAAAACGACAGATATGACACACACACACACACACACACACACACACACACACACACACACACACACACACACACACACACACACACACACACACACACACACACACACACACACACACACACACACACACACACACACACACACACACGGGCCAGGTAGATAGGTGTCCTCCATTGGTCCAAGGTCCCTGAACAATGCCAGTTGATTTTACTTGCCACTGGAGAGCCACCTGAAGTCTGAGGATTAGCCAGCTCTTAATAAAAACATCTCTATTATTTATCCTTACTGCTGCCAGACGATTTTATTAATTTTGAAAGACTTTTGGAGACTTTTCGGACTGGAAGAAATTTATATGACATTCAGGTATACCGTATACTATAATGTAAATATACAGGTAGACCACATACCCTCTTAGCACCTGCCTATTTCTCCACTACAAGAGGTGTTCCTTAAGGGGAATATGTGTGCAGTGGAGGCAGGAGTGAGGACTAAGACCTCCTCGTGCTGAAAGGATGAACCGTAGAGCCTCACAAGATGAGAAAGGAGGGGTTGGGGAAGGGGTTGGGAGGGGAAGGGGGAAGAATTGCTTAGTACAGTTAACGGGGAAATGGAGTACAAAAAGTAATGCTTGACATCCACTACTTAACCTCCTCCCCTCCCTCACCCCAGTAACTCAAGGATGTACTTATTTAATTCTGGTTAAGGTCACGATTTGTGTGTGTGTGAGTGTGTGTGTGTGTGTGTGTGTGTGTGTGTGTGTGTGTGTGTGTGTGTGTGTGTGTGTGTGTGTGTGTGTGTGTGAGAGAGAGAGAGAGAGAGAGATTTGTTTTTATTTTTTCCTTTTTCTTCTTTCATTTTTTTTTCTTTTTGTTTAGTTAAAGAGAAACGGCCTCGGGTTGAACATGTTTTTAAAAATCGTGTTATCGTCTGGGTTGCGCATTTCGGCTTTCCCGCTCTTTCGACACGTACAGTTTCGGGCAAATAACATCGCGACACGTTTTACCCGAATGATTTTGGAATTTTTACGTAATAATCTGAAAAATCTACTGGCCTCGTAGGATCGCATCACTAGTTTTCAGGAGTAATTGTTCAGTGTCCCATTATTTATCGGTCTGAAGTGGATCAGGATTTATGTCCGCGACTGTACTTCCTATGGGCAATAAAAGTCTTGTTACCTCTCCTTATTTTCTCTCTCTGGGTTTCGATAATTAGGCTCAAATAAGATTAATCTCGAACAGAATTAGTCTCGAGTAAAATTAGTCTTGAGTAATTTTAGTCTTGAATAAAATCAAGTCTCGCTTAAAATTAGTCTAGAGTAAAATTAGTCTTGAACAAAATTAGTCTCGAGTAAAATTAATAGAATAAAATTAGTCTCGAATGAAATCGGTCTCAAATCAGTCACGAATAAAAGTACTCTCGAATGAAAATTAATCGAATAAAATTAATCTGGAATAATTAGTCTCGAATAAAATTAATCTCATGAATGCAATTAGTCTCTAGAATAAAATTAGAAATAAATTAGTCGAATGAAATTAGTTCGTTAAATAGGTGTTGAATAAAATACGTGTCTTGAATATGCAACCACCGACACTGATGACACTAATCTGTGGCCAGATATAACTAATTATTATAGGATAGAAGAATTACACTATACCAGCATGAGAAAAACTGGTTTATTGAGAAGGTGCAACAGTTTCGGCCCCTCTTGTACCCTCTTCAAGTATGGATGGGCGGCGGAACGTATGAATATTTTGAGAGACACAGTGAAATTAGGACACATCATTATCGGTTGCTGGAAACTCACGTCAGGCTGAATATCAGAGTGTATGGAAAACGATGCATGGAAAGCGACAGGACTTTTGCAGGCGATTGTACATACGCGATTTAGAGAGAGAGAGAGAGAGAGAGAGAGAGAGAGAGAGAGTTTTGCAGCCGACAACACCTTCAAGATAAGCCATTCTTAACTCGCATACATGGTTTTTTTTAGGCTAGGGTTCAAAGGTCTAGATAAGAGAGATAAGAAAGAAGCCCCCTTTTCCCCCCAACACAAAACCTGTCCCTTATTATATACACATCAGGGAGTATTTTATTTTAATGACTCCAGGGAAACCCCCGACAAGCGCTTACTCGGAATAGTTGGGTTTGATTAGCGTGGAATTGATTTTACCTTCTCAGCACGATTGGGTCTTTTCATCATCTTTTTCTTGTTCTTGTTCTTGTTCTTCTTGTTCATGTTCTTCTACTTGTTCGTCTTGTTCTTGTTCTTCTTCTTGTTCTTGCTCTTCTTGTTCTTGTACTTCTTGTTCTTGTTCTTCTTCATGTTCTTGTTCTTGTTCTTTTTGTTCTTGTTCTTGTTCTTCTTCTTCTTCCTCTTCCTCTTCTTCATCATCATCATCATCTTCTTCTTCTTCTTCTTCTTTCCGCTAACAGAAGACCATATGTAGGTTGGGAGAGTTGCATGGTAGACAGAGGGTTTAGTAAGGGCTATACCTCATGCCTTTAGGTTGAAAGGTGTGTCTCGATGCTGAGTAATAATGTCTTGAGAGAGCCGTGATAATAATGTTAATAATAATGATGATGATGATGATGACAATAATAATAATAATAATAATGATGATGATGATGATGATGATGATGTTGATGATGATGATAATAATAATAATAATAATAATAATAATATGATGATGATGATGATGATGATGATGATGACAACAGCAGCAGCTATAATAATAATAATAATAATAATAATAATAATAATAACTAAATCAGTAAATAAAACGTCCTCGCAGTGAAGGGGTTTAATAAGTAATGCCATATATAACGTTGCTTCTGACAGGCTCATTTAAACGACGATTGGCTTAACAGACGAGGGGCGGTGTTCGGGCTCACTAACACCTCTTCCTTGGCGATTTATTCCTGATTCTACACCGTTAGTGTATTATAGTGTGGTATTCATGCAATCTATTTCGATATTGAAAAGACATTTGAAGTAAACCAGGCGATGATAATGGGTTTGGAAAATAAATCGCTAAGGGCGAGGTGTTAGGGAGCCTCCTTACCCCACGAGAAAACGGACCCAAGGCTATAAAATCGTGGCCCTAAGAAGCACAATAGACATCTTCCTTAATGATGTCATTTGCCTTCGCCACCTTGATATTTCCCTGTTTCTAATGTCGACCTGGTTTGCATAGGTAATTGAGTTTGATTTGTGTGGTTTATATTCATCGGATTAGACAGCGTTTGATTCAGAGGTTTGTACTGGTTAGAATAGGTTAGGCTGAAATAAGGCCTTGTTAGGTTACATTAGGGTTGGGTTAGGAGGGTAGGTAAGGGTAGATTGGGTTAGGTCAGGTTGTGTTAGATTGGGGTGGGTTGAGTTAGGGAAGGTTAAACTAGATCAGATTCTGCCAAGTGTTATATAGCTTTAAGTTATGTTGGAGCAGGTTACGTTGAATTAAGACAGACTGGAGTAGATTTATGTTTAGGGGATTAGGTTAGGTTAGGTGTAAAAATAACTGGATGTGCCGTAATCTCCTCAGCACGATGACTTTTTCCGCTCTTTTGTTACTCTCCCCAGACGAACGTGAAGGGTTAGATACAGCCTTCATAAACTTCTTCACTGCTAGAATGTCTCATAAGAAAAATACAATAGTTCTGCAGCAAAATAATGATAATAATAATAATAATAATAATAATAATAATAATAATAATAATAAAAAGGAAGTGACGTCTTGTGAATGGTGTTAAAAATATCAGCGAAGATTTTAACGAGTTTCTGAAGATTAAGAGGAAGACTGGCTTTTTAATTAAAATCTCTCTCTCTCTCTCTCTCTCTCTCACACACACACACACACACACACACACACACACACACACACACACACACACACACACACACACACACACACACACACACACACACACACACACACACACACACACACACACACCATGTAAATTACGTCACCTTATATTTACCTCAGCATTAGGTTAAGTGAGGTGGGCTTTCCTTCAGGTTTAAGGTTGCTTAGATTAATCCAGATAAAAATAAAATGTGTTAGATAAAGTTAGGTTTAGGAATGTGTGGGGAGTTCCTTAATTCAAACCAGATTAGATAAGGTGATAAGAGGTTGATTGTGACCTTAATAGTGGATTCTGTAGGAGTTCCATTTTGTACCCTAACCACTCCGACTGCCCGGTTCAGGAGGCTAGCTGAGGTCAGGCTAGGTTAGGTTAGGTCAGGTCAAGGTAGGTTAGATGTGGTTAGGTTAGGCTGGGTCAAGTTAAGGTAGGTTTATTTCAGGTTTTGGGTTTAATTTCGGGTAGGTTAGACCAGGGTAAATTAGGGTAGGTTAATCTGGGTGTAGAGGACTTTGGGTGTGCCTAAAATATTACCAGCAGGGATTATACTAAGATGGCGTAATAAACCTATGATTGTGACGTTAATGGCGGACTCAACAGGATATGCATTTCGTACCCTGACCACACCCACACCCATACCCATGCCTACGCCCACAGCCACCCCCACCAGGTTCACGTAGGTTAACTTAGCGTAGGTCAGGGTAGGAGGAGAGGTGTAAGATTTATGTGAAGAGCCTGGCGGAAGTGGGGGATTTAAATGAGCAATAGGGAAAAAGAAAATGACTCTCTTTTTAACTCTCACAACGATGACGTCTTACTTGAGTACATCGCACATGTACAGTACTTACCTGTTACTCTAACTTGGCTAAAACTGTCCCCTGTCCACCTTGAATGCTGATCTATAGTAATGGATTAACACCAGAGTATCCTGCCAGTAACGAAGAAGTGCTGTTGAAAGGACATAGAGCCACAGTATCGTCTTATCCTGTCACAGGACTACGTGAGGCAAGCTGCAAATGGGTAAAAATCTGAGTCAGGTAGGCGACTTCATTCTACGTGGTAAAACATTGTCAGACTCAATGGATTTATTAAGGCTACAGGTAACCCCTTCAGTGTGGAAAGTCTCCCCCTATATGCGACAAGTCTCCCTCTTCATGCGACAAGTCTCCCTCTTCATGCGACACCCCCCTCTATATGCGACAAGTCTCCCTCTACATGCGACAAGTCTCCCTCTGTGTGCTACAAGTCTCCCTCTTTATGCGACATCTCCCTCTATATGCGACAAGTCTCACTCTGTTATATGTGACAAGTCTCCCTGTTTACGTACAGACTCCCTCTATATTCGAAGTCTTCCCCTGTACAGAATACAGTCATATGGAGGCAACAAGCATAAATAGACCAGGACTTGATGGGAGTAATTGGGTTAATGGGAAAGTGTCCAGGATGTGTGTTGGGTTGTGCGTCTTGCAAGATTTGTAGAGGTTAGGAGTTTGGGGAGGAGCTTGGAAAGAGAGAAGAAAATAGATAGGATGTGGATAGATAGATAAATAGACAAATGGATAGATAGATAGAGATAAAACGAACTCAGCGATGAAAGTATTAAAATATATACCGTATGGACTGCGATAAAACCAACGCTGAGATGAATGGATTAAAAGTGGATTGGTGCCTGAAAACTTTTTTTTATATTTATTCTTGCTGCTACCAGACGATTTGGTTCAACAGAAGCTAGCCACCTAACACTGCAGGGGTTGAATGGAGGCTGTACCGGTATCTATCCCTTCCATTTCGAAAAATGATCTCAAATAAAAATCAGTCACTTTAATGGAAGCAAGAATAAGGAAGTAACTAGATAGATAGATAGGTAGAAACAGACAAACAGACAGATAGATGTATAGCAAGGTAGATAATTAGATTGGTAGCTAGAGAGATAGACAGGTAAACAGGTAAATATACCGGTAAGATAAAACTCAGAGTGTGGGAGCAAAATGAATTTAGAATTTGGGGAGGAGATGAAAAAATAAAAATGGATTGCGACTAGACGAATACATGTAAAAGTTACTGAGTGTCTCTTTAATGGGGAAGCGTGTGTGATGTTTGTCGTTCTTGTAACCTGCATGTCCAGTCTCACACGCAAGAATTTTTTATTTTTGTTGCTGCCAGACGATTTAATTCAGCTTGGCACCGTAGTAGTGAAGGGTGTAGTGGTCCATATCTAACCCCTCCAGTTGGAAAAGTCTCCCTCAAGCTGGAAGAAATCGTCTGGAGATAGCAAGAGTTAATTAAGAATCAGCATCGTAGGAGATGGAACGAAATGGATAAGAAATAGAGGAATACTGATTTAGAAGTCCCTGAGTGTCGTCTGAATGAGGCAGTTGTCGTGAGGTGGGTCGTGCTTATAACCTGCATGTCCACTCCTACACCGCACGGTTTATGGGTGGGGCCGGGGTGTGGCAGGGAGGGTGGTGGACTGAGAACAGTTTTGAGGAGGAGGGGGAGGGTGAAGGGGGGAGGAGTGGGAAGGGGGAAGACGGAGAAACTAAGAAGGAGGGATAATTTCAGTGAACCGGTTGGCTCTTAGTCTGTATGTCTTGTTAATGGGTATATATCTCTTGCATAATTTGAAGATAAGGGAGAGGTGTAAAAGGTGTAAAGGAGAAGACAGAAGAAATAAGAAAAGAAGATAATTTTAGTGGACTGGTTGGCTTCCAGTATGTATCCTTTGTTAAATGAGTATGTATCTTGTCAGTATGTATCTCCTGTATAATATAAGGATCAAGGGAGGGGGAGGTATAGAAGGGGTGGGAAGGGGGGGGCGCGAAGAAGCTAAGAAACGAGGATATTGTCAGTGGACCGGTTGGCTAACAGTATGCGTCTCTTGTGTAATGTAAAGCTGGGATTGTGATATGAGAACAAGGCAAGGATAGTAAAGAAGGAGGCTTAGTTCCACCACCAAACCACTCCAGCCGACACTGCCAGGAGTAAATGAGAGTCAGCACCATGCAACATAAAAATAAGTAAATAAATGAATGAATGAATAAATAAATAAATGAATAAATAAATAAGTAAGAACGTGGAAATTGAATGGGATGAAAAAGAGATGAACATGCACTAACACTCTGATACTCTGCAATTAAGTACGATAGAGGGGGGGAGGAGAGGATTTAGAGGTACGGGTGAAGGATGAGAGAGAAATTATATAAGTAGGAGGGAAAAACATGCAGTATAGAAAACGTGGCATGGGGCGGGAGAAAACGAGAGACAAGTACACACAGGCAGTCTGGAACCTTAAAGTAAATGTGAGGTTGGGAAGAGGATGAGGGTGTGGTTGAGGGTGGGGGAGAGGCGTGTTGTGGTGGGGGAGAGAGGCGTGTTGTGGTGGGGGAGGGGCGTGTTGTGGTTTGCAGGGTGTGGCGGGAGTGGTGGTTGATGAGGAACTGTTTGAGGAGTGGTGGACAGAGGATGGGAAGGACGGAAGGAAGGGTAAGAGAAAATGGAGGAGAGAATGGGTATGGGCAAGGGAGGGGGGGGGGGGACAGGGATCTACTGTGGGTTAGTGGCAAAGCAGAGAATGGAGGAGAGGGGGAGAGAGAGAGAGAGAGAGATAGAGGATGGGTTTACGAAGGAAGATGTTGTGGTTAGGAGAGGAAAAAACAGAGAACGGAAGAAGTCTTTTGTATGGGAGAGAAAAAAATGGGTAGGGAAGAGAATGGGTGAGGGAGGAGAGGGAGGTGTAATGGGTAGGGGGGGAAAAGAGGCTGGATGAAAGGTATGGAGGGGAGAAGGGGAGGGAGTGAATAGGGACATTTTATAGGAAGGGGAAATAGGGCGGGGGTGGAGAGGAGGATGAGCTGGGGGAATGAGGGGGGGGGAAAGGGAGGGATGGAAGGGAGAAGAGTCTGAAGAGGGTAGGAAGATGAGGCGAAGGAAAGAAAAAGGATGGAAGAGAGAAAATACATAGGAGGGCTAGAAGATGTTGAGGGGAAAAGAGGGAAGGGATGGAGAAAGGAGTAGACGAGGGAAGGATAGGAAGATGCGAAGGAAAAAAAAAAAAAGAAGATAGGGTTTGGAGAAGTGAATAAACTAGAGGTGCTTGAAGGATGCTGTGGGTTAGAGAGGCAACAGATGTCGAGATGTGACTGGGTTAGGATGGATTGAGATTTGTGTTACAGGGAAAGGAAATAATAAAGGAGAGGATTAGCTGAGAAGATCAGAGAGATGTGTATTGGACGAAAGAGAGAGAGAGAGAAGAGGAAAGGTGGAAGAGAAGAGGAAGAGGATTAAGAGTTGAAGGAGGAAACAAGGAGGAGGAAGAAAAGAAGGAAGAGAAGAAGATTAGGATGGGATAGGGAGGGAGAAATGAGAAAGAAGAAGCAGAAGGAAGATGACAAGGTGAGGGGGAGGGGGAAGGATGATGGGGGAGGGAGAGACAACGTGGTGAGGGTGCGGGAGGGAGAAAGAGGAAGGATGATGATGATGATGATGATGATGATGATTGGGCGAGGTTAGGATTATATAGTAGGACACAGTAGGTTATATTTATTATTTATTTATCCTCCCTCCCTGTCTTTCCTATCTCCCTTCTCTCCCTTCCCACCCTCCCTCCTTCCCTCTTCTTCCCTTCTCCGCCGTCTTATATTTTCCCTTTCATCTTTCCTACTCCCATGCATCTCCCTTTCCTTCCCCTCCATCCTTGTCTCTCTCGTCATCCTTCCCCTTTCCTCTTTCCTTCCCTTCTCTTTTTCTTCCACCCTCACCCCCTCCCTTTCTTTCCGTTATCCCTCTCTCCCTTCGTCCCCTTCCATTCCCACCCTTCCCTTAACTTTTTCCTTCCCCTCTCCCTTTCCCGCTTCCCTTTCCTACACTTCCCTCCCCATCCCCTCGCTCTCCTTGCCCGTTCCTCTCCATCTCCTCGTCCACCTCCCCCTCTCTCTTTCCCTCCTCCGCCCTTCTATCCTCCCCCTCTCCCTTTCCCTCCCCCACCCTCCCTTCCTCCCCCTCTCATCATCTCCCCCGTCCTTTTCTCTCCCACCTGGACCAGTTTTTATCAGGTAAGGGGAATTCCCGGGCAGAGGAAGGCAGGGGGAAGGAGGGAGGATGATTAGGAGGAGGGGTGGGATGGAAGGAAGGGAGAGAAGGGGAGGGGAGAGGGGGAGGAGGGAGGGAAGAGTAAGCATAAGAAGTGAAGATGTAATGATGACAATGATGGAGAAAAAGACAAGAGATGCAAATAAGAAGGAGGAGGAGGAGGAGGAGGAGGAGTTGGGTGTAAGAGGGAAGAAGTGAAGATGTGATGATGAGAGTGAGGGATGGGAGAAGAGAGAGGGAAAAACAGGAGGATGGAGAGTAGGAGAGAGATGCAATGGAAGATTATAAGAAGAAGGAAAGTCAAGAGAAGAAGAAGGAGGAGGGGAAGAGGGAAAGGAGGAGGAAGAGGAGGAGGAGGTGAAGGAGAATTGAGGTGATGTTTTGATGGGAGTGAGGGTTGGAGGAGCTTGGGAAAGAAAAACGGGATGATGGTCAAGAGGAAGAGAAAGATGATGATGATGATGATGACGAGAAGGAGGAGAAGAAGGAGGTGGAGGAGGAGGAGGATCAGGAGCAGGGAGAGAATAGGAAAGAGGATGGAGGAGAGGAAAGACGATAGAATAGAAGGATTGAAGGAACAATGGATATTTTGAAAGAGGGCCGTCATGCAAGGGAGAGAGAGAGAGCCCGAGTGATAGATTGAGACGCAGAGGTACTGAATATGGAGAGAGAGAGAGAGAGAGAGAGAGAGAGAGGTATATAGATTTATGGAGGGAGGGGCGGGAAAGAGAGAAATGGGGGGAAGGGGGGAGGGAAAGGGGGGGAGGGTCAGAGGTGAAGAGCAGCCAAAAGGTGAAGGATAGTAGGGAGGAGTCAGCATTAGGCGTGGAAGAGGAGGAGGAGGAGGAGGAGGAGGGGAAGAGTAGTAGGAGGGGCGTCGGGGGGAAGAGTAAAAGGAGGAGGAGGAGGAGGCTGCGCAAAGGTCGAGGACGAGATGAAGGAGGAGGAGGAGGAGGAGAAGAAGAACGAGAAACAGGAGGAAGAAACGAGAGGAGAGAAAAGGGGTACGAAAAACTGAATGATTATTGAAGGACACCAAGGCAAGAGTAGAAATAAGAAGGAAAAAACGAAAAAGACAGTAATTAATGCCATCACTACTAGGGGGGTCTCTCCTATAGCGACTAAAAATGTTTGGTGGCAGGGGAAAAAAAAAAAAAAAAAAAAAGGAAAATTGCCATGGCACTGAAGGGGTTAATGTTTTTTTTTTTTTCTTGAGCCGAATACAAACATCCCGATGGTAGCAAGAGAAGTAGTTGTAGTAGTAGCAGTAGTAGTAGTAGCAATTTTTGGACGATAGGGAGGGGATAGAAGGACGTTTGTTGAGCCGGGCAGTTCGACCGCCTGGTCAAGTCGGTGCCACCACATGAAGGTGCCCCGCTCCCCTACCCAGTAGCTAAACAAGAGGCGGTATTGTACTGAAAAGGTATAACAATAGACCAAGAATGCTGGTATGAATGCAAGGCACAGTGATTTCCTGTTTCTTATTGTTACTGCCTCCTCTCGTTTATCGTTACTGCCTCCTGTCTATTATCGTTACTGCCTCCTGTCTATTATCGTTACTGCCTCCTGTCTATTATCGTTACTGCCTCCTGTCTATTATCGTTACTGCCTCCTGTCTATTATCGTTACTGCCTCCTGTCTATTATCGTTACTGCCTCCTCTCGATTATCGTTACTGCCTCCTGTCTATTATCGTTACTGCCTCCTGTCTATTATCGTTACTGTCTCCTGTCTATTATCGTTACTGCCTCCTGTCTATTATCGTTACTGCCTCCTGTCTATTATCGTTACTGCCTCCTGTCTATTATCGTTACTGCCTCCTGTCTATTATCGTTACTGCCTCCTGTCTATTATTGCAACTGCCTCCTGTCTCTTATTGCTACTGCCTCCTGTCTATTATTGCTACTGCCTCCTGTCTCTTATTGCTACTGCCTCCTGTCTATTATTGCTACTGCCTCCTGTCTATTATTGTTACAGTCAGGGGCTTTTAGTTAACCCCGTGGAGACCTCTGGCAGTGAAAAGCTAAGTGATAAGAGAGAATACAGGATCAGTTTTGCCTTTCAGTAACCAGGGCCTTAGGGTGAGTGGCAGCGTCTGGAGGTGGCAAGAATAAAACAGAGTGTAGTCCGTAGAGAGAGCTGCCCTAGGAACTCGTGTTTGTTGCGGAGACGGCTCATCCTGCTGGTGTGGGCGTGGCAGTACGAGTAGGGAATGAATAAATGATGCTGGATAGAAAAATAACGAGAGAGAGAGAATGTACAGTCGAGGGCAGAAGTTCGCCTAATATTTCATCACCATCATTTGTCGATTTCCTCTGTCGGTTAATATTCCTTAGGCTGAGAGAAGCTTGGTGTGTTTTGATGATATTCTCTCTCTCTCTCTCTCTAGGAAGGAAAGTGACGGACGTGCTCAAGATTATTAAGTAGACGTAGGGGAATTGTAGGTAACTTTTATCCCCGACTGTAGAGTAGTAGTAGTAGTAGTAGTGGTAGTTGCAACCCCAGGCTCATTTGAATGTGAACCCAGTGGACTGCAGGCTGAAGTTACCCCTCTTCTTGCAGCCCACTTTCCTTTGGGGGGATAGGGAGGGCACTGAGGGACGTTTGTATAACTGGGCAGCTCCACCGCCCAGTTATATCAGTGCCCCCACGTGAAGCCGTCCCTCTCCACCACCTCTATATTAGAATGCTAAAGTGTAAGAAAATAGATAAGAATTTTGTGTATTGGTATGTTCAAGAAGGAATAGAAGATGAAGTACTAGGAAGAGAGAGGAATAAGAAAATGTCAGTGGTTGGTGGAAAGTGGAAATAATGTGTGTAGAAGAATGATGGAATTTTGTGCAGATGAAATGCAGAGGGAAAAATAAAATGAAGTATTGAAGGATAGCAGCTGCAAGATATGTTTGAAGAGAGAGAGAGAGAGAGAGAGAGAGAGAGAGAGAGAGAGAGAGAGAGAGAGAGAGAGAGAGAGAGAGAGAGAGAGAGAGGGAGTATATATACGCTGGAAAGATTTGACAGACCAATATGCATCCTTCCTTAACCGCTTCAGTTCAAGGACTTTTTTTCATTTTCTTTTTATCCATGCTTTCTCCAGACGATTATTTTCAGCTTAGGGGAGACGGTTCGAACTGGCCGGGTTAGAGCTAATATTAGTGTCCCCAAATAAATTAATTACTCTTTTTTTACTTTTATTTTATATTCTATTTTTTTTTATTTATGTTCCTAGACAATTTTCTACTCCCCAGAAAAGACCCCTCAAGCTAAAAAAAAAAAAAAAAAAAAAAAAAATCCCCTAAACACGTGTGGTACTAGTAAGAATAAATTACCAAATAGGATTGAAGAGGTGAGACGAAGATTATGTCCTCGCTGTGAAGAGGTTTAGATCCCACACTGAAAGTAGTCCATTAACCGTATTCTCGTGAGCTTAGGTTCCCTGGGGGTAAAATGTAATACTTCTACATGTGGCACTTCACTGCTTAGTCCCTTGTAGCTGTGGTGTTTATGGAGGTGTGGCGAGATTGAAAAGGCGCAAACAGCACGCTCAGGAATAGTGAAGAATTGCTTTGTGAGTTTTGGGCTACAAGGAAGTTGAAAATAAAGACAGTGAGAATCTTCGTAGTGTGTAAAATAAATCGCGTTAAAATAAATACATTCATTCATTCATTGCCAGACGCCATGTATCCCAAACGGGGTGGCCAAGGGCTTGGAGTTAATTGTTTTACAGGGAGGGGCACTAATCCTCCACCAACCCCACTTGACACGTACTTTCTTTAAATAACTTTGACATAATGACAGGTACATGCCAGGTGATGTGGTTCGACTGGGCCGCAGATAAGGAAGTACGGTATCGAAGTCATCCATTTTTTTCATAGTGTTTGAAGAGTGACCCATTTTTTTTTCCTTCTGTACAGCTAAATCGAAGCATAACTTTTGCTCAGAGAATAGGTGATATGTTAACAAAGGTATTTTCATAGGACTTTTTTTCTGTTTTAAAAGGGATTTATTTCGATACTGCGAAAATTGTCTGTGTCGATATTTTCTGCTTGTCGCCCAGATGTCGCAAGTGGTCGATTATGCCAACTTTTTTTTTTTTTTTTTTTTTTTTTTTTTTTTTTTAAGGTACAGCAGTTTAAGTTCGACTTGGACCGAAACAGTTGTACCTTTTCAATAAACACTGTTAATTTATGTATATATGTAGGTGTAATTCTTCCACCTCAGTATTTCTTGGCACTGTAAAAATCAAGAATACCCCGTAGTTAGGTGATGTACGGGTATGCAAATTAACCCCCCAAGAAAGAGAGGCAAGAAATCCGCCTAAGATGACGAGAAGACGATCCCATTTGTCAGAATAGTGGCATCTTGAGAGGTGTCAGGATAAATGTGTAAGACGCTGCATAAGGTGATGGAAAAAAAGATAGATGCAGTCAGAGGTGAAGGTGTGAGAAGAGGAAGGTGGCGGCTTGTGAGGGTGGGGGAAGGATGGAGGGAGGAAGAACGCATGAGGAAACGAAGGTGGAGGGAGGAAGGATCCGTGAGGAAGCGAAGGTAGAGAGAGTAAGAGTGCGTGAGGAAACAAAGGTGAAGGGAGGAAGGATGCGTGAGGAAACGAAGGTGGAGGGAGGAAGGATGCGTGAGGAAGCGAAGGTAGAGAGAGTAAGGGTGCGTGAGGAAACAAAGGTGGAGGGAGGAAGGATGCGTGAGGAAACAAAGGTGAAGGGAGGAAGGATCCGTGAGGAAGCGAAGGTAGAGAGAGTAAGAGTGCGTGAGGAAACAAAGGTGAAGGGAGGAAGGATGCGTGAGGAAGCGAAGGTAGAGAGAGTAAGGGTGCGTGAGGAAACAAAGGTGGAGAGAGGAAGGATGCGTGAGGAAACGAAGGTGGAGAGAGGAAGGATGCGTGAGGAAACGAAGGTGGAGGGAGGAAGATGCGTGAGGAAACGAAGGTGGAGAGAGGAAGGATGCGTGAGGAAACGAAGGTGAAGGGAGGAAGGATGCGTGAGGAAACGAAGGTGGAGAGAGGAAGGATGCGTTAGGAAACGAAGGTGAAGGGAGGAAGGATGCGTGAGGAAACGAAGGATGATAGAAGACGAAATGTAAAGAGGTTGGAAAGTAAAAAAAAAATATATATAGATACAGGTGGGATAAGAGGACAGGTGAAGGTGTTAAGAGACCGATAAATTTTGACATTTTTATGGCTTTATAATGTGTCTTGTACTTATAGATATGTGGCCGCTTCTCTTAACGTTGCGCGTGGAGCCATGAACTCGAACTTTATGGCGTAATGGCGTGCAAGGTACACTTCATTAACCACTTCCGTCCCTCTTTTCCTCTTTGTAATTACGATCTCCCAGAGGTAATATATTCAGGCATGTCGAAAAGAACTCACCTTGATTCTGGGTCTCGTATTACTTTATTCGAAAGAGACAGCTTTTGCAGACTTCAGTTAGTGGTTCCTCTGCACTTAAGCCTGGCGTTCTCTCCTCGCATATCGTAACCTTCATAGTAAATTTTTAGAACATACCCATAACTTGCAGTAGGGAATGTATGTAGTATTACCGTATATGACACCAGCACTTGCCTGTGTCAGTTGTCGTGGTACTGTCCCTTTGGAGTGCCACCAGCTCCTTGCATGGTGGGAGAGAAAAACAAACCCACTTGAACCCCGGCTGAGCAGGAATAGAGATATACGGTGACGTGTGAGTACTCTACCCCGCCCTCCATTTACATACTTCCCCCCCCACACACAGACACGCAAAGGACAACACATCCCCAAGGTCCCAGGAAATAAATTACCCTCTAATGACGGCGCCCTCAGTACAAGCTGTAGAAGCAGGTGATGAGACTGGAGAAAACTGGAAAGACGAGGGGAGGACGGGGGAATCCAGGAGGGTAAGGGGGGGGGAAACAGAGAACAATATGAGGAAACTAAAATAAATTAGAGGAAAGACTGACAGACTGAGATAGGTGGGAGAAATTAGAGAGACATTATTGCTGCAGAAGTTATTATATTTTTTTAATTGAATCCCATGTGAGGATCGAAAAAATAATAGTGACATTAAACACCAAAAGAAAATAAGAAAAAGGTAGTAATTAAAAAGGAAACCTGAGTAAAGCCACGTGTATGTTTTTGTGTAAGACAAATTATATACTTGGCTATTATATATGGAGGAAAATTATGCTGGATTTTATTGTGTGTGAGAATGAGTTGGTATTCACGGGGCAAAGGGAAGTGTGCGTGTGTGTGTGTGTGTGTGTGTGTGTGTGTGAGAGAGAGAGAGAGAGAGAGAGACCACCACCGCCTTGTCGCTGTACTTATCAAGATACACACACCGCTACTTCTTATGGCAAGTTCCCGCACACACACACACACACACACACACACACACACACACACACACACACACACACACACACACACACACACACACACACACACACACACACAATAACACGCAGTACAATTCCACAGTATTAAAAAGACAATCCCCCCGCCCCCCTCCCCCACCACACACACACACACACACACACACACACAGACAAAAACTTGAGCGAGTTCCTGCTTGTGTCCCTGAGTGTCACGACCTTCAAGCACTCACGCACTCACTCGCACGCACGAACTCACTCAACAGTCCCCCCTTAATGCACGCACTTTTCCATCCCCACACTCTCACTCATGCACCCATTCAGTGATTCAGTCGCACTCTCAGCACACACACACACACACACACACACACACACACACACACACACACACACACACACACACACACACACACACACACACACACACACACACACACACGTTAGTACGCCCAGCACACTTCACGCACGCACTTTCCCACCTCAGTCATTCAGTCACGCACCCACTTAGCCACCCGCACGCACTCATTCAACACACCTCACGCACTTACCCTCCACCCCCCTCCCAAACACAACACACATCACTCAACCCAGTTCCTTAGCACACACTTACAGTATCTCCCTTTCCCTCACACACACACACACACACACACACACACACACACACACACACACACACACACACACACACACACACACACACACACACACACACACACACACACACACACACACACACACACACACACACACACACACACACACACACACACACACACACACACACACACACACACTCCTCTGTCATACCACATACACCGCACATCATGCACCCCTGTCAACCCTTATCACGTCAACACACACCGCGCCAGCACCTCTCTCTCTCTCTCTCTCTCTCTCTCTCTCACATCGCATTCCAGCCGTAGTTCATCTTACTCTCATTTCCTCTTTCAGTCTCTTCCCCACTCCACCACCACCACTTCTACACCCCCTACCCCCCTTCTTTCCCCCTACCCCCCACCCTCTCCTTTGCCCTCCCCCTCCTACTCTTCATGTCCCCATTGTTTTGTCGTCCATTCTTGGCGTGAGAACTCCGTAGATTTTTCCCTCAGAGCCTGCCCCTTTTTTTTTTTTTTTTTTTTTTTTTTTTTTTTACTGGGCCTCATGTTTTCTAGTGTTGCCTGTTCTCTGTTACCATGACATTTTAGAGTGATAAACACACACACACACACACACACACACACACACACACACACACACACACACACACACACACACACACACACACACACACACACACACACGTTTAGATTATTCAGTGGATTAAGTTTCTGTATGCCTTCACTACTGGTGTGTGTGTGTGTGTGTGTGTGTGTGTGTGTGTGTGTGTGTGTGTGTGTGTGTGTGTGTGTGTGTGTGTAGCTAGGTCCGGTGGTGTTGCAAAGCTGTCATCTCCATCACGTCGCGATGAAGCGACAATTGCTATAATGGATGTTTACAAGGAGAGAGAGAGAGAGAGAGAGAGAGAGAGAGAGAGAGAAGATGAAGGGTGAAGAGGGAAAATAGAAACGAAGGGAAGATAAAACAGTGGAGAGGTAGAGGGAAGAGGAGAGGGAGGAGGAGGGGTATGGAGGGGTTCAGGAGGAGGAAGAGGGAGACGAAGATGGATGAGTGATGCGAGACTTGTTGAAATAATTATACTCTTCTTGATTGATGTTCATATTTTATTTATTATATTATTATTATGATGATGATGATGGCGATGATGATTATTACTATTATTATTATTATTATTATTATTATTATTATTGTTGTGAGAATCTTGGGTGAGTGAAAAAGCCGCGTTTGTTCGATATTTGTGGGAAGTAATAATTACCTTAATAATTATTGATGAGTATAGTTATTTTTATTATAATGATAAAAGAAAATCGTGCTACTCCTCCACATCCACCTGCTTGTTCTCCTTGAAGTTCGTCAAAATATAATATCCAGTTTTTGTGTCTATATGTTGATTTTAATGATTTGATTGCTAGTAAGGTAGGCTGGTAAATGAGGTGTATTATTACCGTAGAATTATAGTGTGTGTGTGTGTGTGTGTGTGTGTGTGTGTGTGTGTGTGTGTGTGTGTGTGTGTGTGTTTATTTAAGAGAATTTAGTCTCTGATTGTTCTTGTTTTTAGAAGAAAGGTTTATTAAATTTTACCAAAAACTTCTATAATAACTCCTTTGAGAACAAAAGTATTTAATTTTGCTGTTATTATTGGTGTTTACCTTTATATTTGTACTTGACATATACGGTACAAGTGTAGGAAGTAATTATACGCTTTTAGAATGAATGTTTTCGATTCGTTCATTTGAGCAGCGAATTCCCCAAGTCTGTGTGATGATGAATATACCTCTCATTGTGTCAGTGTTTACAGTACTCAAGAAGGAGAAGATTACACACGCTCACGAGTACAGCCAAAGCTTCTATGTACACTATTACACAAAGATCTTATTCTCTTATTTTTACGCCGATGATCAGTTCTTATCAGTTTTATCACACGGATTATCAGTTTTTATCCGTTTTATCAGTGTTTGTGGCATTACTTACCCTCCTCTGTTTTGGTCATTTCCGTAGCCTACGTATCTTTGTATAATATTACGAGCGAAGTTGTGGATTATGAGGCTGGTTCCATTTTTAGAGCGATATGACTTTCTTTCTTTTTTCCTTCCTACTTGCTTTCTTTCTTCATTTTTCTCCCAGGAGTTTTTTAGTAGTTTTTTCACGGGTTGTGTTCTGGAGAAATGTTTGGGTTTTCTGTTATAATTGCTTACTTGATTATTTTTGGTGTAGTTATAGCTGAAGGTGTTAATTCTCTCTCTCTCTCTCTCTCTCTCTCTCTCTCTCTCTCTCACACACACACACACACACACACACACACACACACACACACACACACACACACACACACACACACACACACACACACACACACACACACACACACACACATCCCCCTCCTCCATTAATCAGAATCGCATTTCCACTCCTCCTGCCTTCATTTTAACCTCCCGTCCCCCACCCTTCCCCTCCCCCACCATCCTTCCCCAGCCTACCCCCTCCCGAAGCATCAGCATAAGTTTCATGTCTTTACTGGTCTTGTTATAGCCACTTTTTTCTTTTTCTTTTTTTTCTTTTATGCGCTTCATGGTTGACCTCGCTCCCCCCCCCCCCGTCTCAAACCACCCTCGTTCGTTGACCTGCACTTGTCCCGGATGTTGAGACAGTGGAAGCCAGGTAATTGAGTCAGGAGAATGTTGCCTGTAGCTATTTTCGTCTCAGGTACTCCAGTTAAGAGACGGGTGTTTTGAATGGCACGGAGTGAAGATGAGTAAGTTTGAGCTTCTCCGGGTCAGTTATGGACGGATATGGGTCTGGTCAGGGGCATTGAAGGCTGTGTGGAGCATTTGTTTTCTTTTTTGGTCTCAGGCACTTCGATTTAGAAAGATGGTAATTGAGTAGCAAATAGATGGGTAAGTTTGAGGTGTCCCAGGTAAATTATGGACGACATTTGGTCTGAACAGAAGGCATTGAAGGCTGTGTGGATATTTTTTTCGTTTTGTCTCAGCCACGCCCATTAAAAGACTGGTGTTTGAGCGACATTAACTGAAGTTGAGCAACTTTGAGATTTCCAAGATAATTTGCGAAGGGATTTGGATGCAAGGTGAAGGACTGGAGAACCGTATGGAGCTTATCTTGGACAGTGCTGCGTGGAGCTGTTTTCGTCCCGGCATCTCTGAAAAAAAAAAAAAAAATGAAATAAAAAGAGGAAGTGAAGCTGAATCCAGAGTGAGCAGCCTGTCTTTGCCCTCCCGGATGGATAATGGAAAGAAATTTAGTTTGGGCTGAAGGACTTAAAGGTACGGAACTATTTTTTATCTCAATCACTTCGAGTAAAAAAAGAAAAGAAAAATGGTTTGTTAGGTGGAATGAAGGGAGGGAAATGGAATGATGGCTACGTGGAGTGACTCATACCTCGGATTTCTAGAACAGTGATGTGGTTTGGGATGGAATGATGGACCTGCAGTGGAGCAACCCTGATGGAAGCCGAAAAGTGGATTGGTAAGGAAGGACTGAAATTGACCTGGGTGGAACTGGGATGGAAGGATGGACTGCGGTTGAACTATCGCGATGAAAGATCAAAATACTGCTTGGAATGAAGGGATGAAACTAAACTAGAGTAATGCCTTCCTTGATCTGTTCTTGTCATAGCCTCTGGGAACAAAAGATGAGTCTGAGATGAAATAATGAACTGTATTTACGTAAGGACACACCCAGGAAAAAAAGGAGGAAAATAAATCGTAATGGAAGACTAAATGAGGTCGCAGTGAGTTGCATGGATTTTTTTTTTATCAGGCACTACGTAAAAAAAAAAAAAAAAAAAAAAAAAACAGGTTATTGGACAGAATGAATCGTTGCTGAGTAGGGATGAAGTCTCGGTGTGTACTCCTCCCGGTAATTTATGGATGGAATTCGCTTGGGAATGATGCTGTTGAATAGAAATGGAGGCTGTGCGGTGCTATTTTCGTCTCACCCTCCAGAGATAGATGATTGCTTTTCGGATGGAGTGATGAGCGGTAGTGGTTGAGGAAGGGCAAGGTAACAATGTGTTTATACTCTGACCCGCCGCGGTAGACGAGTTAATATAGAATGGAATTTATAACTGAAGATGTGTTAGGAGAACCTTGCCCGAAAGTGTGTGTGTGTGTGTGTGTGTGTGTGTGTGTGTGTGTGTGTGTGTGTTTGTGTGAGAGAGAGAGAGAGAGAGTTTTCTTCCGACAGACTCAGTTAAAGTTTTCATGCTCCCTTGACTATTTCCCAGTTGAATAAAATCGTCTGACGTTACCTGAAATAGAATACTAATTTCCTCCCGACCATGAGGAGGTTATTGGCGACAGTAATAGCACTCAGGCTCCTATGACTCACTCTCAGAAATATAAAATAGCATGGTATTGGCTGAAATGAAACGCTACAGGAGTGACCATGAGAGGATAGAAAAAAATGGGAGTATCGAAGGGAAGGAAAGACGAGGGTTGAGTTGGAAGGTCGCTTGTGTGTGTGTGTGTGTGTGTGTGTGTGTGTGTGTGTGTGTGTGTGTGTGTGTGTGTGTGTTTCAAGTCTCCCCGGGTAGATGGAGGACGTAAATGCAGGAAAAAGAACTGTGGGTGAATGAAAGTGTTTTTGCATCCACCTACCCGGTTAAAAGAGGGAGCAGGGGTTGAAATGAGGGACGGCTGTTGCGTTGGAAGGTTGGCGGTGTTTTGTCAGAGTTCCCCCTGGTAGACGTAGGATGCTGAATACATGAAAAGGATTGTGAATGTTAGTGTTTTTTTGGCCTCAGTTAAAAAACGGGGGATCGTGTGAAATGGAGGTATGCAGTAGTTAGAAGGTCGTGTGTGTGTGTGTGTGTGTGTGTGTGTGTGTGTGTGTGTGTGTGTGTGTGTGTGTGTGTGTGTGTGTGTGTGTCCCCGGGTAGATACGGGATACTGATTGCATGAAAAAGGACCTTCCCACTTAGAAAAAATATATATACTGAAATGAAGGGCAGCCGTTTCTTTTTCTTTTCTTTCTTTTTTCTTTTTGTCAGGATTTCCCCGGGTAAATGTAGGATACTGAATGCATGAAAAAGGATTGTAGTAAGTTTTTATATATTTATTTATTATGATTTTTTTTTTTTTGCCCAGTTAAAAGACGGAATACTTTGCGGAATGAAGGTGTGCAGGAGGTAGAAGGTCGCTGGATTTTTTTTCTTTCTTTTTTGAGTCTCCCCCGGTACATGGAGGGACGTGGGCTTGTATACATTGTGGTTGACTAGGGAGAAGATTGGCTGGGGTATCCTAAATAAAACATGGTACTTTAGATGGAAGGAAGGAAGGAAGGAAAGACGAAAGGAAGGAAATCATGAAACTGAGTAGGGGTGACGTTTATGTGGGGTTGTGTTTGTCTGGCACTTCGAGTAAAAGACGGAATTTGGGATGGAATAAAGGTCATGGGTTGAATAAGGACATACCGTACTGAAGGTGAGATCGTTTACAGATGACAGGATAAGGTGTAAAGGGAAGGAATGAAACGGGGTAGAAAGTTATATATGTTTTCTTTCTTTCTTACCTTTTTTTTATTAAGTCTGGGCTAAATAAAAGCCGGTATTTTGGGTTGAGTGAAGGATTGCATTGAGTTGAAAGAGGGGCCGCGAGGAAGCCAGATTATGGGATGGCGTGAGGGACGGCTGTTGGGTAGAGATTGAGTTGCTTTTGGAACGTAATGCCTGATGATGATGATGATGATGAAGATATTGATGATGATGAAGATATTGATGAAGAAGAAGATATTGATGAAGAAGAAGATATCGATGATGATGATGATGATGAAAATATTGATGATGGTGGTGGTGGGGGATGGACATGTGAGGGAGAGACGAAAAGGAAGGTAAATATGATGGGAAACCTAAGAAAATAAAAAATCTAGCCAGTCTAATTTCCATTTATAACGTATGTCTGTTTATTTACTCATTTATTTATTTATTTATTTTTTTTTACAGGTGAGTGTCCGATTCCACCTGCTGAGATCTACTGTGTGTGAGTAGAAAATTTTTAGTCTTTTTTTTTTTTTCCTTGTATTCATTGGACGTATTAATATTGTTACCTCCAGACGATTTCTCTAAGCTCGGGAAAGGCGTCTCGTGTTGGAGGGGTTAAGGGAGGGCACATCTAACCCCTCCAGGTCGAGAAACCTTCCCTGAGATAAATAAAAATGTCTGATAGGAGTAAGAGGAGAAAAATCTGCGTCCACGAGCTGAAGAAGTTGAAATATTGTGGCTTCTCTCTCTCTCTCTCTCTCTCTCTCTCTCTCTCTCTCTCTCTCTCTCTCTCACTTCAGTTTATATTTCGCTGGAAGATAATTGATTTTTTTTTTTTTTTAACACTCTGCAGTAAAGAATTTAGGGATCCACACCTTCCTTATATTTTTACTCGCATCGAAATTCTGTGGTAAACTTTTTGAACTTATACATTTTTCTTCATTTTCTGTTGTGTGTGTGTGTGTGTGTGTGTGTGTGTGTGTGTGTGTGTGTGTGTGTGTGTTTAGAAGAATTTGATTTCTGATTGCTCTTGTTCATATTAGGAAGGTCTATAAAATTTTAAGATTTCTATGATATTCTGTTGATGGAAATGTGTGTGTGTGTGTGTGTGTGTGTGTGTGTGTGTGTGTGTGTGTGTGTGTGTGTGCCAAGCATATTTATGACCTGGTAACGCCATATCCAAGAATTCCACTCCTACCCTGCTTCTTACACGTGATATCAAGCTCTCAGAAGCACCTCTTCCTCCACCACCCCCATCTCTCCCTCCTCCACCCCCATCTCTCCCTCCTCCACCCCCATCTCTCCCTCCTCCACCCCCATCTCTCCCTCCTCCACCCCCATCTCTCCCTCCTCCACCCCCATCTCTCCCTCCTCCACCCCCATCTCTCCCTCGTCCACCCCTCCTCCATCAGTATTTCCTTCTGTCAACTTCTTTTTTATCTTTCCTTCCTCTGTCTTTTCCTTCTTTTTTTTTCATAACCTTTTTAGCATATTCATACCTTTCTGATATTTTCTTTGGTTCTCTTCTTTCCTAGAACCTTTTTTTGTTTGTTTGTTTTCATGGAGTGTCATTAACAGCAGTAAGAACAAGAACAGTATATATTAACAATGATAGTGATAGTGTAGAGAAGCTGTGGTACTAGTAGTAGTAGTGGCGGTGGTGGGAATGATGATGATGATGATGTTGATGACAGTAATAATAAGAATAATGATAATGATAATAATCACCAATAATAATAATCATCATCATCATCATAATAATCATAATAATAATAATAATCACCCACACCTGAACCAAACTGCTGTCTCAATAAAACCACCTGCAGTCAAGGAGGCGAGGTTAGGTGGGGTGAAGAGGGGGAAACTAAATTAAAACTGAACCTAGATTATCTTAACGTGTCCTCAGGCGCGACTCAGCTATCTTATCTCTGCGACACTGGCTAATGGTGCAGGGCGGGAGGCAGGCTGGGGTGGAGAGATAAGAGGTGGAGAGATGGAGAGTGTGTGCCGTGTGGTATGTGATGGTACTTGGTGGAAAAAGACTAGGTGGTGTTGGAGAAATAGGAGGTTGAGAGATAGAGAGTGTGCTGTGTGGTATGTGATGGTATGTGGTGGAGAATTACTAGGTGGTGGTTGAGAGATAAGAGGTGGAGAGATTGAGAGGTGTGCTGTGTGGTATGAGATGGTATGTGGTGGAGGAATATTAGGTGGTGTTGGAGAAATAAGAGGTGGAGAGATAGAGGGTGTGTGGTGTATGGTATGTGGTGGAGAAGGAGTAGGTGGTGTTGGAGAAATAAGAGGTGGAGAGATAGAGGGTGTGTGGTGTATGGTATGAGATGGTATGTGGTTAAGGACTTAATGGTGTGTTGGGGGGAGGGGTGGTGATGTGGAGTGAAGTGTTATCTAGGGATGGGTTTACGTACAGGGATGGGCATATAGCTTAGAGGGTGGGAGGATAAGGGATGTGTATGTGGTGATATGTACTGTAGAAGGGTGTTGTGGTGTGCTGGGTGGTGTGGTGAGGGAGGGATTGGTGGTGGGGTTTTGGTGAGGAGGACTTTGTGTTGTGTGGTGGTGGTGTGCAGTCTGGAAAAGGGTGTGGTGAGAGTGGGTTTGGTGTTATGAGTCGCAGTGTTGTGAGATGTGGTGTTGTGGTAGTGGACAGGCTTAGTGGTGTAAATTGTGGTGACCTCAGCGTGATGAATGGCATTATGTGGTGAGTAGTTTGAAGTGGTGAGTGGTTGTGTGATGAGGCAGGATTTGGGTGGCATATTGTGGTGATTATACTTTTTTATGTGTTCGACTCTGAGCATAGACGGTATTTGATTTGAGGCTTGGCAGTCTTCATACATGCCACACACTTCAACATATCACCAATTTAGCGCTAATACCCACCGTCTGTAATGGATATCCGCTAAGGCCGTCTTTTTCAATAATGGTGTCGTGGTATTTTGTAGGGATACTGTTTTGACGTTGGTGGGTCATGTGGAAATTTTTTAGAGTATGTTATGACGATGTTCAAATCATCAGACTGTTCCCTGCCGTATGGTGGCATTGAACTTGAGTCCATTTGAACATTTTGAACGGTTTGGTGGTGTGAATGTAGTGAATGATGAAACAGTTGGTATAAGCGTGCATAATTATAAAGTGTGGTGAGATGAATAAATGTAATGCTTGGTGTAGGTGTGCTGATGCAGTGTGGTGAGGTGAGGTGTGGTGTGGTGGGTGGTGTGAAGTGTGGTGAGGTGAGATGAGGTGTGGTGTGAAGTGTGGTGTGTTGTTGTGTGGGTTATGTGGTGAAGTGCAGTGTGGCGTGGTGTGTGTGATGAAGTTAGGCGTGTAGTGTTGTAAAAATACGATAGCCAAAAAAAAAAAAAACGAACAGTGATGGAAGGCAACAACAAGTTTGGTGAAGGAAAAAGAATTAAACCAAAAGTCCAGAATAATACAAATGAAAAAATCTGTTGGTGATGCAAAACCCTGAATTCTGGGGTAGGATGATGATAAAATGCGAAAAATAGGAGTGGCGAGGACAGACGTGATTTGAAGGTATATTTATTTTACTGAAACATGAGGATCAGTCAGGCAGCACTGGAAATTCCCCTTACTTGTTTTTTGTTTTTTTGTTTTTTTTCCAAGCAGACTTTTCGAAATTTGAGTCGAGTTCAGAATTCCATGGCTTTGACCTCTGTAAATCTTGTTAAACCCCTCAGCGCGATGACCTGTTTTGTATTTATTTTTGGTGTGGGATTATGGCGTCTGGCGATAGATAGACATATGGAATGGACTACCGGTACCAGAGGAATTTATTCATGATAGGGATGATCACTATCTATGAAGGGGTTGTGGAAGGGTCTGTCTAACCCATTCATCTCACTTCGAAGAATTTCCCTTAAGTTATATATCATCGTGTCGAGATAGCGTGATTGGAAACAAAAAAGAATAGAAAAGACGTTCTCGTAATAGAAGGTTTAAGTCTTCCAGAAGGGTTTGGTAATTGTAGTGTGGCTTAACGCTATACGTGTCTGTCCAGCTGAGAGAAAGCCCCGTCATTGGCAGGATTACCCCGCCATGCCACTACGGTGACCGATATTGTGTTTGTTCATGCTGCTTCCTAACAGTTGTATTCAGCTTTGGAGAATTTAAAGACTGGAGGAGTTCGGTGAAGCCTTTGTTAACCTCCTTGTCATCTGATACCTCCCCAAAGTTAAAGTAACAGAGGTTACAATAAAGTTAATATTGGTAAAAGACGCGTTGGATTGGAAGGGCCAGGCAGCGTATGGAGTGGAACTGGCATTTAGGTGTCTGTGAAGGGTACTTAAATTTGCCGGTAATCAGACACCTGCCGTAACAGTAACCAAAACATCCAGGTACAACATTCAGTCTACCTCCGCCACTCCCTTGCAACTTACGGTGACCTCGGAGCGCGGAAATAGCATCCCCGTCGTGCACTGGTATTACGGTATCGAAGGAACTCGAATTAGGGGGAATTAGGAAGACTTTTTTTTTTTTTTCCTAGGGGTGGGATTGGGTGGGTAGGGATCTTTGACCTCTACAGTGCGATGACGTCAATTTTTTTTATATTGCCTGGTATCCGACGCCTTAATGTGTGTGTGTGTGTGCGCCTGTGCGTGTGCGTGTGTGCGCGCGCGCGCCACGAGTCGAGTCCAAGAGGTAGCTGAAGGTTCATTATTATTTGAGAGAGAGAGAGAGAGAGAGAGAGAGAGAGAGAGAGAGAGAGAGAGAGAGAGAGAGAGATTAACCATAATAACAAAAAAAACAACAAGTGTGGAGCATTGAAGATAGATTGAAATCATTAGAGGGCCTCGTGTTCTTCTATACCCCGCAGTCCCACCCATCCATCCATCAGTCCATCCTCTAATTCACCCATTTACCGAACTTTCCTTCCATCCATTTTGTCTGTCCATCCATATTATTTACCTGTCCATCCATCCATTTCATCTGTTCATCCATATTATTTATTTGCCGTCCCTCCATCCCTCCCTCCATCCATCCATCCCTCCATCCATCTTATCTTACATCCATTTTCACTACTACCCATCCATCCATCCATCATTGACCCGTCCACCTGTCCATCCCTTCACCTGTCTAACCACCTACTCAGCATCTCACCTTACGTCACATCCCGTCCTGCATCCGGGGGTGGCTATAACAGAAAGACCTTCATGCAGTCCCAATGCAACTGTCCTTCATTGCATCCCACCCCCGCCTTCTCCTTGGACGGGACAGGTGCGAGTGTCAGGTGTGGGGTGAGAGGCCTGACTCGAGGTGAAGGGGGCTGGGGGAAGGATGGAAAGGGAGAGAGAGAGAGAGAGAGAAAATGTGTGTGTGTGTGTGTGTGCGCGCGCAAAATATTTTCAGTACATACTTAGAGAAAAAAACAATCATAAGCGTCAAAGTTTGGATCATTCTTATTGTCCGTTCATTTCACCTTTCGTTGGTAGCCTTTGTTTCTTGAGGATGGGAATAATCAGTTGTTCTTGATATTATTTGTTTTTTCATTAGTAGATGTTGTTACGTTATTACATGCAAATATACAGGAAAATAGATTAGTTTCCTACGGACATCCTGAACGACATTGATCATTTAAGATATACAGGGTAGGATGTAACACTTCCCTTCCAGTCCGCTGAGAGATTTCTTGTGTGATGCAGGGACGGCTCATTCCCGACTCCCACCGCCTCACTCATGCCCACACAAGCAGACTGAGCCGTCCCCCTTAACACATAGGACACAGGTAGGTGACTTTGTAGCGGAGTGGATTTGCGGGAGGGTTTTGATCATGGCTACGTAACTATGGGCAAGTGTGTCGTCATCCACCCCTCCTTCCCCTACCCCAGCCTCTCAGCGGGAAAATCACCTCGGTACTTTCCCCAGATTTTGCACCTCGACGTCTAAAAAGGAAGTTCCACACCTGCCACTGGTTTTCGTGGCCGCCCCTAATTACCGCACCGTAATAAATGATCGTGCCACCTGCCGCGGAATGTCGAGTTTTGGGGTTGGTATGAAAAGGGTTGGGTTGACATTTGCTGTCGTTATTGTCGTCTCATTTACGTTGTTGTTATTGTCATCGTCGTCCTTCGTTCCTCACCGTCGTCGTCGTCGTCGTCGCTGCCATCGTTGTTGTTTTCATCGTCATCGTTGTCGTCCATCATCATCATCATCATCATTGTCGTCGCCTTCATCGTCGCCTTTGTCATCATCTTTGTCATCATCATCGTCGTCATCGCTATAGTCATCATCATCATCATCCTGCGTCAAGCCACTGCAGAAGTATCTCTCGTCCAGTTTTCTCCACTCTGGCCAGTTACTCGTTAGCCTGTTCCTTCCCATTCCAGCATATGTAAGTGATTCCATTCCCTCTTACGGTTCTCTGCCACTCTCCTCCTTTCACCCCATATCCGGACTGCCTCTCCCTTATCATAGTTGTCCATCTTTTATCAGTTCTGCGGGAGACGTGACCAACCCGGGTCCATTTTGGTTTATAATTGCGATTTTATCTTCCTCCTTCCTCAGCTCCCCTTTACAGGAGGCTTTGTTCACGTTTCCCCACCTGATGCCTACCGTAAAATTAACCTTCCCAGTCCCTATTTGCCCATTCAACCCCTTCACTCCGATGACGTATTTTTATTCGTGCTACCTTCAGACGATTTTATTCAGCTTAGGAGAGAGAGATTTCGAGCCTTAGGGGTTATATATAGCCTTCATTAACCCCCTCTGCGCGAGACGTCTTTCTTAGCCTGCATAAAAATCGACTGTGTGTAACGTGAATAAACTACAGAATAAGTCGCAGGATGGACGGGGTTAAGATCACGCTTCAGCTCCTTCAGCGAGAGGATATTTTTTTTTTTTTCGTGAATTATGTATAGTCTTTCAGCGAATGTCAGAAAAAAAAAAAAAGACGTCATTGGACTGTAAAAGGGTATTATTGTCGGTTAAGGAAGCTCCGTAACACCTTTTCCTAAGCGATTCATTTTATTTATTACTCCTTACTTTCCTCTTCTGCGTCACACAAATCCTTCCAATATCGCCATAGTCTGCAAAAATAACGAACAAAAGGATATTAACCAGCCATATCCCAAAATAAATCGCTAAGGAGGAGGTGTTAGGGAGCTTTCTTAACCGACGAGAATACAAGCCCTGGTGTTTGATGTGCGGTACGAGGAAAGACTCAGTGATATGTCTTCCATGAAATAGGGGTAAAGTTCTCCACAGGAAGTTAATCTGTCCACGGAAAGTCCCTCATCTTATTCACGTTCTTCGCTTGATGTAAAAAAATAAAATAAAAAAACAGCCCTAATTATACGTCTTCTTGTTCATCATCTTATTCTTATATTTTTCCTCCTCTTCCTCCTCCTCCTCCTCCTCCTCCGTCATCTTTTTCATCATCTTCTTCAGTGCAGGTCAACGTTTCATCTCCAGTTTCATTTGGCTTGGACAGGTTGTATTCTCGTTGGTTGAAGAAGCTTCCAAACTCCTCTCCGTTAGCGATTTATTTTTGGATTTGGATGGTTAATATACTGGGTAATTTAGGCGCTCCAGTCGGATTGAGCCTGTATAGGTTTATGTCCAAGGGATGGTTGGGGTTTATTGCCCACGTAATACCACTCAGGGATGAGTGAGGCTGATCACTCTCATCTTAAATATCAGGACCAACTTGCCTAGCCCCGGTTTCCTACGCTCCTCATAGGGCGACATAGGATCGGATGATGGATGGATGGATGGATGGTGCGCTGTTTGTGCATAGCATGGCGATATTGGAAGGATTAATGTAATACCGATACTGAAGAGGATAGTAAGGTGTAATAAACAGAATAAATCGCTTAGGAAAATATGTTTGACTTTTGAGGGAGTTTCTTGAACCGACGAGAATACGGGCCTTAGTGTGTGTTTGTGAAAAAAGATTAATTATTTTTTTTATTATTATATATTCTTAAAATCGACTTCCAGACCATCCCAATTTATCTTAAAGAAAATTATTGATAGTGTTTTTTCTTCTGAGACATTACAGAATTTTCGTCAACAAATGTAAGATTGGAAAATTGATCGTCAACAGATTTAAGATTTTTCATTTCTCATCGCATATTTGGAAACTTGCCCATCAACTCATGTACCTGTTTATTTGGCCTCTGAAAATCGCTCCTATAATTTTCTTTTGTTTATCTTGCTGTTGTGGAGGAAATATAAAGGAATGGTGTATAATTTTGGAGAGTTGAGAAATAGGGAGAGAGAGAGAGAGAGAATGTAGGAACTGATGGAAAATATGGAGAGGAAATAACAGAAAATGTACGAATATTGTCCTGAAAGAGAGCAAGTGGATTCACGGAGAGAAAGATTCGAATGATTATCTGTATATCTCGCTTTTCCCTCCAGATACTAGACTCTTTTTCTCTCCCTTCCCTCCAGATACTTGACTCTTTCTCTCTCTTCCCTCCAGATACTTGCCTCTTTTCTCTCTCTTCCCTCCAGATACTTGCCTCTCTTTCTCTCTCTTCCCTCCAGATACTTGCCTCTTTTTCTCTCCCTTTCCTCCAGATACTTGCTTCTTTCTCTCCCTTTCCTCCAGATACTTGACTCTTTTCTCTCTCTTCCCTCCAGATACTTGCCTCTTTTCTCTCTCTTCCCTCCAGATACTTGCCTCTTTTTCTCTCTCTTCCCTCCAGATACTTGCCTCTCTTTCTCTCTCTTCCCTCCAGATACTTGCCTCTTTTTCTCTCCCTTCCCTCCAGATACTTCACCGTGTCTTTAAGCCGTACAGGAACTTGCCGGTAGTGAGAAGCAAGAAAGTATGTAGCTAAGAATGGGAAATACATAGTACGGTATGGAAAGAAATATTACCTTTCAGTCAGTGTTAAAATTATGTCGGAATTAAATTTACTTCTATTGCAATTTATATTTTCAGTTTTCTCCTTCCTTACCTTTTTTTTTTTTTCCCTCAGTTTATCCCCCAATTTAATTTTCTTATCGCTCTCTTTCATTATATATTTTTTTGTTTATTTATTTATTTGTTTTTTTGTTTAGTTTTGTCTTTCGTTTTTCTGTCGTTATTTGTCTTTGTCTTTTTCTTTTATTTTGTTTTTCATTTTTCCGCTTCTCATTATTTTATTTTCTGTCTTTTCTTCCTTTCTTTCTTCTTTTCTCTCTTTCGTTCCTCTTTTCTGTCGTTCCTTCTTCTGTTCTCTTTCCTTCCTCTTTTCTCTCATTCTTTCCTCTTTTCTGTCTTTTCTTCTTAATCTTTGTCTCTTTCTTCCTCTCTGTCTTTTCGTCTACCTTTCTGTCTTTCCATTATTTCTCTCCTTCCTTCCTCTTTTCTCTCTTTCCCACTTTCTTTTTATGCTTGTAAGAGGGATGCACATTGTAAGAGAGTCCAGGTAGCGGTACTTTAAAAGGTAGGATGTAATGAAGCGTTTGGCTGTGTTTTCCATCCGTCCAGTGTATCGTTAGGGCAAAAAACGATGTCTGGAATGTGCAGTGACCCTTTTGACCCCTAGGTTTGAGAGAGAGAGAGAGAGAGAGAGAGAGAGAGATGAGTAATAAAGAGGTGAGATGTTGTGAAGTGATGATGACGCTGTGAGTCGTGAGGCAACTGGTGTGTGATCTTTGCAACTGAGTCAGTAGACCGTTGCCTTGCCCCTCACCTTTCACCTCTCAGCACCCCCTCATCCCTTTATCCCCTCACCTTCTCTCACCCCTCCCCTCATCCCTTTATCCCCTCACCTTCTCTCACCCCTCCCCTCATCCCTTTATCCCCTCACCTTCTCTCACCCCTCCCCTAATCCCTCATCCCTCATCCCTTCATCTGTAACGTCACATCCACACACCCTCACCCCTCCGACACCTTTGACCCCTCATTCAAGTAGCTTTATCTGCTCCCTCTCCCATACCTCTCTCTCCCCTCTCCCTTCCTCCCCTCCCCTCACCACAATTCTCCTCTCCCCACACGTTCATCTCTGTTACTTCTTCCCTCGCCCTACACCCCTTCCAGTCCTCCAACCTCTTATTCACACCCCATCATCCCTTCCCTCACCACACCCTTACTCCCCTATACCTCCCTCGTTACACCCTATCCCTCACCTTTCCCCTCCCCTCACCCCAAATACCCTTACATAACCCATGCCTTCATCCAGTCCCTCCTTCATTACCCTTACACCTCCTTTTTCACCTTCCTCATTCATCTCTAATTTCTCGACGCATCTTTAGGCCATATCATCTCCTTACGACACTCTTTCTTCCTTCCTCTCCCATCCTCTCACCCGTCTCTCTCACCCCAAACCTTGTCGCTCACCCTTTTCCCTTCTCCTGACACCCCTCTCCTCACCCCTGCATCCCCTTCCTCATCTTCCTCTCATCCCTGATTCCCCCATACATCTCTTCCTTACACGATATCCTTCCAGCCTCCTTCCTCCCCTCACGCGGTATCCTCACCCTAAAATTCTCTCAATCGCCCTTTTTCCTTCACCCCACACCCCGTTCGCCACCCCTACACCTTCTTCCTCGCCCTTCACTCATCTCTGACTCCTCCTTACGTCTTTCCATCTCACGACTTCATTATTTCATTCCTCATCCTCCCACCCCACTCCCTCACCCAACACCCCATCCGTCACCCCCATGTCTCCTTCCATCACCCTCCCCTCATCCCTGACTCCCACATACATCCTGACGTCTTCTCCCACCATCACACCTTCCTTTCCCCCTCTCCCCCCCCCTCACCTTTCACCTCTTATCCATACATCCTCTTCCTCACCCCAACCCTTCTCCCCAATCTTGTTGCTCACTCCCTTTCCCTCGCCCCACGAATTCTTCACTTCCTCCTCCCCCCTCCATCTTTCATTTGCCATTTACTCGCCTTGCTTACCCCAAACCCTGTTATTCACCCCTATTTTCCTCCCCCTCACCACTCCTCCCAGCTCACTTCCCTCACCGCTGTTACTCATCACCCTTACCCCCTGTTACTCACCTTTCCTCCTCACCACTCCGTTCCTACACCTCCCTCACCCTTCATCTGTCATTTACACACACCCTCCTCCTAACCCCAAATCTTACTCCCCCAACCCCTCACTGCTTCCTCCCGCACCACTTCCTCCCCGCCCCTGCCAATCCCTCACCACTTCCTCTCCCCTTCCCCCCACCTCCCCTAGATGCTGCAAGAAGCCGGGATGCAATCAGTGGGCTTCCCGACTAGCTACTCTTCCTCTCCTTTGTTTACATGCTTATCAGTGTATTCCTTTAACCTTTTCTCTCACGCGGGTCCTGACGAAGCTGAAGTATATAATAAGCTTGAGGCGATCCTGAAAGTAGTAAAAAAAAAGTTGTTGCATGCGAGGGAGTTAGGTATTTATTATCTGTGTTTATTGCAAGAAATGTTTTGTTGTTATTCTTGGCCTTAGGTGATTCAGAGAAAATTGAGAGGGAATGTTGGAGGGTGAATTCTTAGTAGGCAGCTGATAAACAGGGACTGGATGCTGCTCACTTATTCATCATCTCAAGACAGCTTCTTAAGAAATAAAAAAAACCCTGACCGGACCTACGACCAGACATTGATCCGTATTCTCGTCTGTTAAGGAGACACCCTAGCACCTCTTCCTTAGCGATTTATTTTTATATATGGCTGGTTAATATCCTGTTGTACGCAGTGTATGTGAAGTGCGGCGATATTAGAAGGATTTACATAACACAAAGGAGGCCTGTAAGGTGCAATAAGCGAAGTAAATCGGTTAGGAAAAGATGTTAGAGAGCTTCCTTAACTGACGAGAATGCGGGATTGAAGATCATGGGAACCGTCTGGGTGGATAGTGTATCAGAATGTCGCCTTTAAAGTATGGATTAGTGAAAAAATGAGCTCCTTTAGTCCCATACCGTAGTTTTCATAGCATCCCCTCTCTCTCTCTCTCTCTCTCTCTCTCTCTCTCTCTCAGATATATCATTCATTAACCCGTCTTACAATCAGGGATCTCACATGTACAGCACGAATATAATACAGGTGACTTGCTTTGACTGAATGAGAGAGAGAGAGAGAGAGAGAGAGAGAGAGAGAGAGAGAGGTTAAATCCAGGCTCGACCTCACTGTGACACCGGGAGATAGTGATGTAGGAAGATAATTATACATTGGGGAAAAAAAGGTGGATTTTATAGAGATTTACCGTGGCTGCTCGCCCACCTGTAGGCGGACTGTCATCACTAGTGGCTCCGCATCACCCCTGCAGGTTCCGCGCTTACGTCTTCCCTGGTAGATGTTGTTATCTTGTGTGTTATGGTGTGATGGTTTGTTCACGCCCTGGGTTGTGGTTCGTGTTATTATTGGCGTCACACACACACACACACACACACACACACACACACACACACACACACACACACACACACACACACACACACACACACACACACACACACTCAAAAAGGTCGTTGCTTGCTTCCCTTTGTAATTGTGCTTCCATTACTAAGACTCTACCCTCCTCCACTCCTTTTCCCTATCTCTTCTTCCCCATCCTCCCTCACCCTTTCTCGTCCTCTCTCCCTCCTCCTCCTCTTCCTCCTCCTCCTCCTTTCTCTTCCTCTCCTCCTCCTCCTCCTTCCTGTCTCTCCTTTGACTCCGTGAGGCGTGGAGGTTATGGTGGAAGGACGCCTAGTAGCCTCCCTTTAAGCCTCCCATCCACACGACCTCCCCTCACGACTGTCCTTGTGCCGCCCCCTCACCTCTCACCCCTCACCTTTTACCCACCCTTACCCTTATGCACTCACCCACACACCCTCATCCCTCCTCTTTTTTTACTCAGTCTCTTATCCTCACCCTCATCCACACCCCCATCATCTTCATCCTTGCCCTCAGCATCACCTCCACCCTCACCCTCATCCTCACATATTACTCATTCACCTACAGTCACCCTCACAACCTCACCCTTTGCCAGGCCCTCTCACACCTCACCTTTTGCTCACCCTCACCCTCCTACACCCTAACCTATGCCATTTACGTCACCCTTACCTCTTACAGCATGATTTGTCTCTGAATACACCCTGACACCCTCACCTCTCACCTTCCTGCTTTGATTTCCTTGTCCCGAAGTTATGTAATACGTATCATAGTCATAGTTTACCTTAAAACAAACAACTGGTGTGTGTGTGTGTGTGTGTGTGTGTGTGTGTGTGTGTGTGTGTGTGTGTGTGTGTGTGTGTGTGTGTGTGTGTGTGTGTGTGTGTGCTTTCCTTTGTACGTCAGACCACTTTGTATTCTTCTTTACCTTTTACTCCTCACCCTCCTACACTCACATACATACCCTAGCCTACATCAGTCACATCATCCTTATCGCACCTTTATCCTCACCCTTCACCTTTCCCTGTAACCATCCTGCCCTCACCTACACCCTTTATATCGCCTTTGTCTTATCAGAAGCCTTTATACTTATCTCCTACCCTTACCCTCTCACACAGCTGGTCAACTCCGGAACTGTCCCCCTCAACCTGTCTTTCCGGTACCTGTGATCTATGTAGTGTATCCGGAAATCATGAACTGAATGAATTTTGATTTTGGCTCATACTTTTAAAAACTCACTTTGGAAGGGAAAAGTTAATGTAGGATCCCCTCATTAATAAAAAGAAAATTCACCCACATTCATATCCTTTTCACCACCATTACAAAAATAAATAAATAAATAAATAAATAAAATAATAATCTGTCTCTAACCCTCACCTTCACATCACCCTATTCATCACTCTTACCTGTTAAAATACCCTCACCTGGATCCTCACCCTCAACCCCTTCACTACTATGTTGACTTAGCTGTATTCTTGCCACTGCCAGACGATTTTATGCAGTTGGGAGAAGGGTTGAACGTCTGCCTTTCCTCTTAGAACATCCCCTTATCTCTGACCCCCGCTGACCCACCCTCACTTATCAGGGAAGACAAGAGGGTCGACGTTACTAGCTAGAGAAACACCTGATAATACTCTCGGTCACACCTACACCTGCCACTTTCATTCTTTCACCCCATATTGTTGTTCCCCTCATCCTTCACCCTCGCCATATCACCCTTCACTCGTCCATTCACCCAGCTCACTTTCACTCCCTCACCTCTCATCCCTTCGCCACTCATTCTCATCTCACCCCTCACTCCCACTCCCTCACCTCTCACTCTTACCCTTCACTTGCTTCCATCATGCATTAAGCTGAAATATAGCCGAAATAAAATCGTATTGTGGTAACGAAAGTGATATATAAGAAGGAGTCAAGGTACTGCAGAGAGAGAGAGAGAATACATAGATTTGTGTGTGTGTGTGTGTGTGTGTGTGTGTGTGTGTGTGTAATTATAGGCTATTACAGAATCACAAAAGCCTGACTAGTTTTTGGTTACAGTGTCACGCCTCCGCTGACGGCCCCCCCCCCCAAGCCCACGTCACACCAATTAACCTATCACGAATGCCATAACACCTGTATTGAAGTTAATTACACCTTGCAGAATCACGCACCCAAAATATCTCGTTATTATTCGGGTACTGATCAGCGCACACCACATTTTTTTTTTCTCCCTTTTTCTTTTTTATTATTCTTTCGTTTTTCGTTTTCTTTTTCTTTCTTATTTCTTCCTTTTCGTTGTTCTTTTTTTCATTTCCGTTTTCTTTTTTCCTTGTTATTTTTTCTTTTCCTTTTCCTTTTTTTCTTTCTTTTCCTTGTTCTTTTTTCTTTTTCTTTTCCTTTTTCCCTTTTTTCTTTTCCCTTTTCCCTTTTCTCTTTTCCCTTTTCCCTTTTTTCTTTTCCTTTTTCCCTTTTTTCTTTTCCCTTTTCCCTTTTTTCTTTTCCTTTTTCCCTTTTCTCTTTTCCCTTTTCCCTTTTTTCTTTTCCTTTTTCCCTTTTCTCTTTTCCCTTTTCCCTTTTTTCTTTTCCTTTTTCCCTTTTTTCTTTTCCTTTTTCCTTTTTTTCTTTTCCTTTTTTCTTTTCCTTTTTTCTTTTCCTTTTTCCCTTTTTCTTTTCCTTTTTCCCTTTTTCTTTTCCTTTTTCTCTTTTTTCTTTTCCTTTTTCCCGTTTTTCTTTTCCTTTTTCCCTTTTTTCTTTTCCTTTTTCATTTCTTTCTTTACCTTTTTCATTTTTATTCCATGTCCTTCTTTTTTGTCTTTTTGGTGACTCAGTGTGTTGAGAAGAACAGAGTACACACGATGAAACACACACACACACACACACACACACACACACACACACACACACACACACACACACACACACACACACACACACACACACACACACACACACACACACTCACATCATCTGCTGTAAACCTTAAAAAATCACTGCTACGTAAAAATCTTGGTAACCTTTAACCATCTCGAAAATAATTACATTTATAAGAGAAATTACACACCATGATAAGTGTGTCTCGTAATCCAGTTTTGGCTGAAGGTGGACCTAATCAGTTCCGTCCGTCAGGTGATAATGAAAACACACCTAGCGTCTTCGTATTGTTATCACGATGCTGGCTAATAAGATACTGAATCCACTCAGTCACCATGCACTTTTTATGACTAGGACGGATGCCTCAAGTGTTTTTGTAATTGATACGTGACATATTTAGATAACAGTTGGAAGGCTGCTTATTTAAAGGGTTTTTGTGGTTAACACGTGGCACACATAGGTAGCAAGTGGATGTTGACTTAAATTAATATGGATCACCTCTAAATGTTTCTGTGGAAGGGGGAGGAACTCTGATTCTTGTTTTGTGTATGAGATTTACCGTAGTCATTTATTTCATTCGTTTTCCTCCTTGAGGCAAGTGAACGTAGTGTTACCAGTACTGTAGTTAGATCTGTGTGTTATTCCTGACGTCAATACAGTGCCTAAAATTAAACCGCGCGCGCGCAAAGTATTTGTATGCATATATATATACCGGTATATGTAGATAGATAGATAGGTAGGTAGGTAGATAGATAGATATACACACAGAGGGAGAAGTGGGAAGAAAAAACTACTCCACCTTAATGGTAAGTTCCCGAAAATATCATCTACCCTGACGTCACAAGTAAATTCTTCCTACACGCATGTGACAGTCCGCTGAAATAGAAGCCTTCGATGTACAACACAAAGGGCTCAGACACAGGTGTATTATCTCAGGTCACGTATTCTGAACCATGTCCGCTCGGAAAATACGCTGGTTGACTGTCCCACTCTCTGACCCGCCGACCCCTTCGTAGATCAGCGCGACAGGTATTTGGTGATGAATTAGGCATAGAGTACTCGTGGAAAATGAGCGCCTCTGCAGTGAAGGAGATACTGTAAACTCTACCTCACTCCCGGTGTTCAAAAAGTCCTAAGGTGAAGTAAATCGTCTATAATTAGCTGCGAGAATAGAGTGGAGAATTACGTTATTGGATGGAATTGGTTACCCTCTTCTGCCCGAGATTACCTTACCCTGTTTTAATCTTTCTTCAGTTAAACGATTACATTCAGCTTGGGATAGGCGTTTAGGGCGGAAGGGGATATTGGTAGATTCCCTTAACCAGCCATTTCAGTTCGAGGTCGTATTTTTTCTTTTCTTTTGGCTTACGTCATTGAAGTTGATGGGAGACTGAAAGTTCACGTAAAAGGTGTGTAGATATAAAGGTGATGTTGATTGGGATATAATGATTAAATCCCTTCAATACGACGATTTGTTATGCATCTTACGCGGGCGTCCAACAGGCAATTTTAGGCAGTGTGGGGGGATGTCTGTTAGTGAAGGAGTTAAAATATTGGCCATATTTAAGCCAGGCAAAACCAAACCTATCTCCTAAGCTGAATAAAATCATCTGGAGATTTTGGGGATGCGGTGGCTGAATCGGTAGAGAGGCGGCCTGCAGCCCTAATGGACCCAGGTTCGAATCCCGGTTAGGGCAGGGAACTGTTTCAGGATTTGAATTTCATAATGCAGACTTTACTGATCTACCAGACGACCCACCGACATGCCGTAAAAGTACCCGCGCTAATACCAATACACCAGTCCTGTATGAGACAGCCCTAGCACGTATTCAATATGGACGGTGGATGTTAGCGCCGAAGTGGTGACATGTGGAGGTGTAGGAGGACTAATGGGCCTTGAGAATGGCCACTGTCCCCGTGAAATAGACCCTGAAGCATTATCCCAGAGTAGGACACACACACACACACACACACACGAAGACGGTAACAGTATAAACGCGGGATTCAGGCAGTTAAGAAAGAAAACGCGGAACAGGGAATTTGATGGGAGACTGAAAAATTAAGTGTAAATGTAGCAGTGACGCGATTGGTGTTTACCAAGAAGGTGACGTTGATGACAAAGGTTAACGATGGAAATACTCAGAAGTAAAGTCAGTGGAAGCCTGAAGAGATGAATACTAAGAACTAAAAGGATAATGTGGAAGAGTGTATGAGGGAGGGTGGCGTGGAGTTTCGTGCCTACTTGGGTGAACTCTGGGATTAGGCGTCTGACAGCAGATAAATAATGTTGCTTTTTACTCTCTGCCTGTTTGTAATTTGGGTAGATGATTTTTTCCCCTAAACGCGAGCCGAGTGTCATCAGAGAGGGTCAGGTGATTGAGTGTTTATTGGACCTGAGCTTCGGGTATCCACAAAATATTTTCCCTGTTTACCGGTCAGCGTCATACTGTCTTCTTTTATTTTTTTACTCGTTTTTTGATATATATATATATTCAGGGCACAGTATATGAGAGTACCACATAATTAACTCCTTCGTCAGGATGTTGGGCCACTGAAAGCTAAGAAACTGAACTTGCACGAGGGGTCCATAATCTGTCTTGGGCCGAAATGGTAGTTAGAGTTGCAGGCAGACTTGAAAACAATGAAAGTGGAGGGGCAAGACTGGGGATTATCAGAGGAGTGTGGTGTTTTGGGAAAGGAAAATCCGTTCATGAACAGAGACAGAAATTCCGAGAGGTCATTTTCCTACTCTCAGGGCAACATTTTACAGGATTTGGGATTTGACAGGGGATAACGAGGTGGTTCTGTGTGTAGTGGCTTTAGGGGTGCATATAAGGGACTACCAGTTGCCTCACCTCATAATTCTCCCGTAGGTGTCTAGGAGTTTTTGTGGCTCTGTCGCAGCACTTAGTCAGGAGGTTGCCCTTTGCTACATCTCATAATTCTCCTCAGGTGTCCGGGTGTTGGGTGTACCGGCACAGGTGTGGATGGAGGGGTACAGAGTTAATTTGGGCCAGGTCAAGTTGCTCCTGGAACCGGAGAGTGGGACGGGACGGGACGAGATGAGATGGGAGGGGATAGGATGTGACGAAACGAAACGGGGCGGCACGGGATGGGACGGGTCGGACCAGGAGGAGAAGGAGACGGGTGATCCGAGACAGGAATGAAGTTGGCTCCACGTGACGTCACGCTCTATTTACCTGGGCAGACACGGTAAGTCCGGGTCGGGAGCGTGGGATGGTGGGGGCGGGGCGTTACCCTACCCAGCCTCGCCTTAACTGTTCACCATTACGGAAAAAGTAAAAGCCGTTTACCCTGTCATAGGTCCGAGGCAGTGAACCTGTTGAATTTCTAGTGTGGGTGCAGGATACAACAGTTACCCCTTCTTTACGATAACCTTTACCTTTTCCATACAGTAACTCTCTTTTTATTTACATTATTTATTTGGTTATTTATTTATATATTAGTTTTATCGTCCACATGGAAAGGTGTAACCCATCCAGGTGACTTAGATTTATTGTTCATTATCGAGACATTGACGCATCATCAAGATACTGACTAAGTTACTATACTCTCTTCACTTTCCCTTGACCTGAAATTGCCATCCATCCATCCATTAAGAATACTGAGCTATAACAATAGAGCAACATTAGAATTTGATGACAGTCACGAAGAAGTACGACAGAAAGGGTGTAGAGCCACAGGATTGTCTTTTTCTGCCACTGAACACCGTGAAATAAGCCGCACCAGGTTGAAAATGTGGGCCAAGATAAAGTGAACGAACTGTAGAAGGAAATTTTGCTCAGCTGGTCTTCCCAGAGCTTATCAGGGCAGTTATTCGATATTTTGTGAAAGGAGGTAAAACAGAGCAGTGTAAATATGAAGCGAATGAAAAAAGAATTATCACACTACTGCAGGACACATCAACGATCGTATGGTTTGTGTCATCCGGTGCCATACTGTATAGTTTGTGTAAATTTTTGGTGTATATACCTTATGTTTAAAGGATGCACATTTGCTTTCACTGGAATAAAGTTGTGAAAGGTTACACTGATTATTCTTGGGGAAGTTATTATTATTATAATTATTCCTTCCTTCCTCTTCTGACTTTATTTACTTCATTCTTTCCATGTCCTTCTGCCCACGGGTGACTTTACATTCCCTCTTTTGTCTTTCTGTCCTTCATTCTTTCCTCTTACTTCTGCCTGTGGGTGACTCAACACTGAGTGACAAGCTAAATGGTTTCCTGTACACCAGGAAACCATTTACTACGCTGGGTGGTAACCATATAACCAAATTATGGCTTCTGGTGGTTTAGTGGGTAATTACGGCGCTCCAGTCGGATTGAGCTGGTGAATATCTAAGGGGTAGTTGGGGTTATTGCTCACGTAATGCCACTCAGGGATGATTGAGGCTAGCCATTCTCATTTTAAATGTCAGGACCAACTTGCCTAGCCCCGGACTCCTACGCTCCTCATGGGGCAACGTAGGTTTGGATGATGGATGGATGGATGTAGTAGTAGTAGTAATAGTAGTAGTATAGTGTCAAAAAACTTCAATTAGAAACTGAATATGGTGCCTATACATAAATAAATAACCACAGAATAATTAAGCAGTACAGTAATGGCGACACCTGAAGTAGCCCATATATACCGTAAGGAAAAAGACGTGTAATGACCTGCCGATGAGAGAAAGCAAGCATGAGAGAATCCTGCTAGGGACTGGGGAGGAAAGGAAGGCAAGTAGGAAAATAACTGTGTTGGGTATGATGGTGAGGGTGCTTGTGGGGAAAGGGGAGGGAGAAGAGAGAGGGAGGAAGGGAAAGGAAGGGGTAGGAGAGAGGCGCAGGAGAGAAACTTAGAGGAAGAGATGTGATGAGGGAAATGTAAGGGTAGGATAATGATGGGAAGGAGTGAAGGTAAGGGAAGGAAGAGGGTGAGAAAAATATGGATAAGGAAAAGGGTGAGGAGGGGCGAGGAATATCTTACGGTAAGAGGAAGGAAATTGGTGGGGGAGGGAGAGAGGTAGGGAAGGCAAGAAGCTGAGAGTGATGGAAGGGATAGGAGGATGGTGGGAGGATGAGGGAGATGAGAGGGAGAGAGAAGGGGGAGAGGTGTGGGATGGAAGGAGGAGTGGAGGAAGGGAGGTAGCCAGGAGCGAGGGATGGGTGAAGGAGTGCCAGGGGAGTAGGGGGGGGTATGAGGTCAGCTTGGGTCAGCAGTCTCCACCCGGGAAAACCACAGAGGCCAATGACTGGGATGCAACAGAGAGGACGCAACCAAGCAGCACAGTCGGGTAGAAAGGTGGCTACGTGTAGACCCAGGAATGGCTCAGTTAATCATCTTTATCTGGTTGTGATGCCATTTAAAACAACAGAAAAAGCCAGCCATTTTTAACTCATATAACACAAAGTTCCCTCACTGGAAGAAAATATACGTATCTTAGTTTTATCTCCCAGGAACTGGACACTTGCAGGTCAGGGTGATACGGCTGAATGGATCCTGATGTGTCTCCTGATGGGCCCGGGTTCGATTTGGAGAGAGAATTATAATGCCGTTAGTAAGATCATTTCATTTTACTCCTGCAACCTTCTGACGATTTTGTTCTTATTAGATGAAATCGCACACCGTGAAAGGGTTACAAAACAGACAGACAGATACATACGAGCAGAGACGGTTTTTAACTCACGGAGGACGGAGAGCATCTCTTAAACAGATTTCATCTATTAGGAGTTTTATAATCGCTTTTAGTTAAAATATATTGACTAACATTTTTAATAGCTCGAAATAATTCTACAAAGAAAGGAACTATGACGCCATCAAAACGCGTGAGATAATGTCGCACAGAGAAAGTACGGTAAACTGTGACTCCTGTGTGTGTGTGTGTGTGTGTGTGTGTGTGTGTGTGTGTGTGTGTGTGTGTGTGTGTGTGTGTGTGGTGCCATTAATCCTGCCCCCGAATGCCACAGTGTGAGGACCACGCCCTCATTCAACCCCTTCACCAACTGGACATCTTGTTTGGGATTTTTCTTGCCACCACCAGACGGTTTGCTGTAGACCTCTGGTAGTGAAAGGTTTAATGGAGCCTATGACTTACTCCTCCAGTTCGAAAAGAGCCTCTTAAGCTGAATGAAATCGTCTGAAGTAGCAGGAACAAAAGTGATCTGATGCCTGGAGATGAAATGTTATGGGTCATCACCGTAGACATTTGCTCTTAATGAAGCCTATTAGGCTGGTCTACCTGGATGGCATTTAGGAAACATATTATCCTGTGGCCTTCGCTGAGACGGTAGTATTAGCTGTTTGTATCGTTTTTACCTCATGTGCATTGTATACTAGTAGATTTTTTATATTTTGATTTTCGCCAGATGCTTAATCCCAGAGTTCATCCAGGATTGCCACAGTAATAAGACCTTCAAGCTTTTCCCTGAACACTAATCTCCATTTTCCCCTGTTCCTTTAAGCTGCCTTCCCTGCTAAATAACATACATGTATAAATATTGTACACCTACAGACTTTAGCCCATCCTGCTCTTCCCGACAAATAAGGGAAACTAGAAAGCCACTGACCTGATACATATTTTTTGCGCAGGTGAGGAGCCACACCTGTAAAAGCAGTTAACCTCTGGATGGGGGGAGAATTATCCGTGGTTAGAAGTCCTTTTATGGGTATTGTTTTGGTGGATGATAATGAATGATGGTGATTGAGTGTGAGGCTGGGAAAGGATGAGTCATGGATAACTCTGTGTGTGTGTGTGTGTGTGTGTGTGTGTGTGTGTGTGTGTGTGTGTGTGTATGTATGTATGTATGTATGTGAACACTCCAGGCTACAAAGAATAAGTGCAGAGGAATGTCAGAGAAGGGGGTTACTGAAGTGAGCCCAGCTTGATGGCGAAGGGCAGGGTGACATTGATGCTTTTTGTTTTTGGCCACTCCCAGCAAGATTCAGGTGTCTGGCGATAGATAGATAGATAGACAGGTAGATTTTCAGACACCCTATTGCACCGGACGATATGTAGTGTAAAGAAGTACATTATTAAGAGCTTAGCATTGTACTTCACCGACGACTACCTGACTGTAATGAGACGCAGGTGCTCCACATAACACCCTAACCTGGTCACTGCCGGAGGGAAGGTGTGTATGTAAGACCCTCTGACCCCCCAGGCTACACAGTGCAAGGCATCTTCACATCAACATAGCAGACCTCCTAAAACTTCTTCCTTGGCGATTTATTTATTTATTTATTTATTTGTATTCAGTATCGACGTAGTTTCATCAGTGAGCAACAAAGAGTGTACTAAGGTGCTATCTGTAGAATAAGTCAATTAAAAAATGGCGTTACGAAATTAAGACTAAGAGAGTATGGCACTTTATATTGTATACTGTTTTATCTTCTCCTGCGACCCCTTTGAGCCCCATTGACGGCCAGGTGTTGTCAGATTGAATGGTGGATTTGACTGGTAACCAAGGAGACTCATTCCTACCTCGTAACTGCAACTCATTAAATTTTATGAAACAACGACTTAGGATTCGGGTTGTAAAAGTGGCCCAGTTCCCTCAGATGATAGCAAACCGATTATAGTTACTACCTCACATTGTTTACCAAGGAGATATTTGGTTTGTGATTTGTCCATGTGGTATATTGTCTGGAAATGAAATATGATTGTATGATAATAGATTTCTTTGACTGAACTGTACTAACGATATATCTTGACAAAAAACACACACACACACACACACACACACACACACACACACACACACACACACACACACACACACACACACACACACACACACACACACACACACATCGCGAGAAAGTGCTATGCTAAGTGAAGGTAAGGTCGGCACAAGCACTATAAAAACAGATAGACATAGGGCATGGTAGGGCAAAGGAGGGCAGGAGAGAGAGAGAGAGAGAGAGAGATTAGAACAGAACATCAAGAGAGCAATGGAGAAGGAAAAAACAGAGGAGGGTAGGGTAGGGTAAGGCAATGCAGGGGAGGACACGGCAGGACAGAGGAGGGGGGAAAGAAGGAGGGGCAGGGCAGGAAATAGCAGAGTAAGGCGAGGGAGGTATTGTGAGAGGAGAGATGAGGGCAGGGCAGGGCAGGGAAGGGCAGGGCAGGGCAGGGCAGGACATGGGAAACAGAAGGCACCATGTAGGTAAATGTCAAAACTAGGAGTTATGATGGCAGGATGGTCCGTTCTATACCTTCTCTCCAACATACATACACACACACACACACACACACACACACACACACACACACACACACACACACACACACACACACTCTCTCTCTCTCTCTCTCTTATTGCTCCGTGATGCTGAGGTCAGTGTAAGGGGGGCGGGGGTGTAAAAGAGAGAGAGGGGGGGAAGGTAGGAATGTGTATCTTGGTATTGTCTGACGCATCTCCCTTACATACAGTCCTTTTTATTGCCATGTTGCTGGATTCTCTCTCTCTCTCTCTCTCTCTCTCTCTCTCTCTCTCTCTCTCTCTCTCTCTCTCTCTCTCTCTCACACGCACGCACACACACACACACACACACACACACACACACACACACACACACACACACACACACACACACACACACACACACACACACACACACACACACACACACACATCCTTAAACATCTCCTTTTGTCTTGGAAGTTGTATTTTTTCTCTCTATTTTATCTCATTTTCTTCTTTTTCCTTTTAAGATAAGTTTTTTTTTTCACTCCTGCCATAGAGTTGCTTTCTTCCTTAATGTCTCTTTTTTTAATGATTTTTTTTTTTATATGTGAGAGTTAACTTTATATAATTTTGTCACGTCTGTTCCCATTTCTCATTATTTTTTTTTTCCATAAACATTTTCTCTTGATCCTTTTTCTTAGTGTTGTGTGTGTGTGTGTGTGTGTGTGTGTGTGTGTGTGTGTGTGTGTGTGTGTGTGTGTGTGTGTGTGTGTGTGTGTGTTGTCCCTATTAACCCCTTCCTCACTGACTTAATGTTACAGCTCAGTAGTCATGATGGAGAACCAGCAGATTTAGGCCAAGTTGAAGTGAAGGGAGTGTAGTTCCTGTGGTAAAGTGTTGTGGATCTCTCTGTCTCTGTCTCTCTCTCTCTCTCTCTCTCTCTCTCTCTGGCTGCCCTGCCTACGTCCAGCCAGCATAACTGAACTTAGAAACCTGGGCTCTAAATTACTCCCATCCTCACTGGAGGCGGAGTCAGGTTGTTTGCTTCCTTGATTTGCTCGCTTGCTTGTTCTGCTTCCCTCCCTCCTGCTTGTTTAATTTCATCTACTTCTCTGCCTCCTGCTTCTTTATTTTCTTCGTCTGTTTCTCTGCCTACTTGCTTATACTCCTTTAATACGATGGTGTGTGTGTGTGTGTGTGTGTGTGTGTGTGTGTGTGTGTGTGTGTGTGTGTGTGTGTGTGTGTGTGTGTGTGTGCACGATGCAGTGACCACTCGGACATACCTTCCTTTTCTCCTCCTGCATTACTAATCGCATCTTTCTTTGCTTTACTTCATTGCTTGTCTCTCTTTCCTCCCTGTTTCTCATCCCTTTGCTCTCTCTGCCTCGCGTGTTCCTTATTTTATATTTTTCTTTCATTCTGTTTTTGCCTGACCTCCCAAGCCTAAAAATGAGGGCAATATGACTGAGTTACTGGGAGGCCGATAAGAAAATTCGCCCTTTGCGGCCCTCCTTAAGGCCTCCAGGACACATAGATGTTCTTTGTTGTAGGATTCGTGAGCTGAGAAATTTTATAAAGAGCTTACGATTCTTCACAGCCTCTTTAAGGACTTTTTAATTCCATCTGAAGTTCCGGCAGTAGACAGCTTGGTTTTTCTAGTTTTATTTTTTTTATTTTTTTTTATTTTTTTTTTTGGTCTATCTTTCTTCTTTGCTTTTTTCTTCTCTTTTTTTTTTCTGCTCTCCTGCTAGCCTCTCCCTCTCAGTCACACATCTCCTGGCCACTCACCGTCACACTCGCTCTCCTCACAGCTTCCTGGCATCATCTATATTTTACAGTCGTTACCCATCACTTCATCGCCTCCAGTCCTCCTCTTCTTCTTCCTCCTCCTCCTCCTCTTTTGTCCTTTCCCTCCTCTTCCTCTCCCTCCCTACGTCTTCTTCTCCCTCGATCCTCATCTCTTGACATCTTTCCTCTCACTCCTTGCGTCTTTTTCCACTATCCTCATCATCTTACTTTATTCTGCTCACTCCCAACTTACTCCCTGCATCATCTTCCTCCCTCATCTTCACTGCCCCCCATCCTTCCCCTCCCCCTGCACCTTCCTCCCCTTCCCTGCATCTTCCTCCCCCCATTCTCTTATCTTCACTGCCTCTTTTCACTCCCTACTTCATCCTCTTCTCCTCACTTACTCTCTTCCTCTACCTCCCTTCGTCTCTCTCCTTATCATCTCCTTACTTCACTGCATCCATTCCTCTCCCTTCATTTCCTCTGCCATTTACCTCTCCCTTTCTCGTCATTCCTTCTCTTTTTCTTTTTGCTAGTATTCCTTTCTTCCCTCCATGTCATTTTCTCTCCCCTCCCTCTCTTCCCCCTATTCTCTCCTCACCTACCTTCCCCTCTTTTCTCCCCTCCCCCCTCCCCGTCTTCTCTCCCCTCCCTCCCTCCCACATCCTTTCGTCATTCCCTCTCCTGTTTACATTCCTAACCTTCCTCTCCACGGTATCCTATTCATCTCCTTCCCTCCCTTCCCATCTTCTCTCCCTTCCCTCCCTCCCTCTTTTCTTCACCCTGTCCATCATTTTCTATCCTTTCTTCTCCTCCTCTTCATCTTTTCCTCTCCTCCCAAGTTTCTTCTTCTTCCTTTCCTCCTCCTCCTCCCCCTCCTCCTCCATCGTGTTCTCTGTGACACATTCCTTCAGCCCTTCTTCTCTTCCTCTCCGATTCTTCTTTCCACTACATTTCCCCCTCCAGCACGTATTCTCTCTCTCTCTCTCTCTCTCTCTCTCTCTCTCTCTCTCTCTCTCTCTCTCCCTTCTTTCGCCCTTCACCCCTTCCCCCGATCCTCTCCTTTCCTCTCTCCTTTCACCCTCCCTTTCCTCCCTCTCAGGCCCCTGTCATCTTCTCACTCCTCTCATCTCCTCTTTCCTCCTCTTTTTTCCACGACACTCACAAAATCTCCCATCTATTTTGCCCACTCCATTCTCCTCTACGTCATTTTCCCAAAACTCCCTCCATCTTTTAACTTCCCCTCCCTTTTCTTCCCCCACCCAATTTCCCCCCGTCCTCTCTCTCTCTCTCTCTCTCTCTCTCTCTCTCTCTCTCTCTCTCTCTCTCTCTCTCTCTCTCTCTCTCTCACCCTTTGTTCTGTGTTCACCACCGTCATTCTTTTTCTCCCTTCCTCTCTCGTCATTTCCTTCATTCTTCTCCCTACACCCCTCCTCCTCTGTCCTCTTCTCCCTCCTTTCCCCTATGACGCCTTCTTCCCTGCACCCCCTTCCGCTATCCCTCTCCCCAATTCTCATCTCCCCCTCCCCCTTCTCCCTATTTTCCTACTCATGTCTCCTCCCCTTCTTTCCCTCTTTTTTCCACCCTCCTTCTCACTCCCTCCCATCCTCTCCGTCTCACATTTCCAGTCCTTACTCACCCCCCCCCTTTCGCTTTCTCCACCACTCCCCCCTCCCCTATTGCCCCTCCTCCCCCTACCTTTCATTCTTCCCTCCCCCTCCTACTTTCCCTCATTTTTTTGCTTCATTTATCGTCGTACTTTCTCACCTCTCTCTCTCTCTCTCTCTCTCTCTCTCTCTCTCTCTCTCTCTCTCTCTCTCAGTTAAAGCAGCACTGTTCCCCTGCCATCTCCCGGACTCCCTTAAATACTGTTTTTACTCCGCTTCCTGTGTGTGTGTGTGTGTGTGTGTGTGTGTGCGCGCGTGTGTGTGTGTGTGTTTACGGGTACTGCGCAGTGTTATAAGTCAGCACTGTGGTATTTGCTGTGCTGTCTTATTTGTCTGTATAATTTAAGCTCATTTGATTCATGGGTTGAACTTGTTGGAATGCGGATTTTTTATTTTATTTTTTTTAAATTTTAGGCTGCTCATTTTAACAAAGGGATTTTTACCTTATTGCCTTCAGTATTGCCACGCCTTTTTATTATATTAATGATACCGCCAAACAACCTTCCTCTTACGTGTGACTCAGTACGTACCGGTAGGATAAGAAGCCCTTTCCTGAGTTCCAGAATTCCCTTATGGCACACTAACAGGGGCCACATCCTTCGCAGCCCACACTCTTCACTTTAGAAGTTAATGTAGGTAATCAACGCCCACCGTCTAGATCGTAGTATGTTCAGCGGGGAACCATCCTAATGAAGTTGTGAATGGAAGATCCTTAAAAGAAATAATAATTATAATTTTTAAAAAAGTCAGAAGGGCCCATCGTGAGTTTTCTAAGATAGTTTGAAGCAGTCAGAAAAGAATTGGCCTTGTCAGTGTAATACAGAGTTCAAAATAGTGTTCAAGATCGACCATTCATTCGTACAGTGCGGCATCTGAGTTTCCCTGGAGTGGCATCTGTTCATCGTGCTGAATCGCTGAAGTCCCCCCTCGTCAGTTTGGTGGAGGGGCTTGTGCTTCTCGCCTTACTATACCCCTTTTACCTAAACTTGGCCCAGATTTTCGTCCTCTTGCATCGTCTTTCGTGCAGCAAAGTGGCAGAGAAAATCAGTGCCCTGGCTGTACATCCTGTCATTAGCACTTCTTTGTGACTAGCATCATATTGTTTTTTTTCTCGACTTGGCCCAGATTATCGTCCTCTTGATGCCTGTTTCACGTAGCTGGGTGGCAGAAAAAAGACAATGCTACGGCTATACATTCTTTCCATAGCACTTCATCTTGACTAGCAGTAATTTTCTAGTGTTCATCTACAGTCACAACACAGAATTCAAGGTGAAGGGATGGCTTTTTTTAGGCCAGCTTAAGAGTAAAAGGAGTATATCAACAGACACCTTGCGCGGCGGAAAATGCGTCGCCCTGCTTCCCTTTCCACGCTTCCTGTTGTCTCTCTCGACCTTGAGGCGACGGAGACACAATTACGGTGTTATTATGGCAGGAATTAGTTGGCAACGGGACTGTGTGTGTGTGTGTGTGTGTGTGTGTGAGAGAGAGAGAGAGAGAGAGAGAGGGGGGGGGTTGTAAATTGAGTCGTTGTGTGTGTGTGTGTGTGTGTGTGTGTGTGTGTGTGTGTGTGTGTGTTAGAGAGAGAGAGAGAATAAAATAAATAAATTCTTATTTTTCGTATCATTTTTTTGGGGAAATCCCATAGCAGCGGGTGTTGACATAGTTCCGGGTCACACCTGCTTACCCACCCATGTGTGTGTGTGTGTGTGTGTGTGTGTGTGAAAGAAAAGGGAGGAGAGATGGAGAGTGCAAAGGGAGAGTGGAGGACAGGGGCAGGTGGGAAAAAAGGGGGTAAAGGGCTGGAGAGGGAAAGGGAATGGAGAGAAAGGAAAAGGTGAAGAGGTGGATGGAAAGAGCTATGAGAAGGGAGAAGACAAAATGAAAGGGAGAATGGAGAGAGAAAGGGAGGGGGGGATGGAGAGAGAGAAAGGGAGGGGGGGATGCAGGTACAAAAGGGAGGTCAGAGAAAAATCAGAGGGGGGTGTGATGCAGGGGAGGATGGAGAGAAAGGGAGGGGGGTAGGAAGAGAAAGGTGGAGGAGGGAAGGACCTGGAGAGAGAAAAAGGGAGATAATCATGGTCTGGAGGACGTGGGGTGAGGAAGGAGGGAAAGAAGGAGGAGAGGGTAGAGAGAAAGAGTAAATGGGGGGGGGAGGGAATTGAGAGAGAGGGAGAAAGGGGAGGATGAAGAGAGGAAAGGGGAGGGAGGAGAGGGGAAAGGGGAGGGGCTGCCTGGTGTGGAGGGCGTGGAGGTGAGGAGGAAGGGAGGGAGGCGGAGAGACAGACAGACAGTGGGAGGCGGTGCGGGACGCTGCACGGAGGGGAAAGCTGGTCTTCTCGCTCCACACCACTCAGGCTGCTCCACTACCTCCCTCCACGTTGCTTACCTCCCTCCACCCAACTTTACCTCCCTCCACATTACTTTACCACCCTCCAAGTTACAGTACTCCCTCCACATTACCTTACTTCCCTCCAAGTTACCTTACTCCCTCCACATTACTTTTCCTCCCTCTACATTATCATATTTCCCTCCACGTTGTCTCCTCCACACTAACTCACATCCCTCCACAGTAGCTTACCTCCCCTCCACACTACTTAATTTTCCCTAGCTGCGTTATCCTGCCTCCCTCTTGCTGTGCCACCCTCATCTTCAACTCCTTCATAGTCATAGTCTTCTCTGTGACAAACAACCTCGAAGGAGCAATAGGTCTTTCATTTTTCTTTTGTACCTTATATTACTTTATACATAGTCGGCTACACCTCGCTTCCCTGCACCTCCACTTTGCCTTACCTCTTCCCACATTGACAGTACCTCCCTCCACACTCTCTCTCTCCACACTACCAGGACTCGCCACGTGTTCCCTGGCGCGCCGCACAACCTCACCCTCCCTATACCACACTGTCTTACCTCCCTCCACACTACGGTTACCCCACCTTCTTTACCTTCTCTGTAATTTCGTCCTTTCCTCAGCACCACTTAGCTCCTTTTTTTTTCTGTTTTCCAGGGTTAACGCGGGACTTTTTATTCAACTGAGGGAACCATTCAACTCTCGGTTAATATTTTCATTCCTTAACCCATTTATGTTCTCCCTTAAACTTCATTATTCATTTCTTGGTCTCTGGCTTCCTGCTCCATGCCTTCGTCTGGTCTCTGCTGTGGCCTCTATCTCTGTTTGCCCACTTCTTATGTCCGCTGTATATTCTCTCCCCTGACCTCCCTCTCTCCCTCTGCACACTCCTCGCCCCGGCCTTAAATTCTACGCTCTGATCTCTCTGTCTCCCAGTTTCCCCTTCTCTGCGCTGACTTCTGTGTATGCCAATTCCTTCCCCTCTGCTCTGGCCCCTTCTGTTTCCCAGTTTCGCCCCCTCTGCTTTCACCTCTTCTCTGTCTGCCAGTTTCTTCCCCTTTGCTCTGACCTCTTCTCTGTCTGCCATTTTCTCGTCCCAACTTTAATTAATCTGCTCAGACCTCATCCATATCTGGCAGTTCTTCATTTTTACCTAAAATTCTTGGTGACCGCCTTCCTTTTTTCTTTTTCGTTTTTTTTTTTCCACACTTCTCTAACTTGCTTCATATATTCTGTGCCTTCACCCCCACTTTCCCTCTGCTTTTTTCTCCTTTTTAACTTCTTTCCGCCTCTGCCTTTCTCTGCCTACTTCTCGTTCATGTCTTTTGTAGTCTCCTTTCTGTTCCCCATCTTCCTGCACATTTTCTGTTTCTACCTCAAGATTTCCTGCTCTGGCCTCTATCAATTATTTTCCTGAAATTCTGGGACCTGATCTCTCTCCCTCTGCCCACCCCTCCTTTCTCCCGTCACCCTTCTATTCTCTCACCGTCTTGAACTCAGTCTCTCTCTCTCTACCAACCTCTCCTCTGTTTCCCTCCTCCCCTCTCCTTTTCCCCTCTCTTCTCCTGCCATTTCTCTCCGTTTTGCCCTCCCCTTCCTGTCCCTTCTTCCAGTCCTCCTCCCGTCTTTTCCCTAACCCCTACATAACCTCTCCCTACCCACCTCTTCACTCTTCCATCTCCCGCCTCTACCCCTGTCTACCCACCTCTCCTCCCTGCCCGCCCCCTCCTATCCTCTCCCATACCCTCCCCTCCTCTGCCCTCCACCCTCACCCACTGCTGGAGCCAGAGAAAGCCCAAACATTTACCTGCATAAATCACCGCCAGCACTGCAGCCTCTCGGAGCCTTGTGGAGTAACGCGTATAGCAGTGACCCCTAATAGTGTTTGTGCAGTGCCTCCTAAAATTATTTGTGCAGTGTCCCCTAACATTTCTGTGCAGTGCCCCCTAAAATGGCTCGTGCCTCTTAAAATTGCCTCTCGAATGACCCTTAGAAATGTAGTGTTGTTTCCTAAAGCGGATTGTAGAATGACGAAATTACTAGTGGAGTCCTCCCTAAAATAGCTCTTACAGTGCCTCCTAAAATTGCATGTGTAGTGACCTTTAGAAACTAACTTAGGTGTGTTTCCTAAAGTGGATTGTGGCGTGCTCCCTAAAATTACTTGTGGAGGGACCCCTAAAGAGTAATTGTGGTGTGGTCCCTCTGTTTGATAGTGGAATGCCCTCTTTACGTGGGTGTGGAATGACTTTTTAATTACTTGTGGTGTGACACAGAAAATTAAATGTGGTGTGTTTCCTAAAGTGGCTTGCGGAGTCACCCCTAAAATTACTTGTGAACTGACCCTAACACTGCTTATGGCTTGCCCAGCCTAAATTGCTTGGGGATAACTGAAGTGCGTCTCTGTGGAGTCTGTGTACTTCTTTGTCATTCCGTGACCGAACGAATGAAAATGGTTGTGTATTTCATTGCACTTAGCACGTTCGCACCGATTGATTATTATTATTATTATTATTATTACTACTACTACTACTACTACTACTACTACTACTGCTGCTACTACTACCACCACTACTACTACTACTGCTATTACTACTACTAATAATAATAATGATAATAATAATAGTAATAATAATTTCACGCGTTTTGATAATTCTCTTCGGTGATTATTTTTATGCTGAAAAGATGTATAAAAGATTTATTCAACTCCTTATGTTCGATATGTTTCCCTTAAGCTTAACAAAATTGGCTGAAGATATAACAAGCTCTGAAAATATAAGTACATCATCGTGCTGAAGTGGTTAACATGAAGCGAGTGAAAAGTTGTCTGTCCTAATTAGCCTAGCCTCAGCCCCCTACGTATTTAATGAGGGTAATGAAGATGAAAATTATGTATATTGAACTTGCTTTTACTAAGGTATCGTAATGGAATCGAGTGATGGTAAGTGGAAAATGTTGTAAGTACTCCTTGGAAATACTCTGTTTAAATGGCGAACGAAAATCACTGAAAAGGCTTGAAAACAGTCCTCGCAGCTACTGTTTATAGGGACAGCGAGTGAAAATAACTGACAAGGGGTGACATTAGTCCTGAAAGTGAGTGAAAAGTATTGAAAATGATGCAGATAATCCTTGCAAATCCTGTACATTATAATTAAAGGGTGAGAGAGCCAGAGTGTAAATATTTCTTCACATTTTAAGCATTTTTTACGAAGGGGGTGAAAGTTACCGACAATGGGTGTGGACTTCGTTGCATAATAGTTGTCTGAGTGGAAATGGGTGTAATTTTTTGGCTGTCATTTGCATAATTATAATTAGCTGAGTGAAAACTAATGTGACTGAAGTAGTGAATCTTCCATGCACTTAAGGTAAATTACAGCTGAGTCTGGATAATAAACGGTACGGGTTTATAGCTTTACATATAACTTATACGTAAATGAGGTTTTGTAATACATCTAATCCAGAAGGGTGACGTATAAAATTGGATTATATATGCAGCATTTTCTTCACATTATCCAAAATATGTAACTAGATAAGTGAAGGCCTATCAGATGGAGTTCATATTTTCCTTATGTTTACCATATTGCCAGTAAAGTACAAATATTATTTAAATGGGTCTCTAGGATATTAAAAATTATCATAAATACAACCACATGAGCGAAAGCAAAAGAGAAAATGTCTGTGCGTTCTTCAGAGTCCCAGTAACGTAATATAAACGATCGAAAACATATGAAACGAGTGTCATTCTATTTGACATATACCAAGGAAGCTAAAATATATGAAAACGAGTATATGTTCCCCGTATATTTATTTTTATACATAACCAGAGGAGTCAGAACGCAAGAAGTGGATGTAAAATAAAAAAAAGAAGGTACCAAAGGCTGAGTCACATGTTGTATCTAGCTGTGAAAAATGGACTCACAAACTACTAAGAAAAAACCGGTGCATGAGGGAGTGTGGCGATGACGGTGAGGTGGTGGGGTAGAAGAGGGTCTGTGTTGTGAAGCCGGGAGTGGAGTGGCAAGATGGCGCTCCCCTGTCACCTCTGCGTCACGGCCCAGGATTCAAACTTGGCGCCCAGTTCCAAGATTGTTTACATTGGGGTGAGTTGCAGAGATGTGTTTATCTACTTATTTACATATTTTTTTAATCAGTATTACTACTAATAGTACCACCACCACCACTACTGCTGCTACAATCATTACTACTACTACTACTACTACTACCACCACCGCTGCTACTATTTCTGCTGCTGGTGATGATGATGATACTCTTATTTTTATTCCTACTAAGTATTATTATTATTATTATTATTATTATTATTACCTACCTTGATGACTTATTATCAATACAGTATTATACGTATCCCAGTTTTATGCTCTCTCTCTCTCTCTCTCTCTCTCTCTCTCTCTCTCTCTCTCTCTCAACCGGAAGATATCAACGCACAGCTTCCCCCACCTGACCCCAGACCTGACCTCCGACCTTTTGAAATATGAACGGTAAGGACGTGTGAAGCTTTGAGGGTCATTAGCAACGTCATCCCATAACACCTTCCACTTGGTAACTTAATTTTCAATCCAGACGATTTTATTCAGCTTGGGGAAGGCCTCGTAGTGAAGGGGTTGATAAGGGCGATATTCCCCCAGGTCGAAAGTCTTATCCTGAGGTCGATAGATACAGTGAGCATGAAATAGATAAATAGGTCATCTGATTGAAGTCGACCCTTTCAGTACAATGACGTCATATTCTTTCTTTCACGAGATATGTGTGATAAGGAGATATGTCTGATAAGGATGTCTTTAATCTTGTCTTTAATCTTACTTATTTTTGGATCCGGCTGGCCAATATTGTCTTGTACTTCATTTATGGCGAGGATGGTGATACTAGAATGATTAAGTAGCACAAGAGAGGATGGCAAGCTATAATAAGCAACATAAATCGCTTAGGAAGAGGCGTTAGGGAACTTCATTAACACTGCCACCATCAGCACTAGTAGTATTAGCCCTTTTCATGGTCGCCTCAACTCTAGTGTTATATTCTGAGTAATGGCAGACGATTTTATTAAGCTGTGAGTGAGTCATAGGAACCTGAGACTGATAATATTTGTAGCATTAGCGAGAATAACACCACCACCACCACCACCGTCACCCCCACCACCACCACCACCATCTTCACCATCCTCACCCCCACCGTAACAACAACCACAACAACAATAAACATATTAATGATAAGTGTGGCCGTGACGAGTGGAAAGAATAGCAGTAATAACACAGGTAATAACAGCAATCGTCATCATCACTATCACCATCAATATCATCCTACCCGCCTTTCCAATTACCACAGGCTGCGGGAAGGTCAGAATTACGAACAGGAAGACAGGGGAAAAAAACAGAGTGATATAAAAAAAATGCACAATGAAAGGGACACACATGCATTCCCTCATCCTTCAGGCCTTCGCTGATAAAGATGGCAATAGTAAAAAATGATAATTATAACCTTGACCAATAAACATCATCATTAACAACAAAAATGGTGATGATGATGATGATGGTAACAATAATAATAATAATAATAATAATAATAACAACAACAACACTATTGCAACTACTACTACTGCTGCTACTAAATAATAATGATAATAAGAACAATAATGATAAAAATAATTATAACAACAACAACAATAATGGTAATCACAATAACGAAATAGCCTTGAGTAGATAACGAGGCAGGAAGCAGAGTAACGTTAAAGGCACGAAATCTTCACGTTCTTCCCCTCACGATCTAACGCACACCCCCTTTCACCCACCCCCCACATCGCACCCCCACCCCCACATCACCCCACCCACCCTAGATCACCCTACCCATCCCCACATCACACCCCCACCCCCGCATCACACACCCCACCCCCACATCACCCCACCTACCCCACATCACACCCCCCACCCCCACATCACCCCACCCACCCCACATCACCCACATCACCCCCCACACCCCCACATCACCCCACCCACCCCACATCACACCCCCAACCCCCATCACCACACCCACTCCACATCACCCCCCCACCCCCACATCACCCCTCCCATCGCACATCACACCCCCACTCCCACATCACCCCACCCACCCCCACCCTGATCCTTCATTCCCTCATCCCCGCCATTTATCTGTTTCCTCATTTGTACCCCCACATTCATATCACTCTCTCCTGTGCTTATTTCTCTCTCCATCCTTCCCATCCTAATCCTCATCCCATCCTCCTCTATCCCTGTCTCCATCCCTCCCATCCTTACTTGGATCCCCAGCCCTCCTAAGCTTACGTCTGTCTCCATCCTTCCCATCATCTATCCATCCTTCACCATCCTTCCTCACCCTCCTCTTCCTTCCCCTTAACCTCTGTCCATCCCACTTCCACCCCACCTCCATCTCTGTGCCTTCTCCTCTCCTTCTCCTCCATCTCTTCGTACCCCCTCCTCCACTTCCATCTCAATTCCTTCGTCCCTCCCACACGCTCCCCCTCCTTCTCCCGCAACTTGCCCCCCTTCCCCAATTTTCCCCCTCCCCCTCATGCCCCCCCCTCCTTTTAATTCTGCGTTACCTTGCACATCTTACCTCGTGCGTCTTCATCCTTTTCCTGGATAATCTTCCCTTAGTTGGAGGCCTTCTTAGTTTTACCGTTCTCTCTCTCTCTCTCTCTCTCTCTCTCTCTCTCTCTCTCTCTCTCTCTCTCTCTCAATGACGCCTACTAAATCCTTGGAATGTACAGTTATTAAGCCCTTCAGTGCTCGGTTCCGTGACGTAGTATTTTTCATTTCATTCATGCCGCCTCCAAACTGCAGGTGAGAGGCGCCTTCACGTGGTGGCACCTGTATGAACGGTCGGTGTAGCTGCGTGACTATACAAACGTTCCTCAAACCCTGTATCTCCCCAAAAGAGAATGATGGCAGAAGGGCGACTCTGAAGAAACGTTTGGAGCTGGAGAGGTTAGATAGATAGATAAATTAATAGATAAATAGATACAGAGACAGACACACATAGGAGAGGTTAGGTAAAGCCTTCATGTACCTGTTCATTTGTATGGGTCTTCTTAAAGGTAAAGAAAATCGTCTTGAGGCAGAAAGAACCTAAAATTGCGGCACAGAATTGAAGTGCCAAGACTGCTCTGAGAAAGATAGAGAGAGAGAGAGAGAGAGAGAGAGAGAGAGAGAGAGAGAGAGGCATGGATAAGGAAGCAGGCGAAAGTAGAGAATATAACCTCCAGCCACAGAGCAAAAACGGAAACGAGCAGGTAATTTCTCACGTAGATCAGGTAACAGAGAGGTAACCAGGGCAACTGAGTGGCAGGTGAGAGGTGGAGTGAGAGGATGAGGCAGGCGGAAAACGAGAGGGAGACGAAATTCGAATATGTGCTGGGATTGGATGGAACAGGGTAACAGCCAATAGGTCAGGGTGGAGAAAGATGGGAGAGGGTTGGTAAGGGAGAGTGGTACAAATTATTCACAAGCCACGTATCAGCACCCATTCCATACCCCTCCATTCCGTGACTACAAGCCGCCCTCCCTCCTTCACCGTCTCTTTTGGCCTTCCTCTTATAACACACACCACACACACACACACACACACACACACACACACACACACACACACACACACACACACACACACACACACGGTAGCCTGGTGGTGTTAACAATAGCTCATCCTGGCCCCAGCGCGAAGGCCGCCCATACCCCCGTTATACCGGCTACACGCTCTTTTCACACCCAATCCCAGCGCGGGGTTAAGACGCTGGCGGGAGGAGAGGAACACCGAGAACGGGGTGGAAGGAGGAGAGGAAGACCGAGAAGGAGGTGGAAGGAGGAGAGGAAGACCGAGAACTAGGCTGAAAAGAGAGATGGGGGGACAGGATAACTTGAAAATGGGGAGAAAGACACAGAACGAGAGGGGAAAAAGGGGGTAGGGGAGGAATACACGAGGGAGATTGGCTTGGAGTGGCATCAGGGGTTGGTAACGATATTGGTGGCGGTATTAGTGGCGTTATTTGGCCTGGGTTCTCATTCTTGTCGGTTGAGGAAGCTCCCTAACACCTCTTCCTAACCGATCTATTTTGCTCATTACTTCTTATCGTCGTCTTATGTGTTATTTAAATCATTCCATTACTACCATTTTCAGTCTAAATAACGTACAAAAGGATAATAGCCAGTCATATCCAAAAATAAATCGCTAAGGCAGAGGTGTTTGGGAGCTTCCATAACCGACGGGAATACGAGCCCTGGTCTTCCTGGATGAACTCGGGTAGTAGACACTGGGCAACAGATAGATTTTTTTTTTTTTTTATGCAAGGAAGAAGGAATCAAAAGCTAGGAGCCAGCAAACCGTTCCTTCCAAGAAAAAAACAAAAAAAATACAATATACAGTAGAGCCAAATTCAAGATCCGTTCATTTCGAGATGCCTGGACACTCCCGTTTGAAAGACTGGAGATCGTAGGAAGTAGGAAATACAGACAGAGGGAGACAGTTCCAGAGTTGACCTGTTGCATAAATGAAGGACTGGGACTAACTTTTAACTCTTGCATCAGAGAGTTGGACAGAAAAGGGATACGAGTTTGATGCTAGGCGGGTGCTACGCGGCCGTCGTAGAGGTGGAGGGATGCAAGCAGACAGTTCAGAGGAGCAGTGACCATTGAAGTAGCGATAGAGAAGAGATAAAGATGCAACAGTGCGGCGAAGAGACAGAGGTTGAAGGGAGCCAGTAAGAGGAGGAGAGTTAACGAGACGAAAAGCCTTTGACTCCACCTGGCTGAGAAGAGCTGGAGGGAATGTGGCATCTCACTTGGTAATTGTGGAGTCTCTCCTTCGTGAGCCGGTACCTCCAAGCCTACCCTTCCTCTCCCTCACCCTCACCCTCACCCTTATCCTTATCCTCACCCTTACCCTCACCCTCACCCTCACAGCCCACCTCAGCCTCACTCCACTTCCTTACTCCCTCTACCCCCTCCATCCCTCATCCTCAGCATGTTTTGAGACCAGGCCATATTTTTGCCTTGTTTCTCAAAATGTGGAGGTCGGGAGGCCACAACTGAGAGGCGTCAGATCACATAGAGTAGTGCTGCTTAACCCTTTCAGTACCATGACGCCTTTTTTTTATAGAGGTTATTCTTGCTACCTCCAGACGATTTTATTCAGCATTTAGGATGGATTTCTCGCACTGAGCGGGTTAGTAAAGACTGTACCTAATATGTCTAGTTAATAAAGCCTCTCCCAAGCTGAGTAAAACCGTCTGTAGGTAGCAAGGATGAAAAAGTACGTCAGCGGAGTGAAGTGCTTAACCCCTGGATGGTCAGACGTTTCCAAAAGCTGAAAGAAAACGTCAGACAGTAGCAGGATGAGAGGGATAAATTGTATTCTTGACCATTTCGGAGGGAACTTGGCCCCGCCCCAACACCCTTAAGGGGGACGCAAGAAGAGGTCGGTCGTTGGGCGGGGGTGTGATGCTCGGTGGGGATTGTTGGTGCGAAGGTGTGTTAGGCAGACAGTGTAAACAAGCTTAAACTGGGCACTTATATTGATGTGATGTGTGTGTGTGTGTGTGTGTGTGTGTGTGTGTGTGTGTGTGTGTGTGAGAGAGAGAGAGAGGGAGAGAGAGAGAGAGAGAGAGTTTTTCTTAATGCTATTTTTGCTAGTTTGAAGTGGTATTTATTTAGCCTCGTCATGCACCGTCACCTTTTCCCATCACATAATCATACATACCAGTTTTTCCCTGTGCAACTTCTTCACCATATTCATTTTCTTTTTTTTCCTTTGAGGTCCTGTGCATCTCATCCTCTTTTTTCTGCGTCTGCCGACCTCTCCGTGCGTGAGGTCAACCTGTCTGGAATTCCCCTCTAAACCAGTGGAAAAGAAATGTATTGTTTGTTTTCGGTTAGTACCAGACGATATTTTTCAGTTTTGGGAAGGCTTCTTGAGCTGTAACTTAGATTCTCAGTTAGTTAAGGAATGAAGGCCTTATTTAACTGTTCTGTTTCGAAAGACCTGTCCTAATCTTGTAAAAAATCGCAAGTAAATAGCAAGAATAAACCAAACTAAGGCGTCAAGCCCCCAAATTTCGTCTCTGCGTCCATCATTGCACAGTCGAGGCGAGAGGCACGCCTGCCTTAGTGATGCCTCCGTGTATTTCGCTATGATGTTCCTGATTAACCTGTTCAGTAGCATGGCGTCTTTTTGCTTTAGACTTTCACCACCTGATGATGATATTCAGCTTAGGGTAGACCGCTCATGATGAAGGGTAGCAGTAGTAGTAGTAGTAGTAGAAGAGGAAGTAGTAGTAGTAACAGTAGTAGTAGCAACCACAGATTTCTCCTTTCGGGGCATAGGGAGGGAGTTTAGGAATGTTTGTGTAACCGGGCAGCTCCGCCACTGGGCTATATTGGTGCCACCACATGAAGGCGTCCCTCACCTTTCCTTATCTGAATATACTGTATAAAATCGTCTTGTAACAACCAAATTACAAAGATAAATATCATAGTGAAGGAGGCCAACTAAACTTACGCTGAAACCATAATAAAATAAAATAATATATATAGTTCTTGAATATAGGACTTAAGGCGAAAAGATTGTATTCGTACTTTTTTTCCTTCTTGTTCTTTTTTCTTTTTCTTTTTTGAGTGTTTATATACCGCCTCCACAATTATCCTGCCAAATATGTGTGATGTCTGACTGCATGGGTTTCTTTGTCTTCGCCTGGTTTTCCCCCTTGCTTATGCTGTCATTGTTTTTATTTTCCTTTTCTGTATACTACGGAACAACATAATATTAGTTTGTGTGTGTGTACGTGCTGCTTTAGGAGTAATTGGTGGGTCAGTGAGAGTGATGATGATGATGATGATGATGATGATGACGATTATTATTATTATTATTATTATTTCCGTTGCAAGCTTCGAACAATAATAAGTTGCAGGTCATGTGTCGTTTGTGTGCTTTATTTTTTGTTTTTCATTTTTTTTTCCAATTGATCCTCTGAGTCCATGTGCGTCCACCGTCACTGGTATGCTCTTGCGTATCATGAATTATGTTTATATGTTTAGCAGCCTCCCGTTTTCCTGCATGTATGGTCCGTGTTAAATCATATAGTTACCGCTGTTTTAGCCGTCACTGCTTACTCTTGTGTGTGTGTGATTGGCATGGTGGTGGATCGTGATTCGAGGCTGAGGGGTGGAAGGGAGGTGGGAGTGTTGACCCTTCCGTAACACCTTCAGCTCGAGGTCGTCCTGTTTATTACCTCCACCAAGGAGGTTATGTTTTCACCCCTATCCGTTTGTTTGTTGGTTGGTTGGTTTGTGAGCGGGATTACACAAAAACTACTGGACAGATTTCCACGAAACTTGGTAGAAGAATGGGCCTTGGCCCAGAATAGACTCCATGAAATTTTGGTGCGGATCCCGATAAAGGTGCCGATCCAGGATTTTTTTTTTCTTTTTTTCACTTTAACATTGCGAAATATGGCGTTTTTCGACATTTTCGTAAGTTTTTCGGTGAATATTGCCTGGATCTTGATGAAAGAAATCAGGCATATTTAGGATGTTGGGATCTATGATTGTGTACAGTTTGGCGCGGATCCATATAAATTTCCGGATCTAGCGGATTTAAATATGCTTTTATAAGGGGACTGTTGGGCCTTGGCGGAGGTATGCGCTATACAGAGTGCCATTCTAGTTTATTTATGTATTCATTTGTTTATTTTTATAGGTTTGGAAATTACCCTCCCGCTCGAGAACTCTTTGCAAACCTGAATATAATTGTATGAATAAAAATAAATATGGAAAAACGTCATCGTAGTGAAGAGGCTGACCCTACACGTCAGGGGCACACGCACGAAAGTAAGCAAGGACCCACAGACAAAGGAAGACTGGAGAGAGAGAGAGAGAGAGAGAGAGAGAGAGAGAGAGAGAGAACCGGACAAAGTAACGTAGCACTGATGGAATGTGGAAGAAGGAACAAAAGGAGATTTGTTAAAGGAGGCGTTTCGAAGCCCTATTCATAAACCATCTTAAGTCTGACTAGTGGACGAGAAAGCTTGTTTATATATTTATCTTCCCATTCATGCACCTGTCACACACTTCACAGCCAAGTTAAAGTGAATATCGTAGTGAAAATTCCGACAATACATAATGATTTTTGGTAAGATTTAACCCTACCCGTTTTACTCTAGTCTGGCCCAGATGTTCGTCCTTGTGCAGTTTATTTCACGTAGCTCAGTATTAGAAAAAGACACTGATACTGCCCTACGACCTTTTCATAACATTTCTTCGTGAGTAGCACCGTGTTAATGTTTTGTTACAGCTCAGCATTTCAGATGGAGAGCTGGCAAATATAGGCAAAGTTAAAATAAAAGTTCTCTATCATAAACATTTATTTGGTCGAGAAATTGGATGAGATTTTTTTTTTTTTTTTTTAATGCGGTTACTAATTTCGTGTACTTGAGAACTTGGGTACAGTGCTTGGAGATGGAAATGTTGGAGCTAATTCTCTTTATGTGGCCACTTGTGATTCTTAAGTGCAAAGGAATTGGTTGGTCGAGAATAGTGAAGAAGTGATTAGATTCAGGGTGTGGTAACGGGGCGTCTTTAAATTATATAAAGGGTATGGGTAAGGTATTGCATCTTGCTACGTGTGGCCTGTGGTTGGTGGTGTGTTGTGGTAGGTGTAATGGCTGTGGTGGTTGTGGTGTGGTGTGATGTGGTATGTTGTGGTAAGTGATGGTGTGTTTGTTGTGGTATGGCATGTATGGTGTGGTGTGGCGTGGCGTAGATGTGATGTGGTATGGTGTGGTAGGGTTGACGGTGTGTATGTTGTGGTTTATGTGGTGTGGTGGTAATGTGATATGGTGTGTGGTGTGGAGATGTGGTATGTGGTGGTGTGGTGGGAACGTCTCCTGATGCCCGCGGCCCTAACCATCATGAGAGCGACCCCATCACCACAATTTTCTCACGATGGGGACGCTGCTGAATACGTGTGATGCATTTGTTAATATTTCACAGACTCAGCAACGACTAGGGCGATGAGACACGAGTAGCAGCGGAAGAGCGGTGTGGAAGAGAACCTGAGTGAGAATGAATGCGAGCGGAAGAGGATATGAGTGAGAATTGCATTTTTTTGGCCACATGATTCATACTTGTAGCTTGGTAATTCTGCGTATCCCACCTACTACTACTACTACTCCATTCATTTACAGCCTTGTCAGGGGCATCTAGATTTATTGTTCATGATGGAGCGAAGGATCAAGCGTCGTGAAGGTGTCAGTAAAATGAAGGACTGAAAGAAGGCAGTGTTGATGAGATTGAAGGACTCCCGACAAAAACTGCTTCTTCATATTCTTAGTCGCCTATCTCGATGCTTCTGCTGTTCATTTATACTCGTCAACAGCAGTGATCTTGCAGGCCATGGTCATTTTTACTTTATTATTTTCTATTTACCTTGGCTAAGATTCAGTGTCCAGCTAGTTGCTAACCCCTTCACTAACAGACATCTAAGTTGAGGATATTTTTATATTTGATGGTAAAATTGAAGTAGAAAAGGCAACACTGTACTGACCTTGCACTTCTCTCGAGACATTCTTAACATAGCTTACCTGTATTATTACCCCTCTTTGTGACCTTACATAAGCCTCAGTGGCCTATAATAACGCATTACGTAAGGGTGCAGCTTCTGACCTTACGTAAGAGGGTGTAGGGAAGGGCTGCGTCACCCTGAATAATAGCTGAGATGATCGCCTTTGCTGACATCCACTGCCTCACCGTCATGCCCTGCCCTGCCCCACCCTGCAAGGTTATACCCCGCTTCACCCTGCCACACCCTACGATGATCTGTTATTCCCTGTCGCACACTGCCTTACTCTGTCGTGTTGCCACCTCTGTTATACCCACCATCTTCCTGTCGTCCCCGCCCTTACTCTGTTTTACCCTTTGTCACTCTGCTATGTCATGTCGCACCTTGGTATTCCTCGCTCACGCTTCCATTCCCTGCCTCACTCTGAAATACCTACCCTGCTGCCTTACTCTGCCTCGCCACTCCCTTCCTTACTTGCTTCATACCTTCCAGATGTCATCCTGCCTACTTTACTATTTCCCTTCTAACACTGCCTCACCTTACCCTGTCTAACCTTACCCAGCCTCACTTCCCAGACTCGCCCAGCAGTTCTTTACGTTTCGCTGCCTCACCCTGCCTGAACATACCCTACTTTACTCACCGTGACTTCCCAGTCAGACCTTTGCTCACCTCACCCTACCCTTCCTCACCCTACCTCACGTTTTGGTGATTCCCCTACCCAGCATAACCCTACCTGCCTCAACATACCTTGCCCCTACCCGCCTCACCGTGTCCTTTCTCTGACTACCCTGCCTCACCTCACCCTGCCTCACCTTGCCTCACCCTACACAGCCTCACCACCCATTCTCTATTTCTGTATCTGTAGAGTCCTATCTTAAAGAATTCCACTTTCTTTTGCTCAGTTCCGTAGCCCTACTGACACACACACACACACACACACACACACACACACACACACACACACACACACACACACACACACACACACACACACACACACACACTCTCTCTCTCTCTCTCTCTCTCTCTCTCTCTCTCTCTCTCTCTCTCTCTCTCTCTCTCTCTCTCTCTCAAGCAGGCAAGTAAACAGACGTGGGAAGGGATGTTAAAGTCAAAACCATTCTTCATGACATCCTGCTTTGCCTGGTAATCATGAGAGAGAGAATCACCCATTTGGCACTAACAGGCACCGCCCAGACCTACCGCGACTTGAATGTAGATGCGGTGAAACTGGGGCTAAGAGAGAGAGAGAGAGAGAGAGAGAGAGAGAGAGGAAGATTGAAGTAATAAAGGGTAATATGTTTGTGTTTGAGAGAGAGAGAGAGAGAGAGAGAGAGAGAGGAAAAGAAAGTAGGCTAAGAGGGCACAAGGTTAAAAATATTACACTTTATTGCCACCATCATTTTAGGACAGAGGTAAAAAAAAGTATTATAGATAGATAGATAGGTAGGTAGGTAGATAGACAGACATAAGCTAGATAGATAGATATGTAGGTAAGTAGATAGATAGACAGACAGATAGATAGATGGTATAGATGTATAATAAAAATAAAATAATCAGAGCTGAAATAATTTATATATATATATTTTTTGAGGGGGTAGGTTAGAAATTTCACTTTCAGCAAAACACTCCATTAACTCATTCATGGTGGGGCCAACTCTAGCTCTCTATTCCAGCTGAGGCCAGGGGATGTTATGTGGCTTAGGGTGTGTCGTAGGAGCCTGAGAGTGTCAATACCTGTGCCATTAAGATTGTGGTGTCAACTCAGGTATTCCATTTCAGTTGACACCAGTTCAGAATGTGTCGTGGGAGTCTAGGGGTGTCATTTTTTACTGCCAGGTCGTCTGTAATTTATTTATTTATTTAGTCATTTATAATTTTCATTCGGCTTCACAGAGTACCCTGGGAGTGAGAAAGGATCGACTTCCAGTATGTTCTTCAGGACGATCCCTCTCTCTCTCTCTCTCTCTCACACACACACACACACACACACACACACACACACACACACACACACACACACACACACACACACACACACACACACACACACACACACACACACATTTATCTACCTTTTAAATCCCTTGCTATTCTACGTCCACCTTTTTTCCCTTCGTCAGTAGCCCTTCCACAGTAGTCCCTCCTTCGGTAGCCCCCGTTTTCTACGTAGCCCGGCCTTCTAGAGACCTTTCGTAGCCCCCTGAGCATCCCATTCCCCAGTAGCCCTTGATTAGTAGCCCTTATCAGTAGCCCCTTATCACATAGTCCTTTTTATAGTCCTTTTTTTATCATATCTACCAATTAGTCCCATTCGGTAGACCCTAAGTAGCCTTTTTTTTCTGTAGCACCTTTTTACGTCGCTCCTGTTGAAGATTGTGTGTGTGTGTGTGTGTGTGTGTGTGTGTGTGTGTGTGTGTGTGTGTGTGTGTGCCTTACCTGTAGCCCCTTCAGACCCAGGACGTGTTTTTACTGTATCTCCAGACTGTTTTATTCAGCGACTTCTGATAAATTTAAACTGATTTGTGAGTTTGAAGGGTGGGAAGGAAGGGGGCGTGGTAGGGAAAGAAGATGAGGAAAACAAGTGTGTGAGAAAGAGAGGTGTGTGAGAAAGAGAGGTGTGTGAGAAAGAGAGGTGTGTGGGAAAGAAAGGTGTGTGGGAAAGAAAGGTGTGTGGGAAAGATAGGTGTGTGAGAGAGAGCTGTGTGAGGAAGAGGGACATTCGTTCGTAGTCCCTCCTGCAGTAGCCCTGAGCCCCCTCGTCAGTAGCCCTTCCATAAGTAGTCCCGTTATTTATAGTCCTGTTTGCAGTCCCTTGCCTGACTCCTTCATTACAGTGGCGTATTATTATTATTATTATTATTTTATCATTATCATTATTATTTTTATTATTATTATTATTATTAAGTAGTAGTAGTGGCTGTAGTAGTAGTAGTAGTAGTAGTGTATTCTTGCTACTGCCAGACGATTTAATTTCGTTCAGAGGAGCCCCTGGTAGAGGTTAAAGAGCTGAAGCTGAATAAAATCGTCCGGAGATAGCAAGATCGTAGTACCCCCTTCGTCAGTAGCCCCGTCACCCTCCGTAGCGGCGACACACACACACACACACACACACACACACACACACACACACACACACACACACACACACACACACACACACACACACAGGAAAAAAAAAAGTGTTGAGTCAGCGTGGTGGGGAATTCCTTGGAGGGCGTGAAAAGCAGTCGACTCGCCGCCTCTCGTTACTGCCCTTGACATTTGCCGTGTGTGTGTGTGTGTGTGTGTGTGTGTGTGTGTGTGTGTGTGTGTGTGTGTGTAAAAAGTTGATGAACGTTTGACGGTTGAACATACCTATTAAACTCTCCTTTTTTCTCGTAACATCTTTTATTGTTGCATTATTCTTCCACCTTCTGTTGCTCATCTTCAGTTGAACTCTTCCACTGTCATTTATTATTATTATTATTATTATTATTATTATTATTATTATTATTATTATTATTATTAGAGGTATTATAATGCGATCTTATTTAGTGTAGAGTAGGAATGATCACTTACATTCAGGGGCACAAAATTAATCACTCATATCTCTTTCATTGCTAGAGTGTTGTCGTAAGATAGATATAATTGTCTGAAGGTAGTAGTAGTAGTAGTAGTAGTAGTAGTAGTAGTAGTAGTTGTTGTTGTTGTTGTTGTTGTTGTTTGGAGGTAAAAATTCTAGGCTACAACAAGACGTCAGTACCGATAGAATTAAAAGAGTCCCCTATGGTTGAAGAGATTAGAAACAGCCTCTCATTACGGTACATGTCAGTGTGATGACTCTCTCTCTCTCTCTCTCTCTCTAAGTTAGATGACTTCCAGATACCTCTTAGTGTTGCGTTTTACATACGGAATGTTTTTTTTTTTTTTTTTTTTTTAAACCTGCTGTGTGGACAAAATTTGGATGAGAAATAGTAGTTATAGCCCAGGTTCTTCTGAATGTAAACCCAGCGAACTCTAAACTGAAATTTCCCCTCTCCTGCAACACGTCTTCTTTTGCGATTTGTTTTTCGTACTGTGTCATTCTCTCTTGTGCTCTTTACGTCGTTTATAATATTAATAGTGTTTGCATCAGTATCACACGGGAGGATATGGATTGTGTCCAGGCA
>NC_137017.1:2099592-2122092 GCF_032717465.1 Coenobita brevimanus | reverse complement strand
CCACAGCACTTCCTCGTGACTAGCAACGTATTTTGGTGTAAAGCCATTGTTACAGCTCAACGTTCAGGATGGAAAGATGGCAGTTTTAGGCCAAGTAAAAGGGAAACGCTTATACCAAGACGATTTTATTCAGCTTAAGGAGGTTACCTGGATGTGGAGGGGTTGAAGAAGCCGCACATGACGAAAAAAATAAGATAAGATAAAATAAAGTAACGTAAGAATATAAAATCAATTATCGTAGTAAATAATTGTCGTGGGTTTAGGAGACTGGCTGTATTTTATACGGCGTGGGAGGCTACGTAACACCTCGTCCTAAGCGATTTATTTTTCTTCTTATTGTCATTCGTTTTTAATATCATTAGTGTCTGCATCAGTAACATACGGGAGAGTAGTGAGGGGTAAAGGGCAGAACAAATCGCTGGGGAGGAGGTGTTACGTAATCTCTAAAACCACCTAAAATACGGCCTTGTGTTTTGTGAGGGTTGGTTTCGAATCGTGGTCCCTCCTGGCGTTTGTCCCTACTCAGTAACACCTCTCCCCCTTCCTCCCATGACGCATCAGGCTAACTGATTCGCCCACCTCGCCCTTCCACCTCGTGTTCTTCTTTCTTCTTCTTCTGCTTCTTCCTTTTTCCTTCTTCCTTCATCTAGACTTTTTCTTCTTCCTTCCTTTTCCTTCTTCTTCTTCTTCTTCTTCCTCTTCTTCTTCTTCTTCTTTCTCCTGCTCCTGCTCCTCCTCCTCCTCCTCCTTCCAGTCATCATCATACTCACCTAGTTAGTTTCTTCAGGTAAATTCAAGCAGATTAATACAGCTCTCTCTGTAAGATGACGCATTCTGTAAGTGTCGCCCGCTTAGGGAGGCGATAATTGCCTGCGACTGTGTGTGTGTGTGTGTGTGTGTGTGTGTGTGTGTGTGTGTGTGTGTGTGTGTGTGTGTGTGTGTGTGTGTGTTAATTCTTCTAGTCAGCAGACCATCATCATCATCATCATCATCAACTCTATCATTATCGTTGTCATATTTATCATTATTGTCATCTTTATCTTCATCATTGTTATCATTTTCATCCTAACCATATTATTTCCTTCTACTATGAATGTTGCGGGCAGGATCCATGTATAGAAAACGAAAAAAAAACGGAGTGGAAACTAGAGTACCGGCATCATCAAAGTACCCAGTCAAATGAGCGCTTCATCTGGTCACACACTATTTAACCACTTCAGTATAATAGCGGATTTTATTTTGTGGCTTTAGTATTACAAGACGATTTTATTCATGTTAGGAGCGGCCTCTCGCTGTCAAGAAGTTAATGGGAAGTGTTCTGACCGCTTCACGACAATGGGTTTCTGTTATGCTGAGGAAAATCGTCTGGAGGTTGCCAGGATAGATTAAAACCGAGATCATTGTGGTGAAGAGGCGTGAATGAAAACGATATTGAGGAGAGGTAGTCTTGTCTCCGGTGTAGATCTTCTTTGCCTCTGAAAAGGGTTGAATATTGAGAGGAAGTCCTGTTTGCACTGTAGGTCCTCTTGTTTGCCACTGTAAAGGGTTGAACTTTATAAAGAGAAAATGAGTTATTTTTTGCAGGGTAGGTATTCTTGTCTGCCTCTGTACACCCTTAGCATAACCCTGACACAGTTTATTTCCACACCTAATGTATGGTTTACGTGACTGGCCGGTAACGATGCAGGGTTTTTATCTTTAATCACGATAGGCCCAGACCCTGGGCTGAACATTACTAAGAGGAATGGAAGTCATCATTTCACTGTACGGCTTCTCTCGCCATTGATCAAAAAAGTGTGGCTACATGGATTTACGTGAATCAAACTATTACAGCAGATAGGTTTCTGAAAAAATTGTGTATAAGTGTGTGTGCTTATAACTGATCTTCATTGTCTAAAGCAATATGAAATTAATATGCATACATTTAGATAGACAATTTTCTGTGAAGCCAGGCATTTTGTGTCTGATGAACTGAGCTTGAGTGTCCTTAGGATTGTGCAGTACAGTTATTCTCGGTAAAGAAAATTCAAATTTTCTGTCAAGTTCAGACTTTTGCGATTCTAACTGAGCATAAGTGGCATTAGAATTTTGAAATACAGTAATTTAAGGAAAACTTGGAAGATTTCTGTCAAGGACAAATAGAACTCTGATGTAAATACATTATGCGAGAACATTCTGTTTTATTAAGAGTGTGGTCATGTCTGTGGAGAAGCAGCCACTGTCACAGCCTGGAAAAAATAAGTTGTCCATCCCTAATGTAATCAAGTAAGGGACAGGTATTTCCCCAAGGGGAATTAAACTGTCTGAGTGTAGTGATAACAACATCTTAAAGTGGGGCTGTACCCTCTAAAGGTCTAAGTACTGTGTTTAAATACGTGCATGATATTAGGTGAGATCCGGGAGTATATAAGGGGCGATAAATTATTAAGGCATTCACTGGTGTTGGCCTTGTGAGGTTGTCAGGAGTTGTAGTACTGATTTGCACACACGTATACTCACATGCAAACGTACTTGTGCACAAAACAAACGCACTTACGGACACATACATTTATACATACCTTGCATACATACAGATGTACATACATACATACAAACGGTATATATATACATGGTTATATACACGTGCCTTCATTCACTTCATTCATTCATGCATTAATCTCTCTCTCTCTCTCTCTCTCTCTCTCTCTCTCTCTCTCTCTCTCTCTCTCTCTCAGCTATTTCTGACCTCTTCGTTATAAAAAAAATTCTTAATGAAGACACTTGGACTAGTTTGGGGAAGAGGAGGAAGGGGGGGAGAGGGTGAGGGGAGAGGGGAGAAGAGGGGAGAGGGGGAGGGGAAAGGGGGGAAGAGGGAGGGGGAGGTAAGGTTCATCAAGGGTTCATAGCTGAGTTTTATCACGTCATTGAGAGAGAAGACTGTGTTGTGGCTGTGTTTATACTGGAGTGGTGAAGAGACTGCTGTGTTGAGTAGTGTGGGGGGAAATGTGGTTTATGTTGTTATTGTTGTTGTTGTTGTTGGTGGTGGTGGTGGTGGTGGTGATGGTGGTGGTGGTGGTGGTGGTGATGGTGGTGGTGGTGGTGTTTATGTTTCCATATTCATCGTCATCATCATCATCACTTCTGTTATCATGAAGTTGAAATGTGGGTGATAAGGTGGTGATGGTGAAATGTGGGTGATCAGGTGGTGATGGTGATGATGACTTATGGTGAAGAAGGTGATGATATGCATAGTAAAGATGGTGATAATGGAGATGTTGATGATGATAGTGAGGGTCATGGCGATTACAGTGAAGACGTGGACAACAGACAGTTAGTATGAAGAGAATTACTGTGTACATGATGATGGTTATGGTGATGATGATGACAGGCTATTAGCATGAAGGTGGTGGATTGTTATGGTGATAATGATGATGTTGATGAGAAACTGTTGAGATGAAGACGATGAATTATTATTATTGATGATGATGATGATGATGATGATGATGGTTCTGATGATGACAAAGTGTTAGTATCAAGACGATGAATTAAGATGATGATGATGATGATGATGATGCAGGCCATTTCAGTAGCTAGTACCTTGGCTGTCAAACTCGGCTAATTTACTGCAAAGCTTTTGGCCTTAACTTGGCATTTATGTGTGTTTGGAATATGTGGCTGCCAATCACTAGGTGGATATCACTTCCTTGTATCCTCTCACCCCTCTCGTCTCATTCATCACCCTCTGTTCATCCTCTCTCACCCCTCTCGCCTCATTCATCACCCCTTTTTCACCCCCTTTCACCCCTCTCGCCCCGTTCATCACCCTCTCTACACCCCCTTTCACCCCTCTCGCCCCGTTCATCACCTTCTCTTCACCCCCTCACACCCCTCTCCCCTCATTCATCGCCCTCCCTTCACCCCCTCTCACCCCTCTCGCCTCATTCATCACCCTCTCTTCACCTCTTCTTACCCTTTCCTCCTCACTCTCTTACCCCTTTCTGCTTATTCACCCCTTCCCTGTTCCGCCCTTCATCCTTCTCTTTTCACCTTCCCACCTCTCTTTGTTCACCCCTCATTCTCTCTCTCTCTCTCTCTCTCTCTCTCTCTCTCATTCCATCACCCCTTCACCAGTCCCTTCTCAGTCATTCCGTTCAGTTCACACCTACACACCTCTTCATATCCCTCTTCTCTACCTATTCACCCCTCTGTCCTCACCTTCTCCCTTCTCTTCCCACATTCTTCTCTTGCCCTCTCAGTTCTTCATCACCCCTTTCTCTCCTCCCCCATACTCCCTCACTCCTCTCTCTTCCAACTGCTTTGATATGCATTCTATACCGTAATTATTATTGTTGTTGTTGATATTTTGTTGTATGTATTGCTATTGCGTATTAATCTTATCACGTAAGTATTGTCATTATAATCTCCATAGCCATTACCACCTGTTCTATTATCCACCCTCACTTCCGGCCACTAATTAACCTCTTCTCTCTCTCTCCCGCAGGTAAGAGCACCATGGTAGCAGTCCCAGGTAGCCGTAAGTAGCCCTGCCTGCTCACTCCTTCAGTAGTCGCCTCTCTCGGTAGCCTCTAGTAGCGTAGCATCGTAGTCGCCGCTCGGTACTGTTATAAGTAGTGCGTTCTTCGTCCACTTCCTGTATCGTAGGTAGTTGTGATACGTATTTGCTCTCGGTATTGCAGGTTTTTGATGCGATATTTAAAAAAAAAAGTATGTAAGTACTGCGAGTGTAAGAAGTAGCGGTATCCATTTTCTGTCAGTTTTTTAGGTACTGTGATTCTCAATTTTCTGTCAGTTACTAGGTACTTGCGAGACTTAATTTCTCTGGGTATTGCAGGTATTTGATGCAATTATATAGTTGCTTTTAACTATTGCAAGAGTTTGTAGGCGCGGTTCCCATTTTCTATCGGTATTGTAGGCGTTAGTAGTCCCGGTTCCCATTTTCTATCGGTATTGTAGGTATTTGTAGTCCCGGTACCCATTTTCTATCAGTATTACAGTAGCAGGTACATTTTCTCAGTATTCCACTTAATAATAGGTGCGTTCCCCCCCTCCCGTTTTTTAAAATCAGTATTGTAGTTATCAGTAATTTATATCGGTATCGTAGGTATCTGTATACTGCGCTTATCGTTATCAGTCCGTATCGTAGTGCAAAGTTTAGATGTGGATTTTTTTGTCATTGTTAATATCAGTAGCCGCGATCCTTACTCACTATCGTAGCTAATGTAATAAATGCAGTTCCGTTTAATCTGATATGGATAGGACTGTTATCGTATGTCCAACTTGTTTATCAGTAAATACGCTTCATACAGATAAGAATACACTTCCTACAGATAACAGACTGTATTTGTGACTCTTTTACTTATTACTTCAGTACCTTATGATTGCGTCTGATTTATTCCTACTGCCTGCCTCTGTGCGATTTATTTCGGGTTAGAGGGGATTTCTTTCGAACTGAAGGAGTTAGATGTCTTCCTTAACCTCTTCAGTCCAACTACTTCCTCCTGTTCCAAGTAAAATTGTCTGACGGTAGTAGGAATGAAGAAGGCGTCATCGTGGTGAAGGGATGAATATAGTACAAGTCGTATCGTTTTAGTACATTCAGAGGGTCGTACACTTTTTTTCTTTAATTGGAGTACTGTACATCTCTGCATTATTAAACCCTTTTGTACAGTTGAGATCAATAATCCTTTTATACATGTGGGGTTCTGAACTTATTCCTTTTAACTAGCTTGAGTTTTATTATTATTATTATTATTATTATTATTATTATTACTATTATTACTGGTATTATTATTAAAGCAAGATCTCGTTGGGTTTTGATATAGTGTCGTGAATGTATAGAAGAACTTTTGACCGCAGTTGTACATTATATCTCTTGGTTGGGGTCGAGAAGAGGATCAGTCAGTTATTATTTATTTTTTGTGTTATCTTTCCAGCATCATAGGTTGCCATTGAGAAAGTGATTGATGGATTTTTAAATATATACATTCACTTGTTTTTAGCTCATCTCTGTTGGTTGTAGTCCAGCAATTTATTTTTATTTTTTTTTCTTCTTTCATTCATTCATTCTTCTGGTTTTATTTACTCTTTTTATTTACTGTTCGTCTTTGTACGTTGGGACCCGAGAAGGTAATTGATGGCTTTGTTTTATTGCTCAGACAGTAGTATTCGGTGACGCTAAAGCGAAATAAAGATAAAAATCGACGGAAAACACAGAAAACGTGATTCAGAAGTCGTGTATCCGGGAGTCTTGATCGGCCGCTTCCCGTTTTTTATGAGGTACCCTTAAAAAAAGAAGAAAAAAAAAAGAAAAGTCCCAAAATCTGGTCTTTAGAGATCAATTACTGTTATTTTCTTTCTTTTTCTTTAATTTCCCGTAAGTTGTCTCCTAAAATATGTCACGATTTTCCCATAGCTGATTTTAAACATGACTGGCTTCCGTTTTTATTACCGCACATTAACTTTTATTGCATTCATTTTTATTTTATTGCGTTCATTTTTATTGTACGTTCATTTTTGTTTTATTACGTTCATTATTATTTTATTACATTAACTTCTTTTATGACATTTATTTTTGTTTTATAACTTTCATTTTTATTTTACGTTCATTTTTGTTTTATTACGTTCATTTTTATTACTTTAACTTATTTTATTACATTTATTTTTATTTGATTACATTCATTATTATTTTATTACGTTACCCTGTGTTTTATTACATTTATTTTATTTTATTACAGTACATTTATTTTTATTTTGTTTCATTAATTTTCATTTTATTTATTTTATTCATTTTTTCCTAATCTTCGTCCCCAAACTTAGTCCTTATTTTATTATTATTATTATTATTTTCACTTTTCTGAGGTCATTTTTTTTTTCCTCCGAATATTTTTTTTAGGGGGGGTGAGGTCTTTGCAGCCACCAGACGATTTACTCACCTTAGAAAAGACTCTGATGCTGAAGAGGTTACTAAAGACTGTGGCCCGTATCTCGTCGGGTAAGGAGGCCCCGTAACACCTCTTCCTTAGCGATTTATTTGCCTAACTGTTTAATATTCTTTGATTTGCTTCTGTCTTTTTTCATTGCTGACATAGACTGCCTGAATAACACAGGAATATAGTAACGGAGAAGAATCAGAAATAAATCGCTAAGGAAGAGGTGTTTGTAAGCTTCCTGACTGTACTGGAATACCGCTCTCTATGTAACACGCCTGCTTAGAAAACCGTCTCCCTTAAGCTGAGTAAAATCGTCTGGAGGTGGAAAAGAGTAAGCTAAAAAAAGACGCTGGTTAAGTGGGTTAAAGACGTCTGGTTTCGTGTTCCATTAAATCTTTTTATAGAGCCTGCTTCTTTACCATTCTCTCCACGTCAGCCCCTGTTTCTCTCTCTCTCTCTCTCTCTCTCTCTCTCTCTCTCTCTCTCTCTCTCTCTCATTGTAATATCACGTTTCTCATTCTCTGTAAATTATCTCCAAAAAATACTCCATTTATCACTTTTTTTTTTTTTTTTTAAGCACCACTTTTTATCTCCCCGAAGTCTACCACCGTTTGCAGTGGTGTCTTTAAAATAATTTGAGTGTGTTTATTTATTAATTTATTTATTTATTTTTACCTGTGTTCCATTTGCTCCAAGGTACCCCTCAAAAATATCCCAAGTACATCATCATTTTCTCAGTTTGCTTGAAAAGTATCTGGGTTCATGTTAGTCTCTTGTGCAATTACCATGTTCTTCACACTACTGGCCAAATATCTGTTGTCATTTTACCACCTTGCTTTCTAAAAATTTGAGCTTTATGTCAGATGGTTTACTCATTTCCCGTCTCCTTCAGTTTACCCGCCAAAAATTAGTTACCATTTTCTTCGACTATTCCGCCAAAAATGAGTCACCGTTTTCTGCGACTGTAGTAAAAAGAATCTGCATTCACTTTTTTATTTTTTACCCTGTATCCTGTTTCCTCTGAATTGTGTATTTGTTTATTTATTTATCAAGATTTTATTCAAGATTTTGCTCCTTAAAAATCTAGTCCCATTTTCTCCTACTTCGCCAAAGAAATCTCCAGTAAACCATTTTTTTTTTTTTTTGCCTGTTTTCTGTAAGCTTTTGTTTATAAATATGTTAATTGCGTCAGAAAATTATCTTGCCAAAATCTGACCCCATGTTGTATGACTGCCTAAGAGAGAGAGAGAGAGAGAGAGAGAGAGAGAAATATTCCAGATATATTAGCGTCATTTTCTTGAGTGTGGTTGTGTACGGTTATTTTGCATTATATTTATCACCATAGTCTCAAGAAGCTTCATAAATATCTTTCAAATTAATCCTCCCAATCTCTCGTTATTTTCTTTTTTCGTTGTAGGATTTTTTGAGTTCTGGCAGATTTGCTTACCCATTCTGGATATCTCTAAAGTTGAATCTATCTATCTGTCTGTCTGTTTATCTATCTAATTTATCACTATATCTATCTGTCTGTCTATCTATCAGTTGTTTATATTTTTTCTCCATTTATAAGGTTTGTCTCCCTAAATTCTGGTTCAGTTTTCTGCTCTCCTCACTCCTGAAATGTATGAAAAGTTGGCTTCTGTTTTCTCTGCTTTGCTGCCACCTCTTGTGTGCCCCTGTCCTGTTGCGGGAGATTAGCCCTTGTGTGTGTGTGTGTGTGTGTGTGTGTGTGTGTGTGTGTGTGTGTGTGTGTGTGTGTGTGTGCTTTTATCGTGAACTATCTGGGTGTGACTGTGTATCGTCCTTGTGATGTTTTTGTGTTTATTTTCTGTGTTAAATCTTCTTTGTCCCTCCAGCTTCTGTGTGTGTGTGTGTGTGTGTGTGTGTGTGTGTGTGTGTGTGTGTGTTCCGACGTGTTTCAATCTGTGTGATGTTCGTGTATGTTTTTGTGGGTTTCTGAAGTGGCCGCGCGTGTCTTTCGTGTGTGTTCTCAAGGTGTTTTCATTTTAGGTGTGTTCTCCCTTCTGTGCCCCGTTTTCTGTGTTCCGAGTTTTCCTTCTTGTGTTTGTTGTTGTAGCTTCTGGTGTGTGTGTGTGTGTGTGTGTGTGTGTGTGTGTGTCATTCATCCTGAGTGAGTTGTACTTGTGTCACTGTTTCCCTCATAGTGTTATTGCTTTATCGTGACCTTGGGATGCCAGGATTCCTCGTCACGAAAATAATATGGTTGTTGTGTTCTTACGTGCGTCTAGTTACATAGTTTAGTAGCCTTTCAGTATCTCTTTCACTGCCTTCATTTTCAGTATATATATTTTTCTCTCCCATTCATTCAACTTCTTTCTTAACCTCTTCAGTGCTGCTATTATTATTATTATTATTATTATTATTATTGTTATTATTATTATATACCCGTACATTAAGAGGAGCCTCATACACTCAGGACAAGTATATATAATTTCTCTGAACCCCCGCGTTACGAAATATCTCCCCAAAAACAGAAAAATAGAAAAATAAAAAGTATAAATAAAATAAAAACATCGTACTGAAGGGGTTAAATATCTCTAATAATTTAAAACACATTCAGGAAAACCCCCAGACTTGAACTGTTTAAAGCTGTGTTCTAAATCCATCTTTGCAATTTTGAACAATGTTGCACCCATGGAATGCAACCAGATTTATGGATTGCAATATAATGGCCCGTTTCCAAGCCAGTGCACATAGGCAGTGGGGCGCATCCAGAAAGGGGAAGGGGGAAGAGGATGCTTGAGGTGGTGGATGTAACGATTGAGTGGAGAGAGGAAGAGAGGAGGGGAAATGAGGATAGGGGGAGGGTGAGGGGAAGAGGGAGAAGAGGGTAGAGGAGAAAGAGGAAGGGGGAGAAGAGGGGAAAAGGGAAAATAGGGGAAGGGAGAGAGGGGAAGGGGGAGAAGAGGACGGAACAGAGGGAGAAAGGGGAAGAAGGGGGGGAAAGGGGAAAACAGGATAAGGGAGAGAGAAGGGGAAGAGGAGGGTAGGGGGAGAGAAGATACGGGAGGAGAGGGGAGGGGGAAGAAGAGAGTAGGAGCGAGGGGAAAGGAAAGAAGAGGGAGGGGGAGGAATGAGATGGGAGGATGCATGTAGTGGTGTAACTAAAGAGGGAGGTGGAGGAGGGGGGGGGTAGTAAATGGACACCTAATAATTACAGAAGATGGGTCTGCTGGGGGGGACATGGCCTCTTTATCCCCCCCCACCCCTCCTTTTCAACCCCTTCACTACGAGAGATCTTAAGCTGAAAAAATTCGTCTTTCGGCAGCAAGAATAAGGTGATCAAAAAAGTTATCGTACTGAAGTGGTTATTAGAGTTCCCTTTTTGCTTTCGTTTTCTCTTGTAATTTTTCTCTTCCATTCTTTTTCTCCTTTCTTTCTTTCTTTCTCTAGCCCCGTCGCCACTACAGGTCTCCCTTAAGCCGAATAAAAATAGTCTGTTAGCAGCAAGAAGTAAGGTACAGAGGATATCGTACTGAAGGGGTTACGGGGGAGAAACACTGGGCAGAGGAGGTGTCTTGAATCCTGGATGCAGTTGATCGTATTTTCTCTGTCGTATGAGACTTCGTAACGCCTCTTGCTCAGCGATTTAGTTTTTCTCTTGCACCTGTATTATCCTGTTTTTTGTAGCCGGTGAGGAGTGTGTCTGTGTTGAAAAGGTATAACTAGCATACAAGATTTTAAAGTGTAATAAACAAAATACGTGTAAATCGCCGCAGAAGAGATATTAAGATGCCTTTTTCACCTTTAAAAAATCCACCTGCGTGAAATTGGTGCATAAAGGTTGTTATGAAGATAATAACACGAGAATATGGCGTAATTCGAGTTCGTAGGTTAAATGGCCAAGGAAAAGGTGTTACGAAGCCTTATCCAACAAGAATACGATCCAGTCGGCCGGAGTCTCTTCACACCTGTCACGGATAATGCAGTATTGATAGGAAGGTGAGCAGAAGCAGCAGAATATGAAAGAAACAAATTGGAATACTCTGCGAGGTTAATTAAAGGTGTATGGAGCGGCTTGGTCTATCAGGTGAACGCACGAATGTTTAGGTGTGAGTGGGGAGAGGAAGTGGATGTGGTTCGGAGCGTAAGGGGAAGTAGTTTGTGGTGGTGGTTTGGCCTTACGGGGTGAATGGAAAGGAGGAGAGATTTGAAGTACGTGTTAGACAGATAGACAGATAGGTTGGTAGATAGGCAGATTGACAATTAAATAGATACAGAGACAGACTAGATAGATAGACAGATAGATAGATAGACAAATGGTAGATAGGTAGATAGATAGATAGACAGATAGGTAGATAAATAGATAGACAGACACATTGATAGATAGACAGATAGACTGATAGATAAAGACAGATAGATTAATGCATAACTAAGACAGATAAATAGATAGACAAACAAACATATACAGCAGAAATAAGAGTACAAGCACACCTAATTTCACTTGAGGTACACCTGTGAAAAATTGTAATAAAGGTGGTCAGGTAAGTCACGTACCGACCTCGCATATATACAGTCTCACGCAGGGGTTCAAGGTCGAGCCCCCCCTCCCCCTCCTCCGTCCGGCGTAGGGTCATCGCTCAGTTGGAGAGAGAGAGAGAGAGAGAGAGAGAGAGAGAGAGAGGAGAATTAACAGTGCTACAATCATCAATATATTAGTGAGATCAGACAGTATCTTGCATCTCATTGACCACCTCTTGCATCCTGGGGGGGAGGGGGGGAGAAAAGGGGGGAGGGAGAGAAGGAGGGTACAGGGAAGGAGTGGAGGGGAGGAAAGGCGAGGAAAAGGGAGGATAGAGTGAAAAAAAGCTAAGGGAGAATGGAAAGGAGGAATGTGGGAATGAAGAATGGAAAGTAGGGAAGAGTGAGAGGAATGAGGGAAGGGACAGAGGAAGGAGGGAAGGGATGGAGGAGGGAGGGAAGGGATGGAGGAAGGAGGGAAGGGGTGGAGGAAGGAGGGAAGGGATGGAGGAAGGAAATGGAGAGGCCAGAGGTGAGAAGGAAGGAATAGAGGAGGGAACGGAAGGAAAGTAGAAGGTTGGGAAAGGAGGGAAGAGATGGGGAAGAGGATGAGTAAGAAAGTTTGATACGAGAGGAGGAAGGGGAAGGGAAAGGGAAGAGAGAAAAAACGGAAGGAGAAGAAAAGATGAAGGCAAAGAGCAAAGTGAGAGAGAGAGAGAGAGAGAGAGAGAGAGAGAGAGAGAGAGAGAGATGCTGAGGGAAGAGAGTAAGGAGAGGAAGGAAGGACGAAAAGGAGGGAGGGAGGGAGGTTCGAAGGAAATGAAGACACACACACACACACACACACACACACACACACACACACACACACACACACACACACACACACACACACACACACACACACACACACACTGAGAAATAAGGTATAGAAATAAAGCAACAAAATATATATTACTCCTTAACCCCGGGAATAACATCACTTAATCTAATCTGTTTACTCTCACTGTTTGTTTGTTTTTTTTACTTTTGGCTTCTTAACGACGCCTCATTAAAAAAAATATATAGAGAAGGAAGGAGAGGAAGGGGAAGTAAAGGAAAGGAAGAGGAAGGGAGGGGAGGAAAGATTCAAAGGAACTGGAAAGGGAAAATGACGGGGATGGAGAAGAGTGAGAGGAGGGAGGTAGGGGGGAGGGGAAAGGAAAGGGGGACAAGGAATAAAGTGGCAGGAGGTGAGAAGGAAGTGAGAGGAGGAAGGAGGAAAAGGTGAGAGAGGGAAGTAGGAGGAAGTGAGAGGGGGAAGGAAGAAAAAGTGAGAGAGAGAGAGAGGGGGGAGTAGGGAAAGAGGAAGTGAGAGGGGGAGAAGGAATGAAGAACCAGGAGATGGGAAAGGAAGGGAGAGAGATGTGGAAGGGGAGACGGAGGAATGGGGAGGAATGAGATAAAGGGATTTCTGTTATGTTCCTATACTCTTTTTAGTCCAACGTGGCTTAAATTACGATCTCTATCTTGAATGCTGAGGTGCAACAGTAGATTAACACTAGAACATAAAGCTAGTCACGAGTAAGTGCTGTGGAAAGCGTGCACAGCCACAGTATTATCCTTTTCTGCCACTGAGCTGCGTGATATAAGACACAAGAGGACGAGAATCTGGGACAGGTTAAGGTGAAAGAACTATAGTCGCCATGCTAATCTGATAGTGTCTGGGCGATAGTGTGGCAGGCAAGGAGAAAAAATGAAGAGGGTGGGATAGGGAGGAGGAGTCAGGAGGGAGGGGAGGGGAAAGGGAGAAGGGCAGGGAGAGGATAGAAGAAAGCAGGAGGAATCAGGGAGAGGCAAGGGGAGGGGAGGAGGTAGTTGGAGGAAACAGGGGGAGTGGATAGATAGATAGATAGATAGATGGACCGTTATACTGACTGGCTGGTGTTCTTGGTTGATAGATATGTATAAATTGATTGGTAGGTAGGTTGTGGCGTAGATGATAGATACACAAATCGATAGACGTAAGAAAATGGTATACGGATAGGCTCAAACATAGAGTTGGTTTGATGAACAGAAAGAGCAGATAGACTCGAGATTAGTAATAGATGGCACATGATTCAAACTTCATTTAATTTGTCTTTTCAGTCACCTTTGCCTCCTCCTCTTCACTTTCTTCATTATTACTCTAGTCATCTTTACGTCACCTTTCATTCTTCTTTTCTTTCCTCCTTTTAAACTGTTGTATGGTATAATTTCCTTTTCTTTCCTTCTCACTGTCATTCTTTTCTCACATGTTCCCCTTTGCTCTCACATTATCTGTCAAACATTCCCACTCCCCCTCCTTCCCACTCCCCTTCCGCCCCTCCCCACTCCCCAGCCTCCCTCTCACTCATATCCGTCACACTCACTCACACACTTCCTGCTCCCCACTCCCTCTGTTCCCTCTCACTCGTATCTCCTCCCCTTCCTCCTTGAATCCCTCCTTCTCCCCTCATCTCGTCTCCCTGTCTCCTTCTCCCACTCACATTGCCCCCCACCCCTTTCTAACATTCACTCCTTCCCTGTTCATCCTCCTTTCCCTCTCCTCCCCATCCCCTATTCATCCTCACTCCTCGTCCCCCCCAATCCTCCCACGCACATCTACTCACCATTCCTTCCACCCCCTCCTCTTCCTCAGTCCCTGGTCTCTCCTTCCCTCCCCACTCCTATTTTCTCTCCTCCTCTTCTTATCAGCACACCTTTCCCTCCCCCCCCTCTTTTATTTCCTACACCATTATTCCCTTTTTCCCTCAGTTATTTTTCCCCCCTCCTGTTCTTCCTTCTTCCCCTGTCCTACTTCTTACCCCCCTTTCTTCCCCCCCGCCCCTCATTCTTGCCTTATGCCTCCTCCCATCCCCTTCCCTCACTTCTCCTTCATGTCATCTCCCACTGCCCCCTAACCCGTTCAAGTGCCCTCCCCCTCCTTCCTTCTCTCCAATTCCCCCCTCGTCATTCCCCCTCGTCAATTCCCCCCCCCCTTCTCCTCTCCACTGCCCCCTTCCCACCCCCAGGGACAGACCGGTTGGGAACAAGGTCATCAGGCAGATCACAAAATACATGTTTATTGAAATGCTGACTTGTTCCTCTCCACGCTGCCCCGACTCCCTGACCCTGACCTCCTCTAACCTCACTCTGCGTCAAGGCTGAAAGAGAGGCCGTGAGAGCGCTGGGACGTCACATGCGAGGTCAGCGGAGGGATGGGGGTCATGTGTGAGGTCAGGAGGTGGATGAGAGGGGTCACGTTTCAGGTTATGAGGGAGTGGAAGGTGGACTGGTACGAGAGTTAACTGGGACGTGATGGGTAGTGAGAGAAGTGAGTGAGAGGAGCACATAGACTTGAGAAGAAACAAACAGACATTGATCTACTGATGTGGCGGGGCAGGGTATAACAAAGGAAAGAGTGAGAGAAAGGAAGGAAGGAGGGAAGGAAGAGAGAGTGGCGTGTGTGTGTGTGTATCCGTTAGTGTGCGTGTCTGACCCATCTAGCTTGTAATTACTGTACTATGATAATTTGTTGCCCTTGGTTTTGTATTATTGTGCCTCTTGTATTCTTTCATACATCGGACAAAAACATCATTTATATAATTTTGCTTTCTTTCAGTTGCAAAGCATTGTGTTGTATGATGTCCTGATTTTTGTTATTAAACTAACTGTGTGTGTGTGTGTGTGTGTGTGTGTGTGTGTGTGTGTGTGTGTGTGTGTGTGTGTGTTGATGGTATGGCAGGTAGGTATGTTAGCGGCGAGGGAAAGGTAGGCAGGGAGAAAGGCAGATGAGGAGGCAGGAAAGTATACGTTAGGTAGTAAAGTAGGTACTTGGGCAGGGTAGTAGGAAAAGTAGGCAGTGAGGAAGGTTTAGGCAGGAGAGGCTGGTAGGCAGACAGACAGGTACTTAGGCAGGCATGTAGAGTAAGCAGGCAGGTTCCACTTCACGCTACTTGGTGCCACGGAGGTCAGGCAGGTAGGCGGGGTGGTGTGGTAGATAAAGAGGGTGGTGTGGTAGACAGAGGGGGCGGGGTGAGAGGTAGAGAGGGCGGTGAGTAACAAGAGGGGTGACTGAACCAGAAGAATGGAGGTTATGCTTTCGTGAGTTAGTGTTTACCTCTCTCTTTAACAGTTTGGGTGGGGTTGAAGTCGAGGGATTAGTCGTAATGGTGTGGTGGTGTAGTCGTGAAGTCGGGAGGTTCGTGGTAGTGGTGGTGTAGTGGTGAAATTGAGTGGTCATTGGAAGGGCTGGTGTTGTGGTGGTAATGTATTTAGTGACAGTGGTGTTTTGAAGTTACTATTTGCTTTGAGATAGGAATTGTGCTGGAATGTGATGTTGAAGTGAGTGATGGTGTTACTGGTGTTAGTTGTGGTGGTTTAGTTAGTGGTAGTGATGGTGTTGATTACGGTGTTGTGCTGGTGGTACTGGTGTGGTCGTGTTGGTAGTGGTTATGAGATGTCCATGCTGGTAGTGATGGTTGTGTGTGTGTGGTGTAGTCGGCTGTACGGTATTTGTGGTGTTGTGGTATTATCAGTATCAGTAATGTTAACGAAGGCTGTCTCTAACCCTACAGAGAGAGAGAGAGAGAGAGAGAGAGAGAGAGAGAGAGAGAGAGAGAGAATTGGCTTACGATATCTGTACACCAAAACCTTGCCCTAAATCTGGGTGCATGAGGTGAGCTTAGCCTTACAATTAAATATCGAAAGGGGGAAAAAAAAAAGTAGTGATTATAATAAGGAAAAGATTAAGTGAAGTTCATATGTAGTCTTCCGGAATCTAAAAGGAGAAATATAGAAAAAAAAAAAGTGATATATCGTTTGTTCATTTCATCTACTTCCATTATAATCTGTTTAGGAGGAAGTAAAATGAAAATAATGAAGATAAAGAAGCGTCACTATTATTACAGACTGTTCGTGCTAGTAATTGGTGTGGGTATTTGGTGTGGGTAATTCGTGTGGGTAATTCGGAGCCCAGGTGTTTGTTATGCGGGCGTCACCTGCTTAGCGTGGGGTCGCAAGCTTGGTATTTGTCCAGGTGATGTTTAAGAAGCTAACAGTGAGTGGGATGTTTGGCGGCCTTGGACGGAGCCACTTCAATATGAGTTTCCTTTTTTCTTTCTTATTCTTTATTTGTTTTGTGGAGGGTAACTGTGGTATCTGTACACGATTTCCCCCTTTCCTTGGGGGAAGCAGCCTAGGTATATAGATAGATAGATAGATAGAAGTGATATTTAGCAGACCTTGAATACAACTACTTCAGTACGATTTAGTTTGTGGGGATACTCATGGCTTCTGTAGACTCCGATTTTACACATTGTAAACGAGCCTTCAGGAGGAGTTAAAAAGTCTTCATTAACTTCTTGGATACGACAGGCTTTTCCAGAGTTCAGTAATTTGCCTGAATGTTGCAAGACTGAGTTAGAAGTCATCACCGAACTGAAAAACGTGTAGATTTTTACGGTTCTGGTGTTGTGTATGTTAGAGATACATTCTAACTTGCTTGTTTACGAGAGTGAGCGATTAGAGTTGAGAGTGATAAAAGCCCCAAGCAGAGATACTGGTGGTGCCACAGCCTTGAAGTTAATGGCTTTGGAATTTTAGCTTCTGAGTGTATTTGTAGGAGGAGCAAGGTCTGGTGTGGCATTCCCCTGACCACGTGCATCTACAAACGCCACAGTGGGTAGGGTCGTGGGTGTGGGTGGGAGACGGTCACTTCTCGAGGGACATGAAGTGTTGTCAGTGGGTGGGGGCGGGTCATTTCTCCAAGGACGGGGTGGTGTCAGTGGGTGGGGGCGGGTCACTTCACCAAGGACGGGGTGGTGTCAGTGGGTGAGGGAGGGTCACTTCTCCAAGGACGGGGTGGTGTCAGTGGGTGGGGGCGGGTCACTTCTCCAAGGACGGGGGGTGGTGTCAGTGGGTGGGGGCGGGTCACTTCACCAAGGACGGGGTGGTGTATCTAGGCTCCACGGACGAGTTGACCTTCAGAGCAAAACACGGCCTGAACACGTGCAGGAGAGCTGACCGCAGTGGCAGGGATGAGCAAACCGGTCGCTAGAATACGTCAGAAAAAACTCTCCCACCATTCCTCTGCGTCTGGTTCACACTTAGGGCTTGTCTGTTATTTTCCCCCGTGGCACATCATATCAAAGAGGATCATTTATGGGCAGAGAAACATAGCGGGTCTCTCTCAGCTTGGAAATTTTATCAAGCAGAGAAAAGTGAGAAGTAAAAATAGGTGTAATAGTAGACGGATTCTCTCTCTCTCTCTCTCTCTCTCTCTCTCTCTCTCTCTCTCTCTCTCTCTCTCTCTCTCTCTCTCTCTCTCTCTTTCAATATATTTCTCTGTCTCTCTGTAGAATGTGAAGATCAGTGTGGTGAATCCGCAGCCGCCGACACTGATGCCACTGATCCCTGGCCATATATAGTATGCTAGGGATTCACTAATTTGATTTTCAGAGTCCATAGAGAGAGAAGTAGAAGCAGGTTTTTACCACCACCACCACCACCACTACTACTACTACTACTGCTACTACTACTACTACTACTACTACTACTACTACTACTACTACTACTACTACTACAACTGCTACTACTACTACTACAGGTGCAACCCCACCCTCATCCGAATGTGATCCCGGTGGACTGCCGACTAAAACTACCTTATGTGATAGATTGTGCAAGAAGGGCTGCCGATAATACACATATATTTACATTATTTCGTCCTTTACACCACACCGTCATCTTTGCACACCTTTACCTTCTCATTCTGTAGGCCGAGAACTGTATTTTCCTTTCCTTCCGTTTTCCCTAAGCCATCCCTTATATTCCTCGATTGTTTGCATTTTCCTTCGGTACGTGGTGATAGGCCTTCAGTATAACCTCAGCAAAAAGTCTCTGGGAGCGCCCGTTTGATGTGGCCGGTTTCCGCCTGACCATTGGTTTCACGTCCACATGAACTGGGGTCACAACAACACGAGTATCTTGACCCGGTGGCCTGGTGTGGTGGGGGAAGTCGTAGGTCGAAGATGAATGCATGTACACTTAGAGAAACAGTTAAGGGTTCGCAATTCCGTCTGAAGATATTTTACATGTGGCGAAGTACAGTGAATACCCCATCACTCCTAGTGCGTGTTTCAGATGATTTCGATTTTTCCGCTGTGAATTCGTCAGATTTTAGGAGGATACTTGTGTCTCTTTACGCGCTGGGGCATGGTTCGAATCCAAGAGGTGCCTAGGAGGTTATCTGTCCTGTAAAACGCTGCTTGGGGTGTAGGGTGGCGTCCTAGGATGTAAGTGATCTGGACCAGGATTGCCCAGGCTCGGGGCCTCCTACACCCTTGGCCATCCTGGGTCATGAAAGATCTATCTATCTATCTATATATATATATACATTATTGTTCATTTCTTGTCCCTTCAGTTTCTTTTCCTTCTTTATTCCACGCTTCCTTCTTTCCATCCCTTCCTCTTCTCCTCCTCCTTTCATTCCTCCAGGGGGCGGCTGTGATGGAGAGATATTAACTCGTTGTGCCCATGTACGTCAATTTTACTTTGCTAATTCAGACAGTTTTATATTATTACTGTATTATTATTATTATTATTATTATTATTATTATTATTATTATTATTATTATTTTATTTTAGGGATTACATGCAGTCCTCGTTAACTTCTTCAAAGCGACTCATCTTTCCTAACTTAAATAGCCCTTCTGAACGTAGCAGAAATGAACTAAAAACCTAATACGTTCTCGTACTGAAAGGGTGAAGGTCGAGGATTGCTGAAAAAATGTTTTGAGTCCGGCGAGAGACGCAATTCAGGTTACTAGCTGTTCAGAGAGAGAGAGAGAGAGAGAGGGAAAGGAAGGAATTGTGGAAGGTTGGAGAGACGAGAGAGTAACTGACAGTGAAGGAAGATGAAGGTAGAATGAGGGAGAGAGGTTTGAGGAAAGGGAGGAAATGATGAGGAGAGGGGAGAGAGGAGGGAGGAACCAGGGGAGGAACGCCTGGAGGGATGGAGAGAGGAGAGGGAAGGGTAAATGGCAGGAGGGAGGGATGAGGGTAGATGGAGGGAGGGGCCAGGGGGAGAAGTTGGAAAAAAAAAAAAAAGAGGGGGAAAAGAAGAAGAGGGGAGATGAGAAAGATTGAGGGATAGGGGAAAGGAGTCCGGAGAGATGGAGAGACGAGAGAGAGAGATGCAGCAAAGAACCATGCCTACACACACACACACACACACACACACACACACACACACACACACACACACAGAAAATTATATACCATTACACATATACCTTAAAGTGTAGACTAAGGCAGACACGCGCACACACAAACACGGCAGTGCCCCAACACACGCACATGCAAGCACACACGCAAAAAAAGGGCACGCACCCACCACCACACGCACGGCTATAATTCCATCCTACATGAACTCAGCCTGAGGAGAGATGCCGACGAACTGCGCACATCCCCCCCCCCAACACACACACGCACACTTAGTACCCTTTGACCAATAGTGACCTCTTTAATTGCGAAGGATTTCCTCTAGTTGAATAATAAAAGAAATAGCGGAAGAAGGAAGGGAACAGAGACAGACAGAAAAAAAGAAAGAAAAAAAAGAAAGAAAGATTTAACACCAGTCGTTTTGATATCAGTGGTCACTTATCCGAGAGATATTTTACTCCTCTTCCAGCCGATATTGTTCAGCTTAGAGATAACTGCATGGACGCACAAGGTTAACCCCTTTAGTTTTGTCCGACGACCTCTTTTCTGTTATATTCTTGTCACCTCCAGACGATTTTATGCAGCCAAAGATAGATAGATAGGTAGAGAGAGAGAGAGAGATTTTATACAGGAAGGGCTAGTTATACCTTTTATCACCCTCTCCTCTACTAGGATGATCTAAACTGAAGAAAAATCGTCTGGCAGCTTAAAGAGTTAAGTGAATAAATACATAAATAGATATATAATCATGAAAATGTATCACGGAAACGAAGAAGTTAACAGAGTACTAAACTGTTCTTAGCAGTAAAAGATCTGAGTTTGTTATTATCCTCGCAGCTGCTAAGGATAATTCAGGTGGATCATTTCTTTCAGGCGTAAATATTTTTGAGGTGCGTCTGTAGCAGTGACAAGGTTAATAGTTTTGGCTCACCTGACGGCCTCAGAAAGCACTCCACTGAATAATAAGTCGTGTGTCGTTGCTATTAATAAAACAGTTAAGTTCGTATGTCGGAATGGCAGAGGTAATGAGACGACTGCAGTGTTAGAATTGCAAATGAGTCACACAGATGAATGAAGTAAAGTAGTTTGTCGTCAGCTACGGTAAAATCCCTCAGTACGTGTGTAGCAATGAAGGAGTTTTACGCTGGAATATTACAGGCGTATACTATTTGGAAATCTTAGTAGGTTTTGCCAGATTGTGACTATTTGTCCGTTCTCCTCTGATCTAGGTCATTTAGGGACAGGAGACCAACTTACTTCCCTGTTGACATTTGTGATAAGTAAAACCTCCAGCCAAGTCTTGAGTGATCTAGTTATTGCCTTAAAACACAGCCTACACGTCAAATTTATTACCACTACACCGCCGAGCTTCGTAGTATATATACATTCATATATATTGTATTTATATTTTGCTTATATTTGTATTAATGTTCATATGTTTATTTATTTCTATTTGTATTTATATAATCAGACTCATAATTTCAGGGTTCATACCAAGTGACCACAACAAAAACATTCCGCTCATATCACATCACCCACCACTCCCTCCCTTCTCTCCAGGCGGCCTTCTTTAATGTCAAACTTTTTATCACTGCAACTCGTTCTTGGTCGTTTCCCAGCAGTTTCGCTCTTTATTTCGGCTTAGCATTTAGTTGCATCTGTATCATTAGGTGTTTTATTTACCTGAGTGTACCGTCGAGGAGAAGAGGCAGGAGGAGAGTAAACTGGAAGGATATACTGTAGGTAGAGAAGTCAGCTAGGGTGCGGTAGGGTGTGGCTGAGTCGGGTGTAAGGCCTGTAGATATATGAAGGTCGGGTCCATTGTCGCCCCACCCGGGATGTCACTCAGGGTACGGGGCGCCGGGCCAGTGAGGCAGAGGGACACCTTGATACCTATGCAAATGGAAGGCAAATAGATGAATATGTAGACCAGTGTATAGGGCGGCCAGGGAAAATGTGCCAGATATTAGGTGGTTATTTTGGGCTAATTTTGTGCAATGAATTCAGTGTTAAGCAGGGGCGAGTTCTCAGTCATTACGGAGCTACAGTTACCTGTGTCCTTATAAGAGAAAATGCTCTTCATAATTCACTCAAAAGGTCGTCAGTAATTTTAGCTCCATTACTGCTGAGAGATGGACCCATGTTCATTTGGCATTCAGTACTCAGTAGTAGCAAAAAAAAAAAAAAAAAAAAAAAAAAAAAAAAAGTGAATTCCAGCATACGTTTCCTGGGGCAGCTTATATATTGACAGGTAAATAGATAGCTAGGTAGGCAGGTAAAAGTAGGTATTGCCAGACAGGTGGACAGACAAAGATTAAGCAGGTAGATACGAGAGGAATTGATAAGCATTCTGTATCGTGAAATGTGTCTTCGCATTGTTCCTACAGCAGCCAGTCATTCTCCTCTTCCTTGCGACACACTCCATCCTTGTCATTCCCCTCATCTCACCCTTTCCCTAGTCACCCCCCCCCCATTGTCACACACTATCTCCCTGTTTGTCACATCTCCTTATCACCCTTCCCTTGTCACTTACCTCTCCCGTATCATCCCCATCTTGTCACTTCCCGGCTTTCTTCAACTTATCAACTCCCCTCCTTTAGTATCCCCCCTCCTTGTTACCCTCGCCACCCTACCATCCTTCCCCTTCGTAGTCACTCCTTCCCCTGTCATTTCCATCCTCGTCACTCATATCCCCCCTATCCTCAGTGTTCTTCACCATGTCACTCACCCCCACTTCCTTACCATGCCTGCGCCCTCGTAGTCACTTCCCATTCACCTCTGCCATGCCTCATCTCTTAGTCACTTCCTTCTCACATCCCCACCTTGCCGCACCTTTTAGTCACCTCCCATTCACCTCTTCCATGCCTTC
>NC_137017.1:1897092-2094592 GCF_032717465.1 Coenobita brevimanus | reverse complement strand
GGGAAAGGAGGGAAAGATTTGGCAGGCGAGAGAAGGGAATGATTTGCCCGCGGGGAGAGGGAAGGAGAGGGAAAGAATTGACAGGGGAGGAAGGGAGGGAAGGGAAAGGATTTAGTGCGGAAGGAGAGGAGAGGGAAGGAGTTGTCCGGAGAGGGGGAGGGGAGGGAAGGGTTTGGGAGAGGCGAGATGGGACGGGATGAATTACGCAGAAGAGGAGAAGGGGGGAGGGTTAGGATATGACGGGGGACGGGAGGGGAGGGGAGGAGAGGAGAGGAGTTGCACGTGGAGGAGGGGAGGCAGGTAGAAGGCAAGGCAGGTGGTGGAGGGTTGGCTGGGGGGAAGGCGGGACGGACGGGGTCATGCAAAAAAACTAACCCGCTCGCAAGGTAAGGACTGAGGGCGTGGCTGTGTTGGTGATGGCAGAGAGGGAAGTACCGAGCCACTGATTCTGGGAGCTGGGCAAGGAGGAGGTGTGGTCGGGGCTGGATGGTGTCAGTGAGTGAAGTGGTGTAGGCAGTGAAGGAAGTCCCGGGCCATGAATCGGGTGAGGTGGATGAGGGAGGAGGTGTGCATAGTGCTGACTCGCAAGAACGTAGCTTAACCTCCCTTGTGCTAAGTGAAGTGATATGAGCAAGTCCTCGCGTCAAGCCTTTTAGTTTGTGCGTATTTTTTTAAGCGTGTGTTGGATAGGAACATTAAGGCAGGCTGACATGCCGTAATCCTGCACAGTATTGCGTTTATCCATTTGTGTGATAAGTGATACCACACAGCAAGTCCCTCTGTTAAACTTTGTATGTGTGTGTGTGTGTGTGTGTGTGTGTGTGTGTGTGTGTGTGTGAAGAAAATTAGGGCAAGCAGCTTTGATCAATCCTGCCCTAATGTGTTTACTCGACAGAGAGCGACGTTACCTCATTTGTGCGAAGAGTGAAATGATGCAGCAAGTTTACATTCAAGCCAGTTTTATACATTTTTAAGCGTCTGTGTAAAGGAACAGCACTCAGACATAGCACAGAAATTAGCACACCTGTCTCTTCTTTTGTTTACTCTTTAGAACGTGGCTTTACCTCTCCCCAGATAACTGTGATAAGCGAAGCGATGCAGCGAGTGTTTTTATATCCAGCCAACACGTTTATCTTCAAGGGTGCGTGCATGAAGGGAAGATAAGAGGCACCCTAGTTGATCTAATCCAAATACTATCGTGTTTACTCGCATGAACTTGGCTTAACCTCCGTGCCGTGATAAGCGAAGTGACACAGCAATTTGATCAGTTTGTCATGCCCTCTTTTCTTTTTTTAATCCAGGCCGTGACAGGAAGACATTCACGCTGTCTCCTTGTCCTATCAGTCCATATCAATTATTCATGGACGATCTGATGGGAAAGTTAAGTGTAATTATTTATATGACACCTGTAAATGAAAAAAAAAAAAAGTGGTATTCGCATGCCCATTGAAGAGGGTACATTTCCTCAGACTAGTGCCTTATTATTTTAAGTGATAAGAATAGTGTCTTATAAAAATATTGTAAAGTCCAGTGTAAAATATTTCACATACTTAGATTGTGCCGTAAAAAGTTGATATATAAAATACTTAACTCTATGAAATCTGGTAAAAAGAAGCAGTGATATACAGGAAAGCTGAGGGGGAAAAAAATCCAGATGGTGAAAACTGACGCAGTTCAGATGGAAATGAAAACTTGCAATATGAAATTCATCTTGTGCCATAAAACTCAGGGTGCAGAGGTTGGGATATTATGAAGTGCAGATATTAACTATTTTTGTTATATAGAAATTGAAAAATAGAAAAGTGTCGAAATATAAAGTGTTCAGATAATACTATTGGTTGTATAGGTATATTGAAAACATTTAAAAAAATAATCAAATAAGGCTACCGTTGTCAGAAGTGTTCAAACAAAAATTAGAAACACAAAAATATTTAGTAATATGAGAAATACAGATATGTTCAGCGGTATATTTAAAAAACATTCATAAATCAGAGAACGAAGACCTAATATATACACGGACGTTGTGATATATTAAAGAAACTCCGAAAAATACTTGTACGTTACGATATCTGAAAAAAATCCAAAAAAATACCTGTACATTGTGATATAGTAAAGAAAATCAGAAAAATACCTGTACGTACGATATATAAATAAAAATAATCCAATTAAAGACTGGCACATTCTGCTAAAAAAAGTAAAATTATAAAATCAAGATGTCTGACAGCGTGGGAGTGGTACTAGACCCCACAGCACTCCATGGTTTCTTCGATAGCCGCCATAGTCCCCACAGAAACCCCCACCAGTACCTACAGATGATACCCCTACACCCACTACACATCGGCAGAGGGGTGAGTATTGGGGGAGAGAGAGGGGGGAGGGAGTATTGGGGGAGAGAGAGGGGGGAGGGAGTATTGGGGGAGAGAGAGGGGGGAGGGAGGGAGGGGGAGTATTGGGGGAGAGAGAGAGGGGGGGAGTAGGTTTGTGGTTTGGGTCATAACTGATTCTGTTCATTTAAGTTCCATGGTCTTTCCTTTTATAATGTTACTTTGAATTATTTACCTCTGCTTATTTGTATTATTTTTACTTATCTATTTACTTATTTACGTATTTATTTGTGTACTTATTTCTTGTCCTTTGCTCAACAGTGACACAGTATAACAAGACTTTCCTTCATTATCAAAAAATATTTCTTTACGATGAGAAATTTCCTTCTGAAAATTCTTTGCTAAACTTAATGAAATAATCTGGAATTCCTAAGAAAACAAGATTAAAAAAAAAAATGAGAGGAAACAAGATCAGAAAAAAAATGAAAGTAAACAAGATAAATAAGAAAATGATATTGGGGGATCACCCTTCATTCACAAAATAGCTCAAGTTTAAGGAATTTCCCTGTGTTACGTAGGGGGAAAATTGGTGGCCACTTGGTAGGGGATTGTCTAATACTTCCGGAGAGAGAGAGAGAGAGAGAGAGAGAGAGAGAGAGAGAGGAAGTGGGTAACGCATCTGTGAGTATGAGTACAGGACAAACAAACATACAAACAAGTAAATGAAATATATTTTAATCGTAGTGCCTCGAGATAAAATAGTAGCCCATCTTCCCCCCCCCCCAGCATGGCATGGTGTGGTGGGGAGCCCTTGAGTTAAATAGGAGGCCAAATTTATTTATGGATAATGGGAGAGAGAGAGTGTGCAAAAGTGTCAGTGGTGGGACAGAGAAGAAGAAGAAGAAGGAGGAGGAGGAGGAAGATGAAGAAGAAGAAATCGTAGATGGATTGATCATTCTAACCAAAATACCTCCCGTTCCCCGCCCTTCCCCCCCCCCCTCAATATGGCAACGAATGGCGGGGTTCCCCGGGATTACTTAATAGGGTGATTGGTGGGTCGAGGCTGAAAGGATGGACAATGACGTCATGAGGAGCTGTGACGTGGCAGTGACGTCTGGAGTGGCCCCCGTCCCTCTCTCTCCCCGTCTGCGAGAAGGATCTGTGACGTCATGGCGCGCTCGTGGTGATTGGCTGGCTGAACGTAAATGGTAACGAATAGCCTAACGTACACCGTAGTCGTGACCATACTACTACTTACTCTCAGTTTCTTCCGTTTCACCGTCAACTCCTTTTGACTTCTTGTTTCACCCTTAACTCCCTTCTGTCTTTCAAGTGTTAGGTTTTGTGACGTCATGAGCCGGGGCTGCGTCGTGATTGGCTGGCACATTATGGTTGGTGACGAAACGGTCTAGGATTGGTTAAGATTTTTTGACGTCACGAGTGAAGGCACGCCGTGATTGGCTGGCACGCCCTGGGGTATGACGAAACGGGCTATGATTGGTTGGATATTGTGACGTCACTTGCTAGAGCCGGGTAGTGATTGGTTGGGATTTCGTAGGTGATGAAATGGATCAGGGTTCGTGTTTTCCGGCATCGGGTTCTCAGGAATGGCAGCTTGTGGGATATAGCTGGGGAACAGGAAGTGAAGGGTCATTGGAGGTGAAACTGGACCGAAAGAGAGAGAGGGAGGAGGAGGACGACGAGATGATAATAAAGGTGATGATAATAAGGTGAAACTGGAAAAAGAGTAAATGAAAATGGATGGAAAGGGAAATAACAACAACAGCAGCAACAACAATAATAATAATAATAATAATAATAATAATAATAATAATAATAAATCTTGATAATTAGAGGAAAGAGGAGGTTGTATGGAGAGAGAGAGAGAGAGAGAGAGAGAGAGAGAGAGAGAGAGGGAGGGAGGGAGTTTCAGAAGACTTTGTGAGGTGGAACGAGACTTCTGACACAGAGAATGTTGGAAATGTTGGAAATGAGGGAATGTGATTATGTGGGAAATTCGGGAATGGTGGAAGTGTTGGAAATATGGGGATGGTGGCAGTATGGGAGTGTAAATGTTAGAAATATTAAAAAAAAAAAAAAAGTGGGCATATGGAATGTGTGGAAAGGGAAGAATGTTAAAAAAAAATGTATAATATAGGAGTGTGGTAAAATGGGAAAGACAGGGAATGTAGGAGAAGTAGTGATAGGAGGGATATAACACACACACACACACACACACACACACACACACACACACACACACACACACACACACACACACACACACACACACACACACACACATATATATATATATATATATATATATATATATATATATATATATATATATATATATATATATATATATATATACATACATACATACACGTACAGAGAGAGAAACACCCCTATAGCGGTATTAATGTCAGCTACAGCAGTAATTCTGTGATTGTGGTTCGATGTGTGTGTGTGTGTGTGTGTGTGTGTGTGTGTGTGTGTGTGTGTGTGTGTGTGTGTGTGTGTGTGTGTGTGTGTGTGTACCGTAGCCCACATCCACATCACTCGGGCACCTGTCATTGACATACCTGCGAGCAAATAGTTCGAGGGCGTTGACGTGGGTGGTCAGCCTCGTACCTCGCCGCTGACTCACTGTCTCCCTCTGTCTGTATTTCCTACTGCCTGTGATCTCCCAGTCTTTCAGACACAGTGCGTCCAGGCATCTCGAAATGGACGGATCTTAAATACGGCTGTCTGTTATCTTGTCTTTGTTTTTTCTTGGAGGGAACAATTTGTGGGCTCCTGGCCTTTGGTTTCTTGTTCCTTGCATTAAAAAAAATTACAGTCGTGTACGAACGGTATGTGTTGGCGGGTACCTAGACACACATATCCCCACGCACATGTTATATAGTTGTATAAATAGATTATTGAAAACACTAACACATATATTTACATGTATATAGGCTACAACGCTCCACGCAAGCATGCATACTTTACATACTGGTATATACTTGCACATACATTTACTCGTGTACACACACACGCATATATATATATATATATAGTGTGTGTGTGTGTGTGTGTGTGTGTGTATATGGGGAGCGCCCACTACAATCTGTTTACTGGATGCAGTGATGCCTTCAGGTAATTGTGTACAGAGTAACAGCCCAGTTGTTCCACGTATCGTAAGAGACCATCAGTTACGTCAGGGAGTAGACTAATAGCCAGCAGATAGACACCTGATGGTTTAGGCTGGAAAGGCTTAAGTCTGAGGAATGATTTGGGTCATTACATTTATCGCTTACATAACGTCACGCAGAGTATGTTAAGCACTAGCGTTCTAATACGAACACCCCTCCCTACACGTATAAAGATGCACATGCACCCATACATTTCAACGAACATTATTTAAACACACACACACACACACACACACACACACACACACACACACACACACACACACACACACACACACACACACACACACACACACACACACACACACACACACACACACACACACACACACACACACACACACACACACACACACACACACACACACACACACACACACACACACACACACGTCCTTGCTCCACGCTTAGTATAATCATGCAGTGCTGACACGTGTACGATATATTTGGGATTTATCTTGTGTGTAGAGCTCCCGGTAATCTCTTATCAGACCTGCATTTCATCTTTTCTTTACCTAGATGTGGGTTCCTACGTCAACCATTACCTAATTTTTCTCATAACATGAAAAGCTCCTTAATACTTCAGTGGCGCCTGATTATGATGTAGGTCAGTTGAATGGCTAGTCTTTGGACTTCTTTTTTCCTTTTTTTCATGGAGATGAGCTTGTATCAGAGGAGGTCAAGAGGGAGTGTTAAGGCGCGTTGTTATCTAAGGAGAGAGATCAGGAGATAGTGGCGGTGTTTATGATAGTGGTTGTGTTGGTTATGATAGTGTTTGTGGGGTAAGTTAGTGGCTGGTGGGCTTTGTGAGCGTCAACTACCTCGTGCGTCTCACTCACGCTGCCCGTACACAGTTTTAACTCAAATGCAGAAAAGTTTTTTGCCGCGGTACAGAAGTCAGTGTTATGTGGACCTCGTGAGCTTCAGCCATCTCATTCTTGTAATTTCCGCCGTCTGTACTTACACAGCTATAACTCAGAAAGAAAAAAAATGAGAAGAGCCATATCGGGGGTACAGAAGTCAGTGTTGTGTATACTTTACGAGCCACATCCACATCGTTCGTGTAATTTCTGCTGTTTTCATCTCCTACATGTCTGACCCATATGCCTCGCTGAAGCTGTTGCCCGAGTACAGAGAGCATTGTCCTATGAGCCTCTTGAACATCAGCCACGTCGTTCACCTGACCACAACCGCATCTACCGACACAGTTTTTTCTCGTACCCAACTGACACCAATACCACAGTACGGAACTCAGTGTCATATGGGCATCAGCACCTCATTCGTCTCACTCCCGCATGGTGGTTATTCTCACACAGCAGTTACACAATGAACCTAACAGCAGCAGTCGCTGGAATACAGACATCAGTGCTTTGTGAGCCTAAACCTCCTTGATAATCTCACTCCTGCTGCCCGTGCGTACACCACTGTAACTCATAATAGACTTAACTGAAACCATCGCCGCACTACACAAGCCATCCTAGCTATACTTCTGGCTCTCTGACCTCGTTCAGCCTACCACCAGTAGTAGTTCTAGACACTCAGACTTAAAATTCAGTATCAATGCTCCAGCTGATGCCGCTAAAATTTCTGTGTTATTATTAGGTTGTGACTATACACTTCACCTGCCAGTACTGGTTTCCTGTACGTCAGTGTAGTGTACCTCAGGAATGTGGCAGTGTTACATCACTTGACGAGGAATGAGTAATTATTTTGTGCAACGCCTGTAAGCATTTCCTCCCTCAAGACTCATCGTAGATTAACACATCGAGTGATGTGTTCTCGCGGAGCATTTATGGTGCCACACGTTATCCATACTTTGATTTACAGCTGATGAGATTGCATGCATGGCAGAAAAATCCTGATGTGTCTGAGGCGTAGAGGTTCATATAAAGTTGCGTACATAAATACTGATCCACCTCATTAAGATAAACAGTGAGGCCGTGAGCAGTGACTCTGGAGACTCAGTGATGCGACCTTTGGAGACCAGCGAGTTGCATTATTGTTCTGCCAAAAGTTGGAGTGATTGACTGTTATACTGTTAGGATTCAAAAGTTAGCCACCTATCCCACTGCGTCTACTTCACACTTGGGGCATGTCCGTCACTTTCCTCCCTGACGCTGAGAAAGATACCTCGCCTCTCTCAGATTAGGAATATTAATCAGCCTAGGAAGGTAAGAAGAAGGAGAGGTGAAATGTCAGGCGAACTTTTGTACCCGGCTGTATGTTGGATGTGAAACATAAGGATAATGGCGACACAGGGTGGTGACAGGGGCGACGGCAGGGGCAAGCGGCGTCCTTCTCGTCTGTCCCTGACCCTGCCGAGCTCTGGCCTGGGCTGGGGGCGGCGTGCCAGCGACACCTCGGCACTGGGGGAACCTGGTGAGGGGAGGGCGACACCCCCGACACCGAGGAGTTTGGCTGTGTTTGTGGGAAGGGCAGAGGCAGCAGGAGAAGCAGCAGGAAGACAATTAACAGGAGGGGAATTATCATCAACAGAAGCAGCTGCAGTAGGAGCAGGAGAATTAACAACAGCAGCAGTAGGAATAGAAGCAGGAGCGGAAGAATTTTCAAAAGCAAGAGCGGGAGAATCGTCGCCATTAACAGGGAGATACAACGGTGGAATCAAGGAGGAAACATTAATCAAATTCGAAGACGACGATGACACAGAGGACAGAGGAGGGAAGATTGGAGGCAGTGGAGGTGGAGGAGGGGAGGCCTTAATGTTACGCAGAGCGGCGAGGAGGAGGAAGATTGGAGTGACGAGCCCCGAGGGAGTCAAGTTGCCTGGTTCGAGGTTCAGCGTGACCACAGTTCTGGAGGCGGGAATGTCTGAACCTACCTCGCCCATCTTTCCCACAGCACCGCCTCTCTCACCTACCACCCCCACCTCACCGCTGAAGAGGAAAGTGATCTTCAAGGTGGGTATAGTTACAGGCAAGAAAGAAAGAAAAGAAGAAGAAACGAAACGAAAGGAATTAGGGCATAAACAGAAAGCTATGTTCAAAGGGAGGTTGGGTGTAGGAGAGAGAGAGAGAGAGAGAGAGAGAGAGAGAGAGAGAGAGAGCAATGAAGTGAATGCAACATAAAGACAAGAAACAGGTTGAAAAGTCGGAAGAAAATGAGAGAGAGAAAAAAAGGTGGTCCTATACGAAGTGAATATAATTTCAAGGAAAAAAAAATGAAGGTGTTAGAACGTAGGAATAACAAAAAGGGGGTGAACTTTAGGTGCGTTTGGGGTAGGCAAAAAAAAAATAAATAAATAAATAGAAAGGTAAAGGGATGAGAATTAGAGCAAAAGGTAAGTGTTAATCGTCAAGGTGGGTTTAGGTGTAGGTAGCAGGTGACTGATAAAGGAATTACTGTATGCCTAGAGTTAGATGGATAAACACACACACACACACACACACACACACACACACACACACACACACACAGAATAAAGAAAATAAATAACCCCTTCGCTCCGATGATGATAAAGGTATTTGTGTATGCCCAGAGTCGGATGGATGAAGAAATACAAGGAATCAAGAGAATACATAACTTCTTCACTCCGATGATGTTTTTATTTTTTGCTAGTTTCAGAGGGTTTTTTGCAGCTTGGGACTGATTTTTCGAACTAGAGGGGTTAGAAGTAGCCTGACCTAACCCCCTGACTGGTAGATATCCTTCCTGAGTTGAAAGAAATCGTCAGGAGATAGCAAGAATATGTAAAAAATGTCGTCCTCGGACTGAAAGGGATCATGTACACCCTGCCAAAGCAATAATACATTCACTACACCTGTTGCGTGATTGTTGGGGAGACAGGTGTGGCATAGAAGGGGAGTAAGTGATGAACAGAGAAATAAGAGAGATAAATTAGTAGAGAGAAATAAAAGAGATAAATAAGTAGTGAGAAATAATGGAGAAATTAAATAGCTTCCCAAAGTTGAAAGAATACATTCGGGAAAAGTCGAGCCATCTGAAACACGCGCTTGTAGAGAGTGGGTTTTCATTGTATTTCGCCAGTTGTAAATTTTCTTTAGACGGAATTTGGAAGATAGTCTCTCTCTCTCTCTCTCTCTCTCTCTCTCTCTCTCTCTCTCTCAGTACAGTTGAGCTTGATCATTGAGGCAGAGATGTGGAGAGCAGCCTAACAAAAAAGTAAGTCATAAAACGATGATTTTATGGCAAGGTGGCAAGTCAGGTTGGTTGAACTGGATAGGCTTGTGATTATAAAGAGGAGGAGGAGGAGGAATGTGAGGAGGAATAGGAGGAGGAGAACAATGATGATGATGAGGAGGAGGAGGAGGCGGAGGAAAGTTTAGTAGGATGAGGTGAAGTAGGAATGGTTGAAGAAGGACGCATTAGAACTTTTAACAACCTCTTCACTACATTGACGTCTTTTCTATTCCTGGCAATCAACAGACGATTTTACCCAGCTTATATATAGGTAAGATTTTTCAAGCTAGAATTATATATAGCCTTCATTAACCCCTATACCACAGGAGGCTAAGTAAGATGAGTAAAATCGTCTGGAATGAGCAAGAATAAGAAACAAAAATAAAACTCGTGGGATTCAAGGCTTTAGAAACACAAAAAAGGAGGAAAGTAAAGATAATGAGAGAGATACGAGAGGCGATAAAGAGAGCGAACAACAGAGTCAGGTGGGACGAGATAAGAGGGTGGAAAAATAAATTAAAATGAGATAACAGGGAAGGAAAATAAAATGAAATAGATAACAGGGTGGAAAATAACAGGGTGGATAAAATAAGGTGAGATAACAGGGTGGAAAAATAAAGGAAGGTGAGATAACAGGGTGGAAAAACAAAATAAGGTGAGATAACAGGGTGGAAAAACAAAATAAGGTGAGATAACAGGGTGGAAAAAATAAGGTGAGATAACAGGGTGGAAAAAATAAGGTGAGATAACAGGGTGGAAAAAATAAAATAAGGTGAGATAACAGGGTGGAAAAAGTAAGGTGAGATAACAGGGTGGAAAAAGTAAGGTGAGATAACAGGGTGGAAAAAATAAGGTGAGATAACAGGGTGGAAAAAGTAAGGTGAGGTAACAAGGTGGAAAAAGTAAAATGAGATGATGCTGTTGAAAGGTGACAGTAAACAAGAAATGAAAATGAAAGGAGATGAGAGAAGGAGGGTGAGACGAGAGGGGATGAAAATGAAAGAAAAAAAAAGTACTGAGGTAAATTGATGTAAAAAAGGGTGGGAAATGAGATGAGGTAGTGCATCTGAACGATGACGATAGGCTAAAGAAATGAGAAGAGGAGAGACGGAAGGAAATGAAGATGGAATGAAAATGTAATGCATATGACAAGTGACGATAAAATCAGGGAATGAATGTAGAAGACTATGAAGGAAGGATGAGAAAATTGAAGCATGAGATGAAAGTGAGTTGAGAAGGATGTGGAAATTGAAGGATGAGCTTAGAGATAGTGAATTGAGAAGGGTGTGGAAATTGAGGGATGAGATTGGAGACAGAGTTGAAGTGTGTGATGTGGACCGGTGGAATGAGAGCAGAGGAATGTGAGAGTGGGTGGGGAACCTGAAGAATGAGATTAGAGATAGTGAGCTGAGAAGGTGTGTATGATATGGAATGAGATAATACAGGTGAAGGACTGGCAGTGTGCGGTAAAGGAATGATAAGAGATCATGACAGACGGAGATAATGATAAAAAGATAACGTTAATAAGGAAAAGATAATGCCAAGAAGAAAATGGAAGAGGAATACAGCAGAAAGAAAATGGGCCGAGGATTGAAACTAGAAAATCAAAGAATGTGATAAAACAGTGTAAATGGAAGAATGAACTGACAGAAGAGAGGAGAAGGGTGAATACAAGAAGAATGATGCGATAGAAAGTGAAGCGATGATGTTGAGGGGGGAAAAACAAGGAAAGAATAACGCAAAGCGAAGTGTAAAGAGGAAATGAAAGATGGGAGAAAGAGTAACAAGAGAAGACTAAAGAGAGAGAGAGAGAGAGAGAAGTGGGAGAAGCGAGTTGAAGAAATGGAAAAGAAAAAAATGAATGATGCAAAAAGGTGACAGAGAAACAAGGCACCAATATATTTTGGTAATGGTGACTGAGGATAAAGGAAAGTGATAAATAGGATAAAGTGAAGGCCAGAGCGGAGGCAAGGCAGTAAGACGATAAGTATGATAAAGAATACGATGATAAAAGGAGAGGTGAGAGGGGTCAGAAAGATGGAATGCGAAGATGTAGATATGACAGATAACAATACGATGAGATAGGTGAAAGAGAAATTTGAATAGAGATAAGAAAGTAAACAGATACAGAATGACATAATGAAGTAAGAATAAGGCTGAAAAAAATGAAAAACTGCTGGATGAGAGATGGAAATGAAGAAAGAACAGAGAGTATATATATTAAGAGTGAAAGTGAGAAAGCGAGAGAAGGTTTGGTGAGAGGACCGATAAATGGATTGAGATATTGCAAATAAGAGATAAGAGCATATGAAGGGAAATCAAATAGAAGGACAAATAAAGTGAACGTATTAATAGAATGAGAGTGAGGAAAAAGAAGCTAGTGAAGAAAGTATTAATAGAATGAGAGTGAGAAAAAGGAAGCGAGTGAAGATGAGGAGAGGAAGAGTGAGAGGGGTAGATAGCAAGAGAGAGAGCGAGAGGTGGACGTGACGGGCCTTGGTACACCTGTGCTAAGTGGATGACAACGAAACTTTGGGTCGTGTCTAATTAAGCTTACCTCACCTGAGACGGGGTAATGCGTAGGTGATGGGGCAGCTGTGGGTGGGTGTGAATGTGGTTGCAGGTAAGTGTGTTTGTAGGTGTGGGTGTGAGTGTGGGTATGGGTCTGGGTATGTGTGAGTGTGGGTATGGGTCTGGGTATGTGTGAGTGTGGGTGTAAGTGGGTGTGGGTAAGGGTGTGACCAGCAAGACGGGAAAGATAAGCCATGAAGGATGACCACTTAGATTATAGGAAGATGGAGGAGGCGGAGGGAAGCAGGGAGAGGGGCGAGGGAAAGTGACAGGGGGAGGAGGAAGGGAGGGAAGGAGAGAAGGCGGTGGGGGAGAGGGAGGAAGGTAGAGGAGGAAGGAGAAAATTAGATAAAGGGAGGGAAGAAAGGAAGGTAGGGTGAGAAAGAAGGGAAGGTGAAAGGGGGGAAGCAAAATACAAGTGTAAACAGTTTAAAGTCTTGATTACAGGGGGAAGAAGAAACAGGAGGGGAAGAGGAATGAGAAGAAAAATAAAGGGATGAAGAATGTGTGTGTGTGTGTGTGTGTGTGTGTGTGTGTGTGTGAGAGAGAGAGAGAGAGAGAGAGAGAGAGAGAGAGAGAGGGAGGGGGGGAGAATGAGAGATACAAGAGAGAGGAAAGGAGGAAATAGAAAGAGAGGAAGACGACAAGGAACAGAGAGAGAGAGAGAAGGAAGTAAAGAGGAAATGAAGAAAAGAAAGAAAAGGAAGGTGAAGGGGAGAGAAGAAAAAGGAGAGAAGTGAAAAGAGGAGAGGGAGCAGAGAAAGAAGGGTTGAAGAGAGAGAGAGAGAGAAAGAGAGAGAAGGAAGGCAGGGAGGAAGAACTAGAAGAGGAGATGAAGAAAAGGAAGGTGAAGTGGAGAGAAGAAAAGGGAGAGAAGTGAAAAGAGGAGAGGGAGCAGAGAAGGAAGGGTGGAAGAGAGAGAGAAGGAAGGAAGCAGAAGAGAAGATGAAGCAAAGGACGAAAGGTAAAGGAGAAGGAAGGAGGAAGTAGGAAGGAGGAGGGAGAAGGGAGGAAAATGAAAACTACACCTGGAGGAAGAGTGATTAGTGGGGAACGCTGGTGAGTTAGAGGGAAAGAATTCAGGCTGGAATGTAACATATGTGCCGGGAACTGATATGCGGTGTGGAGAGGGAGAGGGAGAGGAAGAGGATGTAGAGTATGTGGGGGCAGTGTAAGGGGAGTATTAGGCAATGTTAGAGTGGGGCTGTGGTGGCATAATGGGGAACATGCATGTAAGAGGTTCCGGGTTCAATTCCCTGGCTGGTCACGAGATCTCTAGGTTGGGTCTTCTGTTCGTTACTTAGAACTATGGCGCTGGCGAGGAGCCTTCAGTGGTGACTGTTGCACCCTTGGTGGTGCAGCTGCGGCGTCCACCCGGGAGACAAACCACATATCTCTGTACATTGTCGCGGGAAGGACCCTGGTCCGATCCTGGGTGAATAGTATAAAATGATTGAAGGGTAATAGGAGAAGGAGGGATGAAGTATGCTGAGGAGGTAGAACACACACACACACACACACACACACACACACACACACACACACACACACACACACACACACACACACACACACACACACACACACACACACAAGGGGCATGGGTGTGGTCGTGCTGAGCTGACCTTAATTATGTCCTAATGTGACTCAGAGCCATTCCGTAATCCTTCTGACAACAGGTGTGTGTGTGTGTGTGTGTGTGTGTGTGTGTGTGTGTGTGTGTGTGTGTGTGTGTGTGTGTGTGTGTGACGTTACTGGCAGATGCTTATGACAGGGTGACCTATACAATGCCTCTCCAACTATGTCACTTCATACTGACATCCCTCACTGTCACGTTCATCCTGAGGGGAGAGTCTCGTGGTAGGCTTTATTGGCATTCTCACTCTGATTATATGCCTCTCTTTCCATCTAACTATGTATCTGCTTGTCATTTTACCTGCCTGTCTGCCTACCTACCTATCTACCTGTCTTCCTGCCTACTCACCCACTTATCTACCCAGCCACCTACCAGCCTACCAGTTTACCTACCAACCAACCACCAGCCAGTTAACCAGCCGGCCAACCTGCCTGCCTGCTTACCAGCTAGCTTACCTGCTTACTTGCCTGCCTATCTTCCTTCCTACCCACCTCCTTACGCTACCTACTTACCTACCCACTTACCTATCTACAGTACGAAGGCAGATACGATGACTCAGGATTTAGAGGCATTCTCAAAGTGATTATTCCTTGTCCTTCTGGATATGTATCTCTCTGTCATTGTATCTGTCTGTTTATCTCTGTCCAGTTGTCAGTCCACCTGCCTACCTATCTACCTACCTACCTACCAACCTACCTACCTACCTGCTTACTTACTTACTTACTTACTTACTTACCTTCCAGCCAACCAGACGTGATACGAGGCCTCACCTTTAGGTTTATTGGTGTCCTCAAAGTCATTATCTGTCGCCTGTCTATCTGGCTCTGTACCTGTCATTCTGTCTATTAACTTATATGTCTGTCTGTATCTGTATGTATATCTATCTGTCTATCTGTCTGTCTGTCTGTAAATAGGAAGGAGTGGGGAGGGATGCACTAGAATATTTAACCCCATGACTCCGATGACATCTTTTCTTTATTCCTGGCATTCTACCTCGTTATTTATTTCTCTACATATACCTGCATACCTATATACATACCTACTTACCTACCTACCTACTGTACCTACCTACCTATATACATACCTCCCTCCCTATGTGCCTACCTCGCTACCTACCTACCTCCCTACCTACCTACCTACCTGCCTATCAGAGCTAGTACAAGCGCTAATCGTAGGGTTTAGTGTTGGCATTCTTAAACTGATTATCTGTCCCTCTTTCCATCTAGGTATGCATCAGGCTGTCATTTTGTCTGTCTGTCTGTCTATCATATATCAGCCTATCTACCTGTTAATCCATCTCAGTCTGTCCGTTTATCTCCCCATCAGTTAGACAGGTAATTATTCTCTTGTACCCAGCTATCTATCGGTCTACCGTATCTGTCTGTCTGATATTTAGGTCTCTCTGGCTTTAGCTATGAACCAGTCAGTCAGTCATATAGTATTTGTCTACGTCTGTTTGTCTGTATATAAGGTGAAATAATTTTATATCCCGGCCAGCGAAGGTATACACTTTGGTCTTAGGGAACGCCAGTGCACATTACGACTTGTAGACTTTTCTCAGTAACCGGGCCACCTTTGCTTGTACAATTTTACACATAAGCACAATAGGCTGATGGAAAAGAACATGGTTATTCATTTTTAAGGTTCCAGGTCTCCCCTTCCCCCAGCATCCTCCCCCTGCCCCCTCCCCCAGCATCCTCCCCCTCCCCCCTCCCCCCTCCCCGGCATCAGGGTGTATTGATGCGATCTGTTTGTGTTTGTCTGTCCAGGAATTCTGCCAAGAGTGTTTGACAGATTATTAGCAAACTTGCCACATAATCAGCTGGCCTCTTCCAGTGTTTTTCAGGTGTAAGGGCGTTCCCCCCGCTCCCCCCTCCTCCAGTTTCTCTTGCCCCACACCCGTAACTACCAGCTCCCCCCCCCCAAAGAAGTGAATACTGATGATAATAATAATAATAATAATAGTAATAGTAATAATAACCTATCGGCGTTTATCGAATACGGTATGTCATAGAACCAGAGCTGAAAATCAACTCTCCTTTTTAATTGTGTGTGTGTGTGTGTGTGTGTGTGTGTGTGTGTGTGTGTGTGTGTGTGTGTGTGTGTGAGAGCCGGGTGCCACACACATACATACACACAGAGGCAAGGCAGCGGGGAACTTGGCAGACAGACTCAGTGTTGATATGACCTGGGTGGCGTGAACATCGCTGTCTCATACTCATACACGCACACGCACACACACACGCACACGGACTCATTATATACCGTGTGACGACTCTCGCTAATTCACTAACGTTCTGTCTTCATTCACTAGCGCACGCCTCCTTACTCAATCCCTCTCACTCAGATACTCACTCACCCTCACTCAAGCCTGCACTCAAATACCCACACTTACGCAATCTGTAGGCAGTATCAAACACACAGGCCCTCTCTTTCACCTACTCACGTGCTCTCTAATTCACACTCACTCATTCACAAATTCGCTCTTGCTTACTCCATTCACTCACGCACGCTCACGCATCCACTCACACTGACCTAGTTCATCCACTCTCACACCCAGACTGCCAACTTCTCCATCTTGTACTCGAACCACTCACTCATTGATCGCCAGTGCCATTCATTAACAGCCACCCACTCATTCATTCAGTCACCACAACTCCCTCCCTCACTCATTCATTCACAGTTTACTCCCTCTTTCATTCATTTATTCACAATCCACCCACACTTCCATTCATTACTCACTCGATGTCATTCACCCTAAAAGGTTCGGTTACTCTCACGCATTCAGTGTTCATTCTCTTTCACTCAATCACACTTCATTCCCACAAACTCATTCATTCACACTTAACACCCACTGACTCATTCATTCACGCATCACTCCTTATCATTTACTCACTGCTTTCATTCATCATCTCAGCCACAACTCACTCTCTCTCTCACCGTCTATTTACACCTTATCCCCCTCCTAGTTAATCCCATCTAAACTTACATAATATTTTTTGCTGCCTTTCTGTCTCTGTTGTCTTACTCTTCTCATTCGTCACTATATCTACAGTTACAAAAAGGCGAAATCTGTGGCATATGACTCACACAATATTCTCTTTTCACCACTTTTTCTAACACTTCTAACTTTTTTCAATGTCTTTCTGTATCTGTTCGTAGTTAAGTAAAAAAAAAATCATGCTATCTAAAACCTAGCACATCTTTTTTCCCAACTTTTTTCTTCTAATTTCTCTCTCCTATATGTGTAGCACTTATAGAAAAAGGAAGGGGGGAAAAACTTAGTGGAAAAAGTGCCTGGGAATACTTGTGTGCAAGAAGTGACACATATGAATTTATAACTGAATGATGAAAAAGTGAAGAAATTGAAATGATGAAAATCCCCAAATAATGAAATACTTTATATATTATGTGGGTGAAATAATGAAATGGTTGAAATGTTGATAAGCAAAAGAAAATGTAGTGATCGATAAATTTGTGTAAGTTGCAAAGTGAAATAATTGATATATTGTAAATGATGTAATTAGTCGAATCATTTATGAGAGAAATAGCGAAAAATGAGTGAAATAATGAAACAGTAGATTTAATTGATGTCAGGAGTAAAATCTGAAGGAATGTTTAGCCTGCGTGAGTGACGTGCATTAGCCATAATATTTACACGGGCGAAATCTCTCCGTGCCTGAGACCATGCGAACGTCAGTGGTAAAAAGGGAGAGTTAAGGGCCGGGGCTGTTATTGCCTCGATGAGAAATGTGTGGATTAGGTGTGTGTGTGTGTGTGTGTGTGTGTGTGTGTGTGTGTGTGTGTGTGTGTGTGTGTGTGTAGGAGAGAGGCATGTGCGGATTTCCCTAGGGGCGGACCTCGTGTGTGTGGACCCCATATGTGTGGGTCTCATGTACGGATCTTTTGTTCGGACCTCACATGTGCACACGTCTCCCCCCCCCCTCTCTCTCTCTCTGTATGTGTGTGTATGTGCGGTTTTCGTATTTCTGGATTTTTATGTGTGTATTTTGATGTTTGAATTTCCTATGTATGGGTCTCCTGTGTGCGAACTTCTTACGTGTACGGGCCACGCATGTGTAATACTGTCGTGTGCGGTATTCCCATGTACGGAAAAGATGGGTACCTGATATTTGAAACTCGCACCAGCCTTTGCACTGAACTGGAGCTAGGTGTGTGAGTGAAATACGCACATGCATACACACGTACACACGCACACACATAAATCTCACACATACATACACACAATTACCCATACGTTCACACCCAGGTTACCCCGCTCCCTTCAAAAACATACATACATTTCAAGGTAAACAGATATGGTCATGCTTCTACACACACACACACACACACACACACACACACACACACACACACACACACACACACACACACAACTAGGGAAAAGTGATAGCCAGGTTCATAGCACTAAAGCCTACCACCCGGCAAATTAACATAGATTCTTACCGCTGTTTATAGACACACACACACACACACACACACACACACACACACACACACACACACACACACACACACACACACACACATGCGGGGCCGTGTCAGTGCCGTTTCCACATATGCCAGAAGACGGTAATATCTCACTGGGAACGAAAAAAATACTGTAGCACTCTCTCTCTCTCTCTCTCTCTTAAGTACTTTCTAATACGCTTAGGGCTTTGGTTTTTATTTATTTTTACTGCCCAGGTAGCGGGAAGTAGTGTTTTGGTCTCATCTTCTTTGCCTCTGCTTGTGTTTGGGTACTTTACTTTTAATCGCTTTGACCTAGAAACCTCCTTTGATATAGATTTGTTGTTCTTGACTGTATCTAGGTCAGGGTCAGACTTGGAGGTCACAGGTCAAGTGTCAAGGTCATTGGAGTGAGACGTAATCTACCCCAAGTGTGTGGTGGTTTAGCCTTGCTTTTGTTTTTTGTTTTTCCTTGTTAACAGTTTTCCTCTCCACTCCCCTTCTTATCTCTCTCTCTCAGTTCCATCTCTTCGAATATTATCTGCCCTTTTTTGTTATAATTGTTCTGTTCTGTCATATTCTGTTGTCGTATTTACTTTATTCTCTTTTACTCATTTATATTGTGATCTGTTGTAATCTTTTTTTCTCATCTCTTTTTTCCCGCTTATTTCAAGTGCTTGTTCCGTTATGCTCTGTATAATGCTTACGACGCCCCGGATTTTAGTTCAGGTATTTTTATGTTTTCTCGCCTGTTCTGTTGTGTTCTGTTCTGCTTTGTTCAGTTCAGTTTGACCTTCGTACCAGTTCTCTTCTAAGTTTTTGTTTTCATCATGCTAATCGCTTCAGTTTTTTTTTTTTTTTTTTTTTCCCCGTTCATTCTGTTGCACATGAAAACTGTTTCATTTTTATTATGTGTTTTCTGCTTCATTGTGTTTTTTTTTTCTTTCCATTTTTTGTCTTCTCTTTTCCCTTTCTCACTCTTCTCTTCCGACCGTTTTTGTAATTTCTTTCTCTTCCTTTATTTCTTTTCTCTTATCAGTTCATCAGTAGCTCAGCACATCATTTCGGTGTGATTTTCCCCCCTTATATTACTGTCAGATCCAAGCCTCACACAAGAGTTTTTTTACCTTTTTTCTTTTCATCCCGGAGGCCCAGTCCAATAGTTCATCCAAGACAGTCGGGACAAAAACTCCTTCACGTTTCCGTCGTAACTCATCACCACTCCCTCCTTTTGTCCTCTCTCTTGTTCTCCTCCTCTCCTGTCTTTCCTCCCCTCTGCTGCCCTTCGTTTACTCTTTCTTGTCATTCTTCCTCCTCGGTCATGATCTTCTTCCCCTCTGCCCTTCTTCATGTACCTCTTTTTATCCTTTCACCTCGTTCTTCTCCTCCTTCTTTATCATTACACTTCGTTCCCTGTCTTCGTCACTCCGCTTTCCTTCTTTTACTTCATTTTTATCCTTCCAACTCTGTGTCGACCTGCCTCTTTAGTCTCCCTTTTTTTTTCTAGGTCATCTTCACTTCCCCTTTCTTGCTTACTCTTGCGGTTTATCATTTTACCTCCTCCTCCACTCTTTTTCAAATACTCCACTGTATCTCTCCACCTCGTCCTTGGTCTGCCTGTCCTCTGCCTTCTGCCGTGCCCTGTATTCCAAGTGTCCTTCTACATCATTCTCAGTCTCCCTCCCCTCAGCCCTCCCTCATAAGTTCCTTCACCTCGTGCTCGGTCATCAGTCTTGCTTCTAGTGTGAATGTTTTTGAATGTTCTGCTGTAGGTGTGCGTGGCCTTTCTCAACTCTAATCGTGAGTGTATTTTGGAAGACTGGACGAGCGTCAGGAATATGGAAAGGGACGAAAAACACTGACATTCATTTCGTTTTAATATACGTGAGCTGGGCATGTGTGGTATTTTGTTCAGCGATTATATGTAAGTTCAAACTTGCAAGCGGTGAAGAACGTATTCAGCATTCATTTTGTGGTTTGTATTGTTCCCGAATTTCATCACAGTCTGATATAAGTGATTTACACGCATCAGGTGTTTTTGTAAAGCTTCTTAGATATGCGTTTCAGATTGTAGGCAGTGAAGAACTCAATATGACGTTAGTTTTGCGTATTCTGATTTGCCGCAGACTTTTACAACGGATAGAAGTGATGTAGATTTGTGTCGTATTGTGTTCTATAGTAAAAGATAACATACCCCTTCGTCATGTATCACTTGTATATTATAAAACTGAACGAGATATATTGGGTTTATGGAGACAACCAGCACTGGAGAACATTTGACATTCCCCTTGTGTGCATCTTATATAATTTCGTGCTTCTGCAAAGTGATATGTGTGGTGTAAATGTGTGTTTATATATCTAACAGGTTGATAGAGCCACGTCATACCCGCAAGCAGTGATGAAGAATATTTGGCATTACCTTCTGTGTTTTCAAATATGCCCAGACTTTCACAAACTGAAGTGATTTAGTTGTGTGTGATATTAAGCCCTGCATTCAGATAATATAGTTCGATCTCCCAAATTATAAATATATTGAAGATTAGGAGAAGATTGATTGATTAGTCCACAAGGAAAGGAAGCAGAGAAGAAGGTGAAATTATGTAGCCGCTACCTGAGTGTAAGTGGTCAGGTATTTCTTCCCCTCTTAACTCCCCTTCTCACTAACTCCCCACACTCCTCACTTCCCACCCAGCACCCCTCCCCTCGCCCCTTACCCCAGCATGTCCCCCACTTTGCTCCAGCCACCCCTCCCCATACTCTCCTTCCCGTCTCTACTTCTCACAAACCCTGGGCCCTCTCTCCCCTCACCCGTCCTCCTCCCCCTCCCATAGCTCCCATACGCACCCTACTATACTCCCTCCTCCCCCTTCCTCCTCTCCCTTTGCCCGTTCCTCCTCTCCCCCTCCTCCCTTCCCAGCCTCTCTGCCCACCCCACTAGCTAACAAATTAACCTTGATGGGAGTGTTTGACTTGGACGCAGATGGAGAAGGGTGTCTGGTGGATGAGAGAGAGAGAGAGAGAGAGAGAGAGAGAGAGAAGAATTCAGAACGGAAATATCTACTCTGTGATGCTGTCTGTGATCCCTAGTGAGATGTGTGTGTGTGTGTGTGTGTGTGTGTGTGTGTGTGTGTGTGTGTGTGTAGTTTGATGGAATTATAAACCACATAAATCAGTGCAAAAGACCTATGTTATGAACCCAGTAAAAATACAATGTAAAAAAGAGAACGCCATTACAGTGAAAGTTAAAAATGATTATTATTGGAAACTCCTTCGCGAGGGGTCTAAGTTGCAAGAATGGAGAGAGAGAGAGGAGAGAGAGAGAGAGAGAGAGGTAGTAAAAGTTTATCTGTGTGTGCGTTGGCCTGTGAGTGTGTCTGTGTGCATCTAATGTCACCTTCATGTCGGAATCTAACCTTTATTGACCATTACCTTCCGCCTGAGCAGCACTAAAACTCATTCTTTCTCTCTCTCTCTCTCTCTCTCTCTCTCTCTCAGGTGTGGATTCATCTCTTACGAGTTCATCCCCTTCAGTCCGAGAGAGAGAGAGAGAGAGAGAGAATATTTCGATTTCTGTCACAGATTACGAATATCTTACATAAAAAGCTAGTGAAATTACACACACACACACACACACACACACACACACACACACACACACACACACACACACACACACACACACACACACACACACACACACACACACACACACACACTTCTAACTTCCGCGTGACATAACCTGTTCTTGTAATAAATCAACTCTTGTAACGTGTTGTGTTGACGAGTTGCGTAAAGGAGCTAAATGGGGCGGGAGGTGTGTGTGTGTGTGTGTGTGTGTGTGTGTGTGTGTGTGTGTGTGTGTGTGTGTGTGTGTGTGTGTGTGTGTGTTTAGGAATATATTGTGTGTGTGGTGTTGTGACTTGCGTATTTACGAGATTAACCTAAACTTTTATATATATAACCTTGACATAGATATTTCAATGAAGGGACCATGTGTGTGTGTGCGTAAAAGAATAATACTGTAGTTGTAAGAATGGAAGAATTAGCAAGATAAGAGTAAGTCGATGTAGTTTTAAACAAGACTGGCGCTTTACTCGTGTGTGTGGGTGTGGGTGTGGGGGGGGTGTGGGGGGGTGCTTTTTTTCCTGTTTTTGTATCCTCTCCATTTCCTCTAAAATAGTAGGAATGATGATGATGATGATGATGATGATGATGATGATTATGCTGGCATATAAACCTCAGCCACTACCACAGCCAAAGCTACAGTCAGCACCACACTGTCTCAGCTGCCCCCACCACAACCACATTCACAGTGTCCTAGCTACCACAACCACTACCATTAACCACCACTACAGCGGCTCCTACATGAATTCCCTTACCACAGTCACACAATACTACCACAGTCACCACACCACACTATCTCACCGCCCTTGCCGCCACCACCACCACCACACAACACTACCACTCCCACCACCACACAACACTACCACTCCCACCACCACCATCGCCACACTGCCCAGACCACTTCTTCCACCTCACACAAGTATCAAAATAACCACTACATTAATCACCTCTACCACAACAAGTACCACACTCTTCCACATACACCTACCACAGTGACCCCTACAATCCCTACTACAACCACCACCACCACACAACAACTACCACACTTTTCCAGCTCCCCAACCACCACCACACCACACAACAACTACCACACTTTTCCAGCTCCCCAACCACCACCACACCACACAAAAACTACCACACTTTTCCAGCTCCCCAACCACCACCACACCACACAAATCACCTGTATCACAACAACTACCACACTCCTCCACCTGTCCCTACCACAGCCACCTCTGCAGCCCCTACCACACCCACCGCCACACAACAACTCCCGCCACCACACCCACCACCACACAGCAACTCCCCCCACCACACAACAACTCCCCCTACCACACCCACCACCACACAACAACTCCCCCTGCCACACCCACCACCACACAACAACTCCCCCTACCACCCCCACCACCACACACTCCCCTGTACCACATCACAGCACAGCATACTCGAAGCACATGCATGTAGTGACGTGGTGTGGTTGTTGTCTTTGATGGTGGGATATAGATTAAATAATGAAGGTCTTGCCAAGGAGGGTGGGAGTCGGTGTGAAGAGGGCTATGTTTAGACTCTCTACTCTCCCTCCTCCCTCCCTCCCTCCCGTGTTTGTCTCTTCTCTCCCTCCCTCCCTCCCTTCCTCCCTTTCTGTTTGTCTCCTCTCCCCCTCCCTTCCTTTCTGTCTGTATCTCTCTCTCCTTCCCATCCTCCCAGTCTAGCCACTCTCGCCCTCCTTCCCTGTCACCCTTTCCCTTCTTTCCTCCCTCCTTGTCTGTCTGTCCCTTCTCTCTCTCTCTCCATCTCAGTCTATCTCTTCTTCCTCCCTCCCTCCCTCCTTCCCTGTCTCTTTTCCTTCTTTCCCCCTCTTTCTTCCTCGTTCTCTGCCTCCCTGCCTCTCCCTTCTATCGCTGTTCTCATTTCCAGTTTTCCCTTTCTTTCTCTTCCTCCATATCCCTCTCCTTCGCCCTCCCTCTCTTTTCCGTTGCCCTTCCTTCTCTCCTTCTTATTTCACTCCATCCATATCGAACATCTCATCCCCCCCCCCCCTCTCTCTCTCTCTCTCTCTCTCTCTCTCTCTCTCTCTTCCTGTCCCTTTTCCCTCTCTGTCTCTCCTCCATCCTTACCTCTGTCTCCCGTCTGGTCTCTCCTCCTTCCGTTCTCCTGCGCTGATCCTTCCTAACTTTCCCTCCCTCCCTTAACTTAAGTTGGTTTTCCCTCTCCCTCCCTCCCTCCCTCCCTCCTTCCTGTTTTGTCCCTTCTTGCTTGCCTCCTCTCTTTTCCATCCCTCATATCTTCTTACCTCCTCCCGCTCCCCACCCTCCTTTCTTCCTTCATGTCTTCCCCAGTCTTCCTCATCCCCATTTCCCATCAGTTTCCTCTCCCTATTCTCTCCTTCCTCCAAATTTCCTTTCTTCTCTTCCCATCTCCAACACTCCCTTGCATTCCTTCTACCCTTTTTTCCTTCCTTTCTTCCATGTTTCTCCTTCTCCCTTCGCTTCTTCCTTCTCCCTTCGACAGTCCCTCCTACCTCCCTCTCCCTCAAGATCTTACTTTCCTTTTCTTTTCTTTCTTTCCATTCCTCCTTCCTCCTGCCTTTCCATTCTCATTTCCTCCTCCTTCTTCCTGATTCCTTCTCCTCTTCCGCCACATTTTCTCTCCCATTTATCCTACCTCTTCTTCGGTATCTTATTCCTCTAGTTACTTCTACGTACCTCATCTCTCTCTCTCTCTCTCTCTCTCTCTCTCTCTCTCTCTATCTTCTTATCTCCAACCTCTCACTTTCACTCTTCTTGCCCTCCACCCCTTATCTGATCGTCCCTCTCTGTTATCTCTCTCTCTCTCTCTCTCTCTCTCTCTCTCTCTCTCTCTCTCTCTCTCTCTCTCTCTCTCTCTCTCTCTCTCGAGCCAGATGGGTTAGGTGCCTCTCTCTCTCTTTCTCTCTCTCTCTCTCTCTCTCTCTCTCTCTCTCTCTCTCTCTCTCTCTCTCTCGAGCCAGATGGGTTAGGTGCCTCTCTCTCTCTCTCTCTCTCTCTCTCTCTCTCTCTCTCTCTCTCTCGTATTTATTCCCTTATTTTCTTTTTATTTTCTCTTTATTACCATCTGTCTCTTAAAAAAAAATAAATACGCGTCCACATCTTACAGTTTTTTTCCTCTGAGTTTGTCCTTGATTTGTTGGTCACCCGTACACTGTGTTGATTTGTGTGTGTGTGTGTGTGTGTGTGTGTGTGTGTGTGTGTGTGTGTGTGTGTGTGTGTGTTTTATTGACCAAGGAGAGCGGCCTTACATTATTTATTATTTAGACCAGCGCCAAACCCTTTTTATTTTGGTTAGGAAAAATATACACGAGCCAGATGGGTTGGGTGCCCCTCTCTCTCTCTCTCTCTCTCTCTCTCTCTCTCCCCCATGACTTTCCTTCTGCCTTTTTACATTTCCACATCTTACATTCTTTTACTTTTTTTTCTAATATTTTATATCTACTTTTTTGCTTTCCCATTTGTACATTAATTCTTATTTTCATATATTCTTACTCTTATTCGTTCTTATTTCCCACTCTTTTGCCGTTACTTCTTATCGTGCTCTTTCTTAATGTTGTCATATAACAGTGTCGGTATGATTACTGATGCTGGAGAGAGAGAGAGAGAGAGAGAGAGGGTGGATGGGGGGGATATAGGTAAGGTAATCCATGCACGGGCAGTAATAGCACTTCCCAGGCACGCCACACATGCCGTATCGTGGAGTGTGCCGTACCGTACACCTCCACCACACGCCGTGCCCCATTCCGTTCCCGGCCACACCACAGACATTCCTCCTGCTGGTGTGGATTACCTGGATGCAAGTACACCAAACCACGTCTTTGTAGCGGACTTGTGCACCGGGATGAAAGCTGTCTTGCGATTACAGTGTTCAGATTCCTACATTGCCAGACAGTGGAGTAATTTCACCCTTTTAGCATTGCAGGTCTTCTCTATGGTGAATAATATCGTGGGACAGTTGTCAGAATAAAATTAAATAATACGCCATTGTCCTGAAGGGGTTAAGGAAGAAAAATAAATAAATATATATATTGTATGTGTCCATCTGTATTATAATGATCCGATTTCTGCACGTTTGTTTGTTTGTTTGTAACCGTAACAAAACCAAAACGATGCAACGTAGCGCAGTTTTTGTTAGAGCAGGGTGCAGTTAAAATGCACTAACTTGAAGAATAAAACTTTCCAGTCCAATCGGGCCACCAGTTCCCGAGTTATGACTCATTTCTGGTCTTTTGCTTCAACTTTAGCATTTGCTTTTAGTGGAGGGGATGGATTCGTCCTTTGTCCAGCATTGAAGATACCAGTATGACAAAAAAGAGAAGAGCGACGTGTTTGTTGCATTATCACTCTCTCGCCCTTCCTTCCTCCCTCCTTAAACTCCTAAAATTGTATACTATAATGCCATAGTATAATTTAGTACGGTATAGTAGGCATCACTACTATCCTGCCCCTCTCTTTTCTCAACGGGTGTCCCAGCAGGATAAAAATAAGGTAAAATTCCTCGCTCTGTCTCGCTCACGGCATGAGTAATTCAAATTTCTGTTACCTTTCGACTGAAAATAGGAATTAGTTTGACATCGAGCGGAGGCCGCCGAAAGCGACCTTTAAGCGAGTCTAGATAAGTTGTCTGTAACCCCTTCAAATCGAGGTCACCGCCGCGCTGAATAGAAGCGTTAGGAATGCCATAGTCAGAATAAGATAATATAAAAAATAATCCTAGTTCCAAAGGATTTCGATAAAGCATTCAAAGCTAACAGCCACTCGTTTCCTTGGCTGAGAATGCTGGCATGCAAAGAATTCAAAGCAATCTCCATTCAATTTCCCCATACTCTAAACTGATTTATATATTTCAGATCACAAAAAGCCTTTGAGGGTCTTATTCTAAGCTGCGTAGGAGGCGGCTTAGTAACACCTCTGACTTAGCGATTCATTTTGCATAGTACACGTTACACTTTTCTAGTGTGCTGTTGATGTCTTTTTAATAATGACCTAATTTGTATCAGTAACATACAGCTGATTAAAGAAGTGTCATTATCATCATCATCATCATCATCAACAACTGTCATTGTTTTGTCCCATTAAGAGCTTAGGAACCCTGAGCTAGGTTACTCATTCTCGATATTTTAGACGAGGATGGCCACCCTCACTCTTCCCTGAGTGGCATTGCATGAGCAGTATAACCCAGTCAGATTTAAACCCTTACGGACTCCATTCAGCTGGAATGCCTTTAACCCACTACACCACAAGGCGTCACTGGGTTGTATGGTTACCACCCAGCGTAGTTATGGCTTTCTGGGTTAAGGGAAAACTATTTAGCTTGTTAATCAGTGTAGTGTCACCTGAGGCAGCACTACATCGAATGAGTGGATGATGGGTGAGTGTAATGTACAGAATAAATCGGCAAGAGGTAGAGTTGCGGAATCCCCCAAGCCCCTGAGAATACGACTCTGAGAAGGTGAAGAGGAAGATTAGGGTGGATGGAGAGGGATTGCAAGGCCCATTGAAGAGGGGAAAAAAAATCTGTTTACAAACTTTGTTCTTAAAATATTGCACCGGTATATCTAGACCTCATTCTTACCGCTCTCTCTCTCTCTCTCTCTCTCTCTCTCTCTCTCTCTCTCTGATATATTTTTACACTGCTTGTATTATTTCCAAGAATTTATTGGGTTTGAATGGAGAGTGAATGAACGTATGTCCTTGTGTTCACTGTTTCTCTCCTGCAAGTGTATAATAATAGTGTTATTTTTACTATGTTTGTGAAGTAGGGTTAGGGTGATGATGATGATGATGATGGTGATGGTAATAATGATGATGATGGTGATGATAATGATGATGAAGATGATTATGTTAATGATTGGTGATGGTGATTAGTTTGATGTTAATAATGAAATGTGTTGATGATGGTGGTGATGATAATGGATGTGATGTTGGTAATGAGTACGGTAGTATGTTGCTGTTAGTGATGATGATGATGATGGTGATGATGATTCGTCCCACTCTCTCTCCCCCTCCCCCCCCCCTGAATTCCACCTAGCCTACTGCCCCTCTTGGCATCCCACTGTCTTGTCGTCGTACTCTCCTTCTTTTCAGGCGTCATTCTCTTATCTTCTTGCGCTTTCCTTCCTGTTTTTATATCTTCTTAGTCCATCCCTTCTCTCTCTCCAATCTTCCGTTCCTTTGCCTTCTCTCCCATCTTCCCTCCCGTTTATTTTTCCTTCCATCTTTTTTTTCTCTCCCTTTTATCTTTTCTCTCTTTTTTTCTCATTCCCTTTCCCTTGTTCCGTCTCTTTTCGCTCTCCCACCTCCTCTCTCTCTCTCTCTCTTCACTTTCTCTCCTCCTCAGTTCATTTTCACTCTCCTCTCCTCCCTGTTTTTTTCTCATCCCTCCTTCTCCCATTCTTCCTCCAAACTTACCTCCTCTCACTCTTATGTCATCACCCTTTTTTCTCTTCCCTTTTTTTTTTTTTCCTCCCCCTCCCTTCCTCTTCTATGTCCCATTCTCTGCTAACTCCTTCCCTTTTGCTCCTCTTTCCCTTCCTTTTTGCTCCTCCCTCCCTTTCTTTCATCTCTCTGCCTTCCTCTTCTCTCCCCTCTCTTTCTTCTCCTCCCCTTTCTCCTCTCCCTTCATTTTTTCTCTCTCTTTCTCGTATCACATCTTTCTTCCCTCCTCCCCTCTCCCTTTATATTGGGTCTCTTCCTCCCACTCGCCTCGATAGCATCTTAGACTCAGCAGAATAGACAGCATAAATATAGTCTTCTCTAAAGCAGCTTCCAAAGGGAGTGTTGTTGTGTGCATTCCTTAATACTCCCCCTTCTCCCTTTTTCTATCTCCCTACCCCCTCTTCTCCCTTTCTCGCTCTCTCTTCATCTCACTCCTTCTTCCCCTTTTTTTCCTCTCGTCCCTTCCCTTTTCTTTCTCCATATCTCTCTCCCTCTGACTCGTTCCTTTTCTTTTTCTTTCCTCCTCATTCATTTTCTCCCTCCCCTTTATTTCTTATTTTCTCTCTTCTCCTTTTCTTCCATTCTTCTCTTTCTCTTCCCCTCTGTGTTCTTCCTGGTTTCTCCTCTCCTTCCCTTCACTTCCTTTCCCTTCTCTCTCCTTCCCTTCTCTTCCCTTCCCATGCCTTCCCTTCCCCTCGCGTGTTGGTATGGTGAGTGACAGGTATCAGTGGTTGGCACGATGCGAGAGAGTGACTAACACCCAAGTCCTCAGGCTTCTGACTGATGGCTGACTGTCTCTCTCCAACCCCACCCCTTCCCTCCCCAGCCTCTCACCTTCCCTGCGTCCTCATCCACCCCAAGCTCACTCTTTCTCTCCATCATCCCCAGTCTCCCCTTTCTTTTCCCATTCTCCCCCCCTTCCCTCCGTCTTCGTCGTGGGTAATATTGTTCTTGTGGGCTTAGAGGGATCCCTGGCACCACCTTCAGCGATGGGACGCCTCCTTACCTCCCAGTTTCCCTCATCTCATTTCCTCACCCTCCTGTCTCATCTTTCCGCACCTGCTCCCACTCTCCCCTCTTACTTCCCCGTCTTCCTAATTCCCACCTATCCCTCCTTCATCCCCCTTACATCCTCCCCATCCTCCCCTGCCCCCTCCGTACGTCGTAGAGCTAAATCCATAAAACCCCGTTGATACTGACTTGTAAATAAACATGCAGTTTAGGGGAATATTTTGTGCTGTTGTGTCTGGTAGTGAGAGACGACATATTGCCAGAGTGTGGGTGGTGGGAGAGGGCGGGAGGTGTGTAGGTGTGGGAGAAAAATGTATGTGGGAGAAGGTGGGAGGTGTATAGTAGTAGTTGTGAGAGAAGTGGAAGACAGTGGGAGTTCTGTAAAAGTGGGAGGAGGGTGGGAGTTGTGAGGTGTGTGTAGTTATAAGAGAGGATGGAAGGTGTGTACGTGTGGAAGAAGATGGGAGATGTCTAAGTGAGAGAATGTGGATCTGTGAAGGTAGTTGATAAAGGATGTGTCAGTTAGATGCGCCACTTGCCCTGTCACACACCCTATCCCTACCCCTCTGCATCTAACACCCCCACCTCTCTTCTCTGTTTCCCCCCCTTACCCTTCTGTGCATCCCTCATCCCTCTCCTCCATCCCACCCCTTCCCCTCTTACCGCTAACTCTCCCTACACCCTTCTGTCTTCACTACTTCTTCACCTAACCTTCTCTTCCTCCCTCATCCCTCTTCTCCCCATCCCTCCCTGTCTACATCTAACCCCTCCTTTCCCCTCTGTCTTGCATCCCTTGTCCCCTTACCCTTCTTTGCCTACCACACCCCTCTCTCCATATCCTCACCAACCTCGCTTCCCCTCCCCTTTACCCCCCCCTCTCTCTCTCTCTCTCTCTCTCTCTCTCTCTCTCTCTCACTACCTTCGTCTGCCTCACGTATCACCCTTTCTCTTTACCTTCGTCTGCCTCACGTATCACCCTTTTTCCCCCTACCTTTCTGACCCTGATACCACCCTTTCTTTCCTGCCTCTCTGGCCCTACCTACCCCTTCCTCCCCCTACCCGGTGTGTGTGCCAAGTGTGTGTGTCGTGTCGCCCCCACCACCCTACGTCAGGACTGGGTCACTCCTGGCGCAAGAAGAGAGTAGCACCAGACGACATTGTGTATATTTCCTCCACTTTAACTTGGACAAGATTTTCGTCATTTTGCAGCTTACTTTCTGGTACATTATTAAACAGGAAATGAATAGAGGAAGGAAAAGTAAGTTAAATATAAAAAATTATATTTGTTTCCTCCACTTTAACTTAGCCAAGTTTTTCGTCACTTTGCAACTTACTTTCTGTTACATATTTTAACAGAAAATTAATAGAGGAGGGAAAGACATATTAAATATTAAAAAACAATCCATACACCAGATTACAGGCGTCGTCCAAGCCAGACTAAGACAACACTACAGCTGTGCATCCCTTTTCATAGTACTTCGTGGCTATCATCATATTCTGGTGTTAATCTGTTGTTATACCTCGGCATTTAAGATGGAGACTTGAGACTTTTAGAACAAGTTGAAGTGGATAAACTAAAACACATGTCATATATAACTTTGGATTGTATTTTTAACGCAGGAGAATTCGTAACACCTTTTCTCTAGTGATTTATTTTGCACATTACACCTTCATTTTATCCTGTGCGTTCCCGGGAGGTTACTCAGTGGCGGGTAAATCAAACGAAAAGAGATAAATTTTCCTCCGTTGGTTAAGTCGATACAAGAGATTCTTCCAGTGTAATAGACAGCATAAACTGCTCAGGTAAAGGTGTCACAAACTGGGCTAAGCCAACGAGGAGACGATCCACCGTGTCTTGGCCACATTGTATAAAAGAAAAAGAAAAAGTTAGGCGTGTGTGTGTGTGTGTGTGTGTGTGTGTGTGTGTGTGTGTGTGTGTGTGTGTGTGCTTGCGTGTGTGTGTGTGTTGGGCGTACATATTTCTCCACCTTCTGTATTATGACGCATACAAATTAATCAGGCCTTCGTATCATGGAATATACATAGTTCTCCAGCATCCATTATATTTTTCAAGCTTCCGTATGATGACATTCCGTATAGGCTGCATATAAATCCAACGTCCATATTATAATATACATAATAAATCCAGTGCGTATATTGTGACGCGAAAGCATCTCTCGCGCTTCAGATTTACAGACCAAATAGATCTTCTGAAAAAGTTTAAGCTTGCCTGATCAGTCTTGCTGGTTTTTGATACTCAGAATTACAAGCTTCAATATATTGCCTTTAAACATTCCACATATTACTGTTTCACTTTTTTTTTTTTTTTTTCAAGGAATCAACCTGCCTGTAGGTCCCTTGCACAAATTTTTGACCAAGGGATACTATAATATTTTTTTTCCCCTTTTTTTGCACACATGATAAATTAGGTGAGAGGAAGGACAATGACTCCATTTCACGTTTTTCAGGCGTCATCCACCACACCAACCCCCTACCATCAAGCCTGTCCTAGCTAACCCAGGTACCCCCACCACATACTCCTTCCCCCCCCCCTTCTAAGCCACGCCAAGCCAAGCCACCACCACCATCACCCCCCACCCTCCCTTCTCGTAGAACCTTAGCCGCACAGATATTGAGTTCAGTCTTTAGTGTAGCTGTCTCAGAATTTGGTTGCCTAGAATCCCTGTCAGCAAGTGAAGGGGCTTTGGTTATTAGACCTGAAGGTAGTTTATATAATTTTTTCGTAGTTGCTGTCGTCCACATTCTCCGGAGATGATACTCACAAGAGAAAGCCTTGTCACATATACCACTAAGCCATGTGGGATAATGTTTACACTAGTATGTGGAGAGGATACAGTTTTTAGCCATCAAGGTGTTTTGTGTTATTAGTAGTAGATGCACAGCACTCTCCGGAGATGATGATTCCCTCTAGAGACAGTCTTATATCATGTGTCACTACGCTGTATGGGACTGTCTCTGTTTCTCTCTCTCTCTCTCTCACTCCTCATGACTGATTATGCTTTGTTTGGGTCTAACTTGGGTTGCCGTTGCGTCATCCAAACCAAAAAATAATGTGTCTGTCGGTGTTCCTGCTGAAGTCAGTAATAAAGGTTCTTTCCCCCTATTGGTTGTAAAAATCTGAACACCATGAAGCACGGGCTGGAAGTGAGCACACCCCCGCCCTTGAGCACCACTCCCGCCCACACCCAGACGCCCACAGTCACCGTCACCCCACCCCAGGCTGACCCTACCCCGCCCACACTCGCCCACGCAAGATCTGTCTCACCCCCGCCCGCTTCTACGTGTGCCGTTTGTTGTCCCTCGCTGCCCTCCTCCGATGCCCCTCCCTCCCTTGCGTACACCTCCCCTACTGCTTCTCCTTCCCTCCATGCCTCTCTTGTCTCCTCTTCCCTCCATACCTCCCCCATCACCTCTTCAGCTACTCCCCACGCCGTAGCCCCCCCTCACTCTCCTTCCCATACCTCTCCTTCTTTCCCTTCCCATCACACTTCTTCCCCCTATGCCCTCACCACTCCCACCTCCCTTTACCATATTTCCCCTTCTTCCCCTCCCCCTCACATCTCCACTTCCCCCCATACTCTCACTGCCCCTGCCGCCTTCTCCTACACTTCCCCATCTTCCCCCCCTCCTCACACCTCCTCCTCCCTCCAGTCCCTAGCCACTCCTGCCTCCCTGCCCTACACTTCCCCTTCTTCCCCTCCCCCCCACACCTCTTCCCTCCATACTCTTACTACTCCTTCCTCCCTCTCTTCCATCACTCTTCATTCCCCTCCCCCTCACACCTCCTCCCTCCATGCCCCCACTACCCCTTCCTCCCTGCCTTTCATCCCTCCTTCTTCTCCCCCCCCTCGCATCTCCTCTTCCCTCCTCACTCTCACCACCCCTACCTCCATCTTTTCCACCTCTCCATCTTCCCCTCCCCCTCGCACCCCAATGTACTTCCCTCCCTCAGCCAGCAGCAGTTCCTCCTCTCCATTCTCCTCTCCCTCCTACGGCTCCTGTCTTTCCCTCACATCCATATCTCTCGTATCCATACCCCAGATATCTATCCAGCCCTGCCCTCCATCCACCACAGCTTCCACTACCACAACCACTCCTACCACGACCCAAACCGATCCTCTTCTAACCACCACTACCACCACATCAATCACTCCTCTCACGACCACAATTACCTCTACAACCACTACCTCTGTAGCTGTAAGTACTGGCCCTGCGACCACGAACGACCCATTCCATCATGCCTTTCCATCATTATCACCTCACTTCACCCCTTCCTCCTCCCTTTCCCACCTCACCTGTATGCTGGCTGGAACAGGTGCATTGCCCCTACCCTTGCCCCTCCACCAGTCCCTCCTACCCATTATATCCCCGCTTCCCCCTGCTGCACCCCCCGCTACCCCTCCACGTACCCCCCTCCTTGTGCCTCCCTCCTCCGCCGGCTCCAACTTGCCTATCATTTACCTGCGCCAAAACACGCCTGAGGCTTCTCCACCTGCCACCCCCTCCACACCGCCACCCCACACACGCTCCCCACACCCACACCTATCATCGGAAGCTGACTCCATTGATTCCTTGGACCTCCCTGACGACGATGACGAGGACGAAGAGGACGAAGGGAGCTCGAGGGAGGCGGGGAAAAAAGGCCGTCGACAGCACCGCACTGCCTTGCAAATCCCTGAAAAACAGCAAGAGCAGCGACGCGCCTCCCTCCTCTCCCTCACCCCCAGCACCGTCCGCCGTCCCTCGCTCGTGTCCCTGCTCAGCTTAACCCCGTCAATCGCTGCTCGAAGGTTCTCATTCATCGGTGGTGGACAGAACCGGGTATGCTTCAGTGCCCTCACCCCCTCCACCCACACCCACCCTGCCACATCGCCGCTCACTTATCTCCCTTCCCCCGCACTAACTAAAGCCCCCTCCCCTCATCCCCCAAAGCTTGATTCGTAGCTCAGGCTGAAAAAGAAAGAAACGAGACATTCACGTTGTTTGCACGTTGGTAGTGGCTAGACTTGGTTATGAAGTAGACTAGTTAATCCTTAAATTATGGTACACGTTTTCTATGATGCGTTAAGAGTTACGTTCTTTATAATCCTTGTCTTCTAGCGTAAACTTAGCTGGCATGACTTTGGCTCTTACTATCACTTGCTATTTGTCTTATCTTGCACTATTTTATTACATTCTTACGCTGTTAATCAGTATTTGTTGAATAACCAGCAGTCACTGTTACATGCAAGATAGTTATGGTTTTATATCGTGTAGGCGTATTATATTATCATCTTATTAGATTTAGTTGTAGACATTAGTTAAAAGCTAAATGGTCCGCTTTATATTCTGTTGTTAAAATAAAAGTTATGGTAATGACTATGATCTGAGCAGCACGTGACATGCTGCGGCCACACTTGCTCTTAACATGTGGTCAACAAGATGAAATGAAACACAGGGTTGATGCTGATGAACTAACAGCCTGCACCCTTAACAGAATCCTGTGCCTCTTTTCCTCTTGCCCGTCCCTTGTTGTGGGTAAGTATGGTCGCGCCCAAAAATATATACTGTATGTGGAGACATGAGTAACTTTGTGTATATTGTATGCTATTTTCTTCCTGTGTTGGGATTTAACTTTGTATTATAGCTAGTATTTAGTATGATCAGCAAGATTTCATTCGCAGGCTAGTTGAATTTCTAGTTGAAGTTTTGTGTGTGTGTATATATATATATATATATATATATATATATATATATATATATATATATATATATATATATATACTGTACTTTATAAGCCCGTTTATCTGCCCGTTTGTCTGCTCTGTCTGTTTTGTCCATATACCGTATAATTTGTGTGTGTGTGTGTGTGTGTGTGTGTGTGTGTGTGTGTGTGTGTGTGTGTGTGTGTGTGTGTGTGTGTTACATAACTCTTGCTGAATGTAGTCACGTCATGAATACAAGACTCAGGATGTTCGTGTCATATTTCCTCGTGATTTTCAGTTAGTGTCAGCCACCACATCAAGGAAATAGAAGAGCTATTGGGTGGGTGTGGGAACAGCCTAAAGTTGATGTAACAAATATAGTCATAAGTAGAAAAGGTATATAAAACTGTCTAGAGGTAACAAAGGTGAAAGGCAAAGGTGGGGGTAGACGCCATGAGACTCAACCCGTGGTGCTCATCTCCATAATTTTTGAACCTGTGGCGAGTTAGTCACCCTGTATAGTGTAACAAAAGGCCACTGCATCACCCTGATTGACATTTACCTCCCTTATGTTACCCTGAGTGCACATTTTACCATAATTGCTCGTTTGACCAGCCAACTCACGATGGGTGGATAAATACTTGAATGACGACAGCTGCCCACACCAGGAGCTAAAGGCCCTTGAGACTTACCCTCAGCTAAATTAAATCGTTTAACGTTGGCTGTAATTAAACAGTAGAGTTATCTTGATCATGAGAGGGTGAACGGTTCTGTCAGGTCAATTCAGCATTTTCAAAATTCATGCCATCAGTACGATTACTTTTTTAGATTCTTTTCCCTCCGGACTATTTTCTTCATCGTAGAAAAAGGATTCCCAAGTGGAGGAGTTGGATGCAGTCTACATTAAAACTTTCACTCTCTTAAATTCGTCTCTTCTTGCCCACGTCTTATCAATTTTTGTTACTTTTAGACGATTTTATTCAGCAAAGGGGAAGCTTTTCGAACAGATCAGGTTATGGACAGCCATCAGTAACCCATTTGGTATTAAAAAAAAAAAAAAGGTGGGGGGGCGGTATCGTAACAGAGGGATTAAGTTTCTGCACATTTACAGTTTGGTTCTTAAGTTGGCCTATTTTTTCAGCTCCTCACACTTCCCACTGCTGGCTGATAGTTGGAGTGATTGTCAACCCATTTATGACACTTTTGATATATCAGGCGGAAAAATGACGGACAAAATAAACGGTGAAGAACAGGAGACGAACTCTTTGTCCTCGACTGTACAGAGCTGCAAGGGATGAGTTACACGTGTATAGAGATAGCCCGTATTCTCTTTGGTATAGAGCATTTCGTAGCGCTTCTTCCTAAGCTATTTATTTTGTGTATTTCTCCTTAATGTTCTCTTGTATGCTGTTTAAATTTTTCTGTTGTCGACGTGGTTTATATTAGCAACATACAAGGAAATATTAATCTGTGTAGTAGGTAGAATAAGTCACTAAGGAAGAGGTGTTACGAAAGGATAGAAGCAAACTAGAATACGGATCAGCAGAGAATCACCATGCAGCCCTGTCCCTCCCACCACAAGTCTTCCAGTGCATGACAACTTTCCACAAGACTGGCGAATTCTATCCCTATCAACACGACGATCACTTGTTCACAGAGACATATTTTAACGTTGGATGGATGTGTTAGTTTATTATTATTGTTATTATTATTATATGTGAATTTTTAGTAGACACGCTCTCTGCCATTTTTTTTTTATTTTTTTATGTTTTGCGTTTTCAACCTTTATTCCCAGACTCTGCTTCGCATTTTAAAGTGGGTAAAAATATTGATGATGATGATGTAAGGACTGTTTATTGACTTGGTTTCGTTACCAATATTTATTTTAATGTATTTTATTTTTTATTTTGCTATAGGTGTGGTGTCGTACCACTGATGTTATTCAGTGAGGTTCCGTATTGGTGGTGTGAGCAAGGGATGATACATATCGCAGTCTCATCACCTTTGCGTCGGGGCTAGGGTGGGATGGTGATGGCTAGGTATATGTAACGAGGACGTGATAAGGGTGTAAGGTGTAGGTGATGGGGATGCTGGTGGTTATAATGTCCTCTCGTGTCTTAGTGTACTTTTGGTAGTTAGAGGAAGGACATATCGTACAATACTCACCTTAACGATACGGACATTTTAATCTTTCTTCCTCATTTCTTTTCGCTCTTTCTTTGTATCTGTTGAGTTGTGGTTGGTCTGGTTTTAGTGACATTTTCAGTGTGGTTTGGCTCGCCTGAACGATAGATCTCCGGGGATTTTTTGTTATTTAAATTTTCTTTATCGCTGTTTCTGTGTTTGTAGAGTTGAGGTTGACGGTCCGGGTGCAGGCTGTAATGTCCTGGCCTGTCTTTAGTGTGGTTTTGGTTCTGGGATGAATATAACAGTAAAGAGACTTAACGATATTGGGCATTTTAGTCTATCGTTATTGTGATGTGGTTAGGGATTGTTGAAACTCTTTTGTTTTGGAGGTGAAATATTAAGGACGAGGACGGGAAGTCAATCTTTAGCAGAATAAACAAGAGAAGTTAATACGTTTTCTGACGGACTGAAAGGGCCAGGATTTATATTACAGCGGAGAAGTATTTTTTATTTTGTCGCGGGATCTTACAGTGGTTTTGGGTTGTAAGGTAACAGCAAGATATCACCCCTGAAGTGGAATTAAACGCTTGTTATCACAGAGGCATTTCCCGACAGCTAGTAAAAAAAATACGGTTATCTTTTTACCTGGGGTGCTGTCAAACCTCCTGCATGTCGTTAACGTGGCGAAAAATATCTTCAAGTGATCTTGTCCTGGCTCGGTTTGTCATTTTCATCATTAGCAGTTATTCTACATTAATATTACTTTTATCTTAAACTGCCCATCTACGTCTTCATCGTTGATATTCTCTGCCATCATTCTGTATCATCGTCGTTTGTATCCTAAGTTTTTACACTGAATTCGTGTTGTTCTTACTCTAACCTGCTATTCTACACTCCGCTCATTGTATCTCTATCCACGCAAGAAGTGATTAGAAGGAAAGTTGCAGGATGGCTGAACTCAGTGTTGATGACATTTGTGAGACTGATGATGGGTTTGGTGGTGCTGAGGATGCTGAGTATGGGGCGATTAGTGGTGATGTTTTTGGTGATGAGGGGGATGGTCGTGGTGAAGGTGGGAATATTCGTGGAGACGCAAGAGACGATGTTGGTGATATTGTCGAAGGCAGAATTAGAGATGATGTGGGAGACGGAGGTGGTGGTGTTAGTGTTGGTGAAAGAAGGGCAAGTGGCATCAGTCTTACAAGAAGAGTTAGTGGCATTAGTGTTGCAAGGAGAGTTAGTGGTGCTTCTGGTGTTGAAAGCAGACTTAGTGATACTGGGGAACGTGTATATGGTGGTGGTGGTGGCGGTGTTCAAAGAAGAATTAGTACCATCAGTCTTGGAAGCGAAAGTAGCAGTGTTTATAGTGTTGAAAGCAGAGGAATTGGTGGCATTAGTTTTGAGAGCAATATTGATATTGTCTGTAGTGCTGGTGCGGATGATCTTGATGGCGGAGGAGGCAGCAGGAAGAGCGGTGTTAGCGAAGGCAGAAGAAAGAGCGGCGAGGAGCCAATCATAGAAAAGGTCCTGCATCGCGATATGCCGAAACCAAGATCCCTGACCCTCTTCAAGATTGACGAGGAGCCAAAAGCAACCGTCCATCGCAGTGACCGACACAAGGGAGGGAGTCTGCCTTTTCTACGGGTGTTTAGTAGGTCGCACTCCAACCCCCTGTCCCCCTCGGAATCCGACACGTCTTCAATTGAGAGCACGGATTCTTGGCACTGTGATTCCCCGTCAAGAAGCCCGCGTTACTTGAGTCGCATTCAGCGGTACAAGAACGACCTGGTGTACAGACAAAGGGCCAGGCTGCACCGGATGCTCCTACATAGCAAGCAACACTCATACGAGGTACGCCGGAGGGAGAGATGGAAGAAAGAGTGGATAGAAAGGGGATTCAGAGCGATAAAGGGAAGGGAGGGACATAGAAGCACAGTAAAAATGCGATTTTAAATAAACAGATAAATCTAATATACTGTAGCACTAGCCGTGTGTGTGTGTGTGTGTGTGTGTGTGTGTGTGTGTGTGTGTGTGTGTGTGTGTGTGTGTTTTGGGCAGCTGAAACTACACATTCAAATCGCACCAAAATTGGAACAGAAGTCGCAAAAAATTCGCTGATCTGAAAAAACTTGATCCCATCACGATTGAAAAACTTTTACTATATTTAATGAGCGATCATATTTTGACCAAAAAACGTCGCTCCAGGCGCCCGGCATAGGATATCCGTAGAATTTTTTGCCCATAGGTACAACTAAAATAAACTATAGCATACAGAAGAAGATCAAGTAGGGAGATGTGAGAGGGAGAAGATGGCTCAAATAAAGAGGGAGGGAGAAGTGAGAGGGAGAGGGTGGTTCAGATAAAAAGGGAGGGAGAAGTGAAAGGGAGAGGATGGTTCTAATAAAACGGCATTGAGAGTTGAAAGGGAAAGTGGCTGGAAAACAGGAAGGGAAAGTTGATAATACTGGATAGACGAAGAGAGAGAGAGAGTGGATAGAAAAGGGAGTAAAGCAGTAGAGGGAGGGACGGGTGACAGAGGGAAAGGGATAGAAAAACGAATAGAAGAGTGAAGAGATGGACAGGGAAGCATAGGAAGAAACAAGCAGAGAAGGAGATGTGAATGGGAGAAGGGATAGAAAGAGGAGCTGTAAACGGATGGGATACGATAATGGGGAGATGGTGGTTCATAAGTAAATATATGGGAAAAATCGAGACAGTGGAAAAGATATCAGAGTATTATCTGTTTACATCGGTGACGGTTTATTTCGGTTTGTTCTCGCTACCTCCAGACGATTTTATTTAGAAAGTTCCTCCCTCACTGAAGGGGTTAGTCTGTGTCCAACCCATCCAGTTCAGAAAGTCTCCCCAAAGCTGAATAAAATCGTCTGTGGTTAATAAGCAAGGAATGGAAGATAGACGCCATCGTAGTGAAGAGGGATGGAACGTGAGATGGGAAAACAGACTGGGAATGGAGAGAGAGAGAGAGAGAGAGAGAAGAGTGAAAATTGATAATATTATTGACCAGGTGGAGCTCAGTCTTAGGCCACAACCACCACCATAACTACCAACACCCCCCCACACCCCCATCACATCACCACAATCCCCATCACATCACCACAACCCGTCACATCACCACAATCCCCATTACACCACCACTGTCCCCATCACATCATCACAACCCCTATCACATCCCACAACCCCCACCACATCACCACAATCCCCATCACACCTCCACAACCCCCACCACATCACCACAATCCCTATCACATCGCCACAGCCACAACCTTCAAGTCACCTAGCATCACATCACCATTACTTCACGACAACAATCAACATCACCACTAGTACTGGTAGCCCAACAAAATTACAATCACGTTATTATAACCACCAGTACACCACCACAACAGCCACAACCACAGATACCTTCACATCACCACAGCTATCACCACAGGCATCATCACCCCACACAGACGAACTACTCCCACCCATACCGCTCATTTTTGTTCTTGTTTAATCATACTTCTTCGTATGGTCGTTCTGATTCGTATGTTGACCAGCTTTTACTTGTGACTGCTTCCTTCTCTCTCTCTCTCTCTCTCTCTCTGTCTCTCTCTCTCTCTCTCTCCCCACCTCCCAGCATGGCATAAAATAATTTATAAAATTTGGCTCAAAGTTGGCAATAAGCATAAAATAGCATAGACAAGAAAAGAAATAATAAAATTCATGAAAATTTATTGTAAATGGTGTGAACCCCCCAAAATGTTGAAAGCAAAGGGAGATCTTGCAGTTCAGCGTCCCAAACTCCAGGTGTCACCGCGTGATATGGTAGCAAGGGAACAAAACATGTTGAAACAGAAAAAATTCTGAGTGGACAGTCAGCTCAAACTCACTTTGTAAAAACTTCCAGGAAAGACATTCAGTTGTCAGAAGGTAATTTTGTTCTGACCATGGAAGAGCTTGTTGTTAAAACAGAAACTATTCAGGCTCTGAAGGTTGTTGCAAGCACAAATGATGATGCTTAGTATTTCCAGATTCAGACATAGCAAAGAGTTACAAACAAGGAGAGACAAAGGTGAAATACTGCATTCAGTATGGTATTACACCATATTTAAGGGAGAAGCTCATAGAGGATTTTTCAGACACCCCATTTACTTTCAAGTTTGATGAAACTACTACATCACAGGTGAAAAAGCAGTATGATGGGCATGTGTAATACTGGTATAAAAAAAAATGGCATCGAAATTTGCTACTGCGGATTACTCTTTGCAGGCCGCTGTACAGCAGAAGATCTGGTCATTCACTTTGTGGAGTTTGGTCAAAAGATGAACTGGAATAAACGTTACCTGCTTCATGTTGGGATGGATGGACAAAGAGTCAGTTTGTCTTTTGAGAAGAAACTGATTGTTAATCTGGAAGATATTTGCAAAACAAAACTTCTGCTGCTTGGATCTATTTCATTTCATCATGTTCATAATGCATTCAGAAAATTACGCTCAAAGTTGGACATGGACATTGACCAGTTTGCCTGTGACATTCATTCATTCTTTAAACTATCTAGTGGCAGACGGGATGATTACGTATCCTTGGAAGAAGTCACTAAGTGTACAGACTGGTATGCGCCACGCCATGTGACCTCAAGGTGGTTAACTCTGAAGCTAGTTGTGCGGTACTTCGAATCTTGAAGCAGTGGAAGATTCTGCAGGAATACTTCCTTCGTTTCTTGCCAAAGCAAATGACCTTCAAGAGGGAGATTGAATCAAATGTAAGGTACAAACGGATTTCAGATACTCTGAAAGCAGACCTTTCCCCAGCTTACCTCGCATAAGTTGCCTTCATTGCCCAGGATTTCGAGAGCTTCCTTTTGATATTTCAGAAGAACGAGCCCATGATCCATATACTATACGAGTATGATTGCTTGGGCCAACTACTTAGTTGTTGACAATATTTGTCCCAGAGAAGGTCCTCATGCACTCCCCAGGGTCATTTCAACAAAAGTTGAAATCAGTAGCAACTCTGGCTTCCCTAGATTGTACCAAACTTGAAAATCACGAAAGCCTAAAGGCTATACAGTAGACACTGGGACACGTGCCAAGGCCGTTTTAATTCAACAGGACAGCAGTGAGGAATGGCGACACAGCTTCAAAGAGAACTGTTTGAAGTGTTGCACACCTGCTGTATCATACATACAGAAAAATCTACCATTTGATGTGCCTGTCCTGAAGGAAGCCAATGTTCTACACCTAGAAAAGAGACTTGACCAATCCTCATTGACAAGCATCTCTAACACTCAACATTGTGGAAGTTCTAAGTACCCCTGGGCCAGAGAATGTTTTACCAACCATGTTCCAGACAGATCCATCCACAACACCAGAAGACCTGTATGATGTGGTGAGAAAACAGTGGAAGTTTTATCAGACAGAACACATTCCACAGGAAGTGTACATTAAAATAGTCACTCCCCAAACTTCTACTAGGGTACAAGACTCTTACTGGCAGCATGTACATGAAAAGTTTGGTCTTGGACTCCTGGAAGAGAGCCCATCTAAACACCAAACAAGGAGGAGTGGTCAGTACTGGGCTGATATTGATGAGATGAAAGATGAGCAGGGAAGAAGGAAATTCCCGCAACTGTTTGCGCTTGCCAAATGTGTGTTGACTATGAGTCATGGAAATGCTGCCCCTGAAAGTCTGTTTTCCATTAAGGAGTCTGTTCTTGCAGTTCATGGTCAAAGCCGTGGAGAAGAAACGCTCATTGCCATGCGAATTGTGAATGATTATCTTGTGAATGCTGGTGGTGTAATGGACATCCCCGTCACTTCAGATATTTTGAAAGCTGTGAGACATTCCTACCGGAAATACCAAGCTGGCCATGAGGCTAAGAGAAAGGCTAGGGAAGATGAGCAAAAAAGAGCAACAAGAAAAAGAGGCAACAGAGAGCAAAAGGAAGTCAGAGGAGATGAAGAAAATAGAAGAAATAGAAGCAGAGATCAAGTTGAAAAGATCTGCATTCACAGTGGCTGATGCATCAATTTCTGTGGGTAATCAGGAACTTCAAAAATGTCTGTCAACGTGTAGTGTCCAGAGCTGAACTGCAGAGTGCCCAGGCAAAAATTGACGTGGGACTGGAGAGAAAACGTTCTCTGGAGAAGGAAATTTCTGAGCTTTAGAAATGGAAAATTGACATTGTTAAGAAACAGAAGGAAAAATGATTAGTCATACTTGGGAATCTAATAGTGTTCCAGATGTACTATTTGATGTTGCGTCTTTAATGTAGTGGACACAAAATGTTGGGCTATTAGTTCCATAGTAAACTAATGTGGTTTGCATTGAATATATGCTTATTGTAAAATCAGTTACCGTCCACTCTGAAGGATATCTTATTTGAGTTCAGTAATTGTTGCAGAGCCAGTACAGAATACTGATGTTTCAGTTTACACCATAATACTGCACTGTACAGTATATCAATGCATTATGTTTTTAGTTGTTTTATGACTTACTGCGTGATGATTCATGGTTAAATCATATGAAAGCATTAGAAAACTACAGTTACCAGCATAAAAAAAAAAAAAAAAAATTATTGCCAGTTTCATAAAATAATAACATTTATCAGAAAAAGAGCATAAAAATCAAAATTACAATTTGTAAAAAGTGGCTGGGAGGCATTATATATGTATATATATATATATATATATATATATATATATATATATATATATATATATATATATATATATGAATGACGTCAGAAATGAAACTTATAATGGTACGGTACTTTAGATGCCCATTTTTGTATAAACTAATGTGGACCTATTTAAAAAACGAAAGAGAAAATACTTGTTGGTGACTTGTAACACACACACTGTATGATTACATTTTCTTTTCACACATTAATTTCGTTGTAAACTTCATATACGTTCGTCGACCTCTTTCACTCGTATACGTCATTCACTTTTTACACATATCCACGTCAGTAATCACTCCACACCATATCGGGTCGAAACAGTTATATCAGTACAATAAACACAGCTTAATCTGTGAGCATACTTTTCTTCGTTGTGGGCATACTTTTATCCGGTGTGGGTATAGTATTATCCATAATGGGTATGCTGTTATCCAGTGTGGGTGTACTTTTGTCCATTGTTCGTATATTCATGTGTATTGTGGGTTTACTTTTATCCCATTGAGTAATTCACAACACATTGAAATTAAAGCCCATTCATCATTGCACCTCATTCACACATTTCACCTAAAATCGAATGCATCCATAGTCCTGTAATGAATGAATACACAGTGTATGATAGTACGCCAGTTGCCTAACCCCTTCACTACGAGAATAAACTTTAAAAATATGCGCATGCTACCCTCATACAATTTTGTATTCAGGGTGATCCATACATAACGTTCCCCTTTGCCATTTAAGATGCTGTGTCAAAGGAGGCGCAAAGTATGGACCACCCCAGTACGTCTCCATTATACTCTTTGGCCTTGAGAAGTTCGTCAGATGAATAAAATCGTCTGAAGGTTGCAAGAATATAAATAGCATCGTACTGAGGGGGTTAATTTTTGTCCACTTATTTCTCACCAGTTTTTCGTGTTATGATTGTTGTTGTTATTGCTGATGTTATTGTTGTTTGTGAATCGTGCATTGTGTTAAGTGCCGTATTCCGAAGTGTCATGGAGGCTTCGTAATACCTCATCGTTGGCGATTTATTTTGCATATTGCACCTTAACATTCTCTCATATTCGTATGCTGTTTATATCCTTTTAATTTTCGACCTGGCGTGCATAAATAACGTGTAGGATGTTGAGGTGTAATATGCAGAATAAATCGGTAAGTGAGAGGTGTAACGAAATCTCCAAATCCACTTGGAATAAAGACCGAAAGGTTGTACAAAGTAAAGGTTACGTTGTGTACTTATTTATTTATTTATTTAATAATCATGCATTGTCAGTTTAGTTATCTTGTCGTTAGAGAATAATCTGGTTGTAAAAATTTGACATCTCTCTGAAGCACGTATATATTGTAATTATGAGCTATTTTGCATCTCCCCTTCACTACGATGACGTCATGCGTTCTCCGTTTTTGCTACCACTGGACGATTCTGTGCAGCTTAGGAGAGACAACTTGTACTGAAGATCCCCCCTTTTATAACGAAGGATGAATCTTAAGCTGAATAAAATCGTCTTGTAACTAGTAACAGCTTTAAGTCATCGGAGGGAAGTGGTTTTTTACGCAGGGTCTGAACTCTGTTGTTACTGATTTTCTTGCAAAATTCTCGTCTACTCTTGGTATTTCAGGTTTGTTTACTTTGCATACAGTTAACATATCTCTTGTTCGTGTTTTCGTGTGTCCGTTTTCTGGTGTGTTCTCTTCGTTGTGTTCGTTTTATTTTCGTGAACAGTATGTATTTTTTCCTTTTTTTTTTTTTTTTATGTATGCTGTCCCGTACTATATGTGTTTTTGAAAAAGTCTTAACCCTTTGACTGCTGTATGGTATCTGCAGCTGTATAAAACCCTCTGGCTGTAATTGTAATACTTTACAGAAAAATAATTGATTTTCAGACACATCATTAACCCTCAGACCTTGGGTTAGGGGGAGGTCTGAGTGGCAGGTAAAATCGTCTGCCATTAACAAGTGCTGATGTTGTTGTGATCCGAGGCGCATATGAAACGTGAATCCGGTGTTTCCCTCCTGCCGTCCACCATCCTCCTTTCGGACGAGAGGGAAGTAGTCGAGGAACATTTGTATAACCAGGCAGTGGAACCGTCAGGCAACATTGGTGCCACCACTTGAAGGTGTTCCCCTTGAGCACCATAAAACTGGGTAAACAGGCGCCCGCAAGGTTCAGGGGATAATCGAATATTTTTAAATCATATACGGTATTTGTAGTGAGTGTCTGAGCTCTTTAATATTAAAATCCACAAAATTGTCTGGAGTTGGGCAAAATAAATCCTTTGAAGTTGTGCAGAATTAAATATGCATATGATTCGTGGCCAGAGGGTTAACCGCTGCAGTACGATGACGTCATTTGTAGTTTGTTCTTACCGCCAAACTGTTACATGATGTGGCTGAGAGACATTGAACGGGGGTGGGGCTGGGGGGATGAAATACAGCTTACATTATCCTCGTCATTACAAGAGGTGTCTCGAGCTGCATTAAATCGCCCTGCGTTGGCAAGAACTAATAAGAAAAAGACGTCATAGCACTGAAAGGGTTGAGATGAACACAGGGATATGGCAAAACGGTCATGACTGAGTTTTCCCCGTAGTTGAATGAAATCGTCTGGCAGTGGGAAAATACAAAATAGATGTCATTGTGCTGAATTGGGCAGCCGATTCGACCTGCAGTACACTGAACTCAGTCATTATTATTAAATATTTTTCCATTTTGACGAATTCGACAAACCATTAACTCCGTCAGTCATATCCCTGGCGTATTTCGCCATTCCTCAAATCATCAGTGTTTTGTAGGTTGTTCTTCAGCCTCATTTGGGGAGCGGGGTGGCTCAGTGGTACAGCTCAGGACTCGAGATCACGAGGTCGAGAGTTAGTGCCTCGCCCGGGTAGCTGCCTTTGCTGGGAGGGGTAGCGCTCTCCTGTAACCCTAGCAGAGCTGTATGATCTTTGTAGGTCTAGCTTGGGGGAATAATCTTTTCAGACTCATTTTTTTTTTTTTTTTTTTTTTTTTTGTAGCTTACTTCCCTTTCTCCTTTTTAATCTGTATTTTCCGTAGCTTTTATTTGAACTTTGTAATTACTACGAAGGTCTCTTCTGAGCTGAGGAAATCGTTTGGTGATAACAAGAACTTAATGAAAAAGGTTTCATTGTTCCGACCGGGTTAGTCTCTTTATCCCGAGGAAATGCTTTGTCATTCAGGCCAACATCAGACTATTTTACTCAGCATACTGGAGACCAGTCTCGTTGAAAGGGTTAGACTCAGTGCCCATTAATCCATCAGTTTTCTTTCACTAATAATTATATCTAACGTTGCAGCCTTTGGAACGAATTCTTGTCGGCTAAGGATTCTTTCTAGTACCTATTCCATGCTAGTTTATTTCTGCATACGACACGTTAATAGTCCTCTGTATGTTATTCATGCAGTCAGATAGGTACAGATAACATACAAGACATAGCAAATCGTACTATGAAAAAGTAAACCTCTAATAAGTCATATTTATATTAAAACAAAAATGTAGTACAACAGCCTAGTAAAGTATGGTATGCAAAAGTTCTGTATAACCTCCCAAGCAGACGAGAATACGATTTTTTTTTTTTTTTTCAATTATGAGCAGTGTGTAATCTATTCTTCCCTTACCCCCTCCCCCTCAGTCGGATCAGATGGTGTCGCTGAACTACCGGTCGTTGGAGTCGTACATCAACGAGGACAACCTACCGGGGCTGCAGTCGTTCCTGGCGTCGCGTTCCGTGGTCATCGACGACAAGGACGAAAATGGCGCCACCGCCCTCATCCTGGCCGCCGGCAAGGGCAAGGCCGAAATCTGCAACGAGCTCATCCTGCACGGCGCCGATGTCAACGCGGAAGACAATGTGAGTACCGGAGACCTGCTTCCTGTACTGTGGTTACCCAGAACTAAGGGGAAAAAAAAAGTTATCATGGAAGAGCTGTACCTATCGTCATCTTTGTTATGGCCGTAGCCCTGCCTAAGGATGGAGTGTGGCAGGGTCCAGGACTAAAGAATAGTATTGTGCTTTATTCAGAAGACACAACAGTTTCTTTCCGACTCAAACCCCTTTCCTTCAGCAGGTGTGAAAAAATCTGAGTGGCATCCTGTTGTCATATAAGTTTAGCACGATTTCCTTGTGTGGTATTTAACTAACAGTAGAACCGGGCACTGAATAAGTAGCCATCGTGCTGTATAGGTAAAGGATTGTTTCTAATCCCGTCAGTGTCTCCTTAAAGTAGATAAAACAGTAATCGTCTGTGGTAGGAAGAAATATAAATACATGCATATATCGTGTTTATTTTTTCTTGGAAAGAACTATAATGCGGGCTTGTAGCCATGGGTTCCTCCTTCCTGGCATATACAGTGTATATATATATATATATATATATATATATATATATATATATATATATATATCTATATATAAGGAGAGAGAGAGAGAGAGAGAGAGAGAGAGAGAGCAGACGTTGAAATAGTGTCAGTGAAAGACTGCTGCATTATAGTTTTAGTTATTTCCAAATAAGCTGTGCAGTATTTGAGAGGGGGGGGGAACATTTCATTGAATTGTACAGTAGTTCATTTTTATGATCATTAAGTCAGTATCGATTTGAAAAATAAAACCCTAGAACTTTCCCCGTATAATTAATTTATGTTTATGTTAATTGGCGGGTTGACCATGCAAGGAGAGTGGAAAGGTTACAAGAAGATGAGAAAAAGACAGAATATAATAGAGAAGTGGAGGAACGATTGGGTAAATATGAATTGGTGCAGATAGGGGACGTGGAAGGTGTGTGCAAAATATTCACAGAAGAAATATGTGCAGCATGTGATGTAGTGTGTGGGATGAAGAGAAGGCGGAAGGGAGTGCAAGGAACAGCATGGTGGAATGAAGGGGTGAGACAGGCTGTGGCACAAAAGAAGAAAGCATATAATGAATAGATGAGAAATAGGGGCATGGAAGAAGTTGAAAGGCGGAAGAGACAGTTATATGTAGAAAGAGAGAGGTGAAAAGATTAGTAAGAGAGAGTAAGAAGAGAGTGGATGAGGAATTTGGAAGGAACTTGAGTGTAAAGTGGAGGGAATGTAAGAAAATGCTCTGGAAAGAGGTGAAGAGAGTTAGACAGGGTGGCAGTGAAGTTAGTAGGGGAGTGAAAGATAAGAATGGTAGATTACTAGTGGAGAAGGGAGAAAAAATGAGCAGATGGAGAGAACACTTTAAGGAATTGTTGAACATAGGGAATGGAAGTACTGCAAGTATAAGCGGCTGGGAAATGGCTGGGAGAAGGAGGGAGAAGTCAGTAGGATAGAAGTTGTGGAAGCAATGAAGAAAGTCAAATTGGGGAAAGCCTCAGGAATTGATGGAGTGTGTGGTGAAATGCTGAAGCACAGGGGAGAGATAGTAGTACTATGGATATGGAAGATGTGCAGATTGGCCTGGGAGGAAGGTAGAGTCCCAGAGGATTGGAAGTCAGGTATAATTATTTCCTTGTACAAAGGAAAAGGGGAAAAAGAAGTGTGTGGTAATCATATGGGCATTTGTCTTCTTAGTGTAATAGGAACAGTGTATGGTAGGATACTTGTTGACAGAGTTAGGGAAATAACAGAGGAATTAGTTGGAGAAGAACAGGGAGGCTTTAGGAAGGGAAGAGGTTGTGTAGATCATATATTCATTCTTAGATCTTTAGTGGAAAAGTTTCTAGAGAAGGGAAAGACGTTGTATGCGGGTTTCATGGATTTGGAGAAAGCATATGACAGGGTGGATAGACAAGGATTGTGCAAAGTATTAAGAATATATGGAGTAGATGGGAAGTTGCTGAATGCTGTGAAGAGTATGTATGATGGTGCTAAGGCTGCAGTGCGTGTGGATGGTGAACTTAGTGAATTTTTCTCTTTGAAGGTTGGGTTGAAACAGGGATGCGTCATGTCCCCATGGTTGTTCAATCTGTACGTGGCTGGGGTAATAAAAGAGACACAAGGTAGGGCAGTGGATGTTGGAGTGGCCCTGGTGAGAGAGGATAGTGTTTGGAAACTCCCTGTACAGTTGTTTGCAGATGATACTGTGTTGCTAAGTGAAGACGAAGAGGAGCTGCAAGGCTTGGTGGATGAGTTTGGAAGAGTGTTTAAGAAACGGAATCTAAAGGTGAATGTAGGGAAGGGCAAAGTGATGGTCTTTGAGAGAGGTGAAGTCAGTGAATGTACAGTGAGATTGGAGGAGGAGGAAATGGAAAATGTGAGTACGTTTAAGTACTTGGGGAGTGTGATGAGTAAGGATGGAAGTTTGGAGGGTGAAGTGCTTGAAAGGGTACAACAAGGAAGAAAGGTTGCTGCATCCTTGAAAGCAGTGATAAGAAACAGGGAAGTGAGCATGGAAGTGAAAAAGTTACTACATGACAGTATTGTGATACCAACTCTAACGTATGGAAGTGAAGCTTGGACGTTGTTGGAAAGACACAAGTCAAGAGTGAGAGCAGTGGAAATGAGTTACTTAAGAGGAGCCTGTGGAGTCACATGGAGAGACAGACTGACTAGTGAGGATATAAAGGAGCGTTGTGGTGCGGATGTGGATGTGATAGAAGCGTTAGGAGGAACACACTGAGGTGGTTTGGCCATGTGGAGAGGATGGAGAGTGAGAGACTGACGGGAGAGTGTGAGTGAGGTGGAGGGGAGGAGAGGGAGGGGGAGGCCGAGGATAAGATGGAGGGATGGAGTGGAGAGGTATATGAGAGAGGGGAGGTGTGAGTTGGGAGCAGGGCAGTGAAATGGCGGGGGACAGGGCGACGTGGAGGCGATTTGTTTGTGGCCACCCCGTACTGGATAAAGGCGTCTGGCAATAGATAGATAGATAGATAGACCATGATTGTACACTGGTTTCCTTTGCAGTTTGGATCACAATCAAGGGCCCATGAGGAGAAAAGTAGCTCCCCTGCCGTAAATTTTAAGGTTGGGTAAAATCAGCATCCATCCTCACTGAGTCAGGAGTGTAGGCAACCTGGAGACATACACAGCTATTAAAGTTCAGGATGAGTGCTTATGAAAATGTGAGAGGGTTATGGAAAAGAGTTGGGAACACGAAGATTGATGCATGGGTGTGATATGATAGTTTGTGTGGATGGAGAAGGGAAGCCGGAAATGACAAGAAGTGCGTTGAGAATATGACACCGTGTGACAACGGGGGCCATATGAAGAGAAATGAGATGCAGTAAAATGCAGCGTTGATGGAAGAGTAAGTCGCGGCGACAGAGATGTGTGAATGGGTAAGGGGAGAGAGAGAGAGAGAGAGAGAGAGAGAGAGAGAGAGAGAGAGAATGAACACAAATGAGAAAATTGGAACTGACCAAGTGGGGGAGAGGAAGTGAGTTTGAATGTTCCAGGCTATATATATATATATATATATATATATATATATATATATATATATATATATATATATATATACTGTATAGCAGCTGAAGGGAGGCGATCGTCCCCTTCCCATGGGTATGTCATAATAATAATTATAATAATAATAAATGTCAAAAGCGGCACAAGTAAAGTTTTTCTGTGCATTCTTGCGCTGCCATCTGAACAGTATTTCTTGGGTATGAATTTATGTATGAATATTGTAAATTTGAGACCATGGCACAACAGGCTTATGATTTATTGTGTAGTGTTCTCCGGTACGGTACCTCTTCGCTCTCCCATCACCTAGCGGTATATCCATACACTTTATTTGATGAAGTAGAAGCGCCTTTCCAAATCAGTTCTTCCTGATAAGCTTATATATATATATATATATATATATATATCTATATATCTATCTATATATATATATATATATGGTGGTAAATAAACGTTTCATGCGAAATTTGTGTCCCCTGTTGTTTTTAGCTATGTTCTGCTGTCAGTTCGTTTGATTTTTCAAGCGTAATGGTGGAAGGCCCGAAAGGGATTTTCCCAACGTAAGTGTTTAATTAAACTTAACCTAAACTAGTTTAACTGTACCTAAGAATTTAACCTATTCTATAATAGCGTCCAGTTGGGAAACGAAATCCTCCTTTCAGGCCGTTAAGTCGGATTCTTCCATTACGAATATACGGACGTTCTAAACAAAAGCATAGGTAAGGAACGTACTAATAAAAACTGGAGGAAATTTTTCAGCAGGAAAAGGTAATTAACCAGTCTGAAAATAATCAGAAAAATACTGAACAAAGTGGAGGAATATGAATTGAATTTGGATAGTACTACTACTGCCTCAGATAAGCGTATGTTTACCATATGATCTATCAAGTTCTAGCTCGGGGAATCCATTTCCCCGTATTAAAAAAAAATCCCTTCCCTCACCCCCCCCACCCAAAAAAAAAAAAAAAAAAAATCGGTACCTCATATGACGCGAGAGGGAGACTACGCATGACTTCCTTAACGAACTTGGATTCTGTCTCCCCACTCCACGTAGTTGTCTGAAATTTACTTGGGTGGGGATCACAAAATTGTCATGTTAGGGTGGGGATCACAAAATTGTCATGCAGCAACTTTTTACTTCCATGCTCACCTCCCTAATTCTTATCACAGCTTTCAATGAACCTGCAGCTTTTCTTCCCTGCTATACCCTTTCAAGAACTTCGTCCTCCAAACTTCCATCCTTCTTATTTATAGCTTAAAACACATCACCACATATTATGATTGAGTCCTAAATAGTTTTGTAGACTCAGCCAGCTTCATCCCGATGAACAGAAGGGTCAGGATGTGATATTGATGAACAGTATGTGAAGCTACCTGATTGTTTGGCCAGAGGAAATTATTGCTTGATGATAAAAGCCAAAATAGAAACAGAGAAATATATTCATTGTAGGTAGTAAACAGTTGATAATTTTAGGTCTCCAGTTAATGTTCCTTTTATGTAACTCGTGCAGGACCAGTGGTCGGCACTCATTACAGCGGCAAGGGAGGGCCATGTGGACACTGTGGCTACACTGCTGGACCATGGTGCCAATATTCACCACAAGGACATGGTCAGTATCCCATCACATCAGGTTGGTGTATCCTGGTAACTGTGTGTGGGAGCATGAACTCATAATTGGGTGGGTTTGTTAGACAGAAATTGTTGAGTACAGTAATCCCTTGATTATCCTAGGTAACAAAGCCAAAGGCATGTCCAGGTAATGGTTCTTGGCTCTGTCTGGATAATGGACTTCTCCCCTCTGGCCCCCATTTGTATATAACCAATCTTTGAAAACCAGCGTAAAAGGCCTCCACAGTATGTCGTACAACACTTGCTCCTGGTCAAGCAGACCTGTAAATCACAGCTAAGCATTTGCCATGGTGAAGCAGACCTGTCAACCACAGACAAGCAATTACCATGGTGAATCAGACCCATCAACGACAGAGAAGTAATTACCATGACGAAACAGACCCATCAACCACAGATAAGCAATGACCATGGTGAAGCAGACCCATCAGCCACAGACAAGCAGTCACCACTGCATGGTATGGCATGACAAAAACAGCTACACAAGAAAAATGTTTTGGACACACAAAACATAATGGTATAATGGAATATAATCATGGTAAAATTAAATAAAATCATGGTTCAGTAAAGTAAGCTAGAATAAAATCAACATCAACACTCAGAATTCCACCATCCCACATCAGTCTTACCCCAGATCACCCACATCTAAGGAGTCAGCACTACTCTCTTCCTTTTACCTGGTGGAGGGGCCAACATCACACACCCTAGGAAGAGGCATGCAAGGAATAACAAGGCCTGAAGCAGGTGGGGAACTAGCACAAAAACCACCATGTGCACCGCCACAACAGCTGTCTGAGAGGAGGTGTTTACTTCACTCTCGCCAGGGGGGAGCTGGGAATGGACAAGGGGGTCTCTAGCGGATGCTGGGTGAACTGTCCAGTCAGACAGGGCGGTGTCACTGGGCTATTCCTGCCTAGCTGGGCTTGAAAATGTTTGGGCGGCCATAACTTCCACCTGAATGCATGCATTTAGTCTGGATATTATGAAAAAATGTACGAATAATGGTTCTGATCAGCCAGATCACAGCCTCCAGGTAATGGTCGTCTAGATAATCGAGAGATTACTGTAATCCTGATTTGTCTGGCCAAGCAGACCCATCAGCCGCAAGTTAGAAACTGTCCTGCAAGGCCGTCCTGTGCAGTGAACTGATACTTGCATGCTGTAGACAGTATCTTGCCACAGCAAGGTGCAGGGAAGTGTGGAGATTTGGTTCCTGCATTTGCATCTCCACCCAGTTACTAGGCACTATAGTAGGTTCCACACTCCCTCCCCCTCCCCCCTTTTTTTTTTTTTATGTTGTTTAGAGTTATATGATCTCTCCCAAGCTTGCAGCAGTAACCAAAATAAATTACATAAATATTAATAAGTTTTTAAAGATTTAGGGGGATAGCCTTTGATTTTTTTTTTTTTTATGGCATTGAGGTCTCCAGCAGAAAAAAGTTATCTGTCATTAGCCAGAGCAAAGTACCATAACTGTATTGTACAGTGTACTGTACTCTGGTACCAAAGGTGAGGGACCTTCCTCTGTACAATATTTTTTCCAGATCCTTTGTAATACGTTAATGCAGTTTATCATTTATATTAATTGTTCTCTATCAAACTTATCATGATCCATAAATCTTGTTATAGGGTTGAAAATTAGTCAAGGAGAGGTGTCTTGAAGCCTGCACATTGTACCCTGTTTTTCCCTGTGAGATAGTTATTAACCCCTCATGCTGCCCCTCTCACTGTATCATTGAGATACAGAAGTCCAAGTGTGCTGTTATGTTTAGCCATGAGCCTGGTTTCCTGCTCACCAGGAAACCATTTACTATGCTGGGTGGTAACCATATAACCAAATTTTGGCATCTGGTGGCTTAGTGGGTAATTATGGCACTCCAATCGGATTGAGCCAGTGAAGTTTTATATCCAAGGGATGGTTGGGGTTTATTGCTCATGTAATGCCACTCAGGGATGAGTGAGGCTGGTCACTCTCATCTTAAACGTCAGGACCAACTTGCCTAGCCCCGGGCTCCTACTCTTCTCATGGGGCAATGTAGGACTGGATGATGAATGAATGAATGAACAAAAAATTAATTCTTTGTTGGTGAAATAGAGCAGCTCTGTTGCTAAGATTAAAATGCGGTGGCCAAACCTAATTATGGGCTGGACCAGGAGAGATCTCTATGGATGTCCGGGGATAATCCCCCAGAAATTTGGAGTGTCTGCTGGGTTGGCCGGGCATACTTTTGGGGTGGCCAGTGCCACCCTGACAACCTCTCTGACTCCATCACTGTAGTAGAGGATAGTGTTTTTTGTCTGACCATTTATTATATTTAGAATTTAGTAGGAAATAGAAAGCATTCATGTTTTATAATTTACTCATTTTATGAACAGGGTGGGTGGACAGCCCTCATGTGGGCATCATATAAAGGTCACTCAGCATTGGTCCGATTGTTGCTGGGGCGAGGCGCAGACCCCAACACTCAGGGTCAGCACCACATGACAGCATTGGTGTGGGCAGCTGGACGAGGTCACACAGAAATTGTCCACTACCTACTGGACCATGGGGGCAAGGTCAATGTTGGGGACAAGTTTGGCACCACTCCACTTATATGGGCGTGTCGCAAAGGCTACTATGAGATTGCCAATGACCTCTTCAATCATGGGGCAAATGTGGATGCTTCAGGCATGGTAAGTTTTGCTCTGATCATCCTTTCATAGTACAGTATATTACTGTGGTCACTGATGTGTACTGTACTTACACAGCTCCAGCTCATTAAATGGTTACCAGAAAAATGTACAGTCAATCCAGATTTAAAATCTAGGATATCTGCAGGCAATATGGTACTGTAAGTGAAACAACTTTAAGTGAGACATGCTTTTATTTCTTGACTTGAGGATTAAAAAGAAAAACAAATTTCTAACCTCAAAGCAACTTTATGGTAAATCACAAGCAGTTTTAATTGAAGTAGTGTTATTAAATTCACCAGCAACTTGATAATGAAACTACAGTGCAGAAGTGAAACACCTTCAGACGAGGAATAACTGCACACAAGACTGATAATTAATTGCAGATAATCCTCATTATGTCAGGGATTCATTCCAAAATACAGTACTGTATATATGCTTTCTCTGCACAATTGGTATTAAAAATTTGGGTGAACTGACAAATCAAGTTATAGTTTGCAGTGAAACTTTGATGTGTCATTTTTCTGTAGTTTACAGTGGACATGGTGACCAAAAAGAAGATTGTTAAAAAAAAAAAAAAGTGACATATAAAGAGGACATTACCATATGTAGTTTGTTATGATGGTGCAGTGTTTATATTATGCTGCAGTACTCATGGACACCGCTGCTGGTGGCGACGAAAGGGAACTACGTGGACCTGGTGCATCTCTTGCTGGAGCACCGACCCAACCTTAACGCCAATGATAAGGATGGTGGCACAGCTCTCACCATCGCCTGCAAGGAAGGCTACACAGAGATAGCAACAGCACTCCTTAATGCTGGTGCCTATGTCAACATGCAGGTCCGTCATGATGGCTCTTGTATAGTCACCTCATTTATTGTAACAATCCGTTTCTCTCCTCTGACAGGTTTCTCAAAAGTTATATCAAATTATATGGATGTAAAAGGAATAAATTAAAGAAATAGATCATCATAGTGGAGTGTGTAGTTATATATGCAGCCCTCAGTTACTACCCTGTCCCCTGAAAGGAAGGTGGTGGACTGCTGGAGAAAAGCAACTTAAACCTACAGTCCATTGGGCTGCCCACATTTCAGATGAACCAGTGGCCACAACAGCAGCCTACTAGACACTACGTCTTTGACATTCCCACAAATGACCATTAATAATTCAGTTAATGGTGACTGCTTAGGCTCTTTGTCACATTCTGTACTGAGTTCAGTACTTACAAATTTATAGGTAACATAGTAGGTTCTGAAATCTGAGTGGATACGGTTACATACATTATCCTGTAACTTGATAAAAAATACCATGCTCTGATACTGTTGCGATGCAATATTGTGTATTTATCATCGTTTTGCAATTACAGTACAAGCATTGTTCGCTTACTTGCTTTGAGTCATGGTACGTAAGTTATATTGCAACCTTAATCATAATAAGAACCATATGCAGAACATACTTTATATATATGTAGAGTATGTAGATAACATTGATAATGTATTACTTTAGTATGGATACCATTCAAAATGTTCACTAACGTCCTATATATATTTTTCTTAATCTTGAACAAATCAAGTAACTTACCTTCCACGTTCACAATGACTGGATGCAATGTGCAGATAGGATTACCAGTGAGAGAAACAATTTTAATACAGTACACTACCTAATATGCTGGCAAGTGTTAGTACCGTAGTGTATGGGTTTGTGTGTTCTATGCGTGCATAGGAGATAATTGTACAACTGTACTTATACATACATTTTTATAACACTTCATTGTAATTCCATGTGGTGGTTTGTTTATGAGGGTGTGCTGCATATGAGGAGATTGAGGTGGTTTGGACCTTTAAAGAATTGTGGGCAATACTGTACTGTATTCAGTCAAATGGTCTGAGTGTGAATATAGATGGTAGGGCATACCAAGAGGTAGACCAAAGAGGACTTGGGATAAGGTTCAACGAAATAATTTCATATGCTGCCAGAGATGGTGTAGCATAGAGAGCGACCTTCAGGTGAACAAGGCTGATAATGCGGTCATGTATGAAGCCCTTCGAAGCAAAACAAAACGAGTGAAATGCTTTGGTGAGGGACATTTCCATGAATGTAGCTGACTTTACACTTATGCAAACAGGATCGCAATGGTGACACAAACCTGATATATGCTGCACGTGGAGGTCACCGGGCAGTGGTGGAGGCATTGCTGAAGAAGTACTGTGATGTGGACATGGTTGGGAAAGATCGCAAGACAGCCCTCTACTGGGCTGTTGAGAAGGGCCATAATGCTGTAGTCAAGGTTAGTAAAAACTCAACATTTTCTCTGTTTCAATTAACCGGCCTTTGTATACAGAGTTCACTGTACTGTATATAGTATATAGCAGTATTTATTGTAAATTCTGTCTTATTACTCATAAAAATGGTAGGCTGATTGAGTGACAGAATACTGCACTGGGGATTTCAGATAGCTAGTACTGTATTCTCAGATTCATCTTCCATTTTCTGATCTCTGAAGTTTATCGCTGAGAGGAACCAGTGCCATTCCAATCATAAACTCAAAAGAAGTGCAAAATGTAAGATCTCTGCTCAGTGAATACAATGCTGTTTTTCTTAGAATCAAAAAGTTAGGGACAAAGTGAACGAAATTCTGACACTGTGCCACAGTATTTGTATTAATCCTGTAGTTCCCATTACATATGCTGTGTGTATCCTAAGTGTTGCACCATTTACCATCATGTTGATGATACTGTATTGTAACAGGTTCTTAACATCATCCCTTTGTTAATTGTGTCCTCTAGAAATTGGTTGATCATATACTTTTGCTGTTTTTACTGTTGTATTGGCTTAGCATTCCCATAATAAATAATAATGATTATGAGTACATTACTGAGTATGTAGCAGTACTATAATGAGCTTGTTTGTAATGCAGTACAATATCAGAATCAAATGTAACCTCTTATAACATATTTTTTCTTTGAAGAAAACTCTGATGCAAAGGTGAATAGCCAGTAGTAGTGAGGTACAAATTTTCACTAGTAGATAAGTTCTGGGTGAATATACAGTAGTGAAAGTTAATATTCAGTAATGGTTGGTTAGAAAATACGGGTGCCTTATGTATTCAGCTTTCATTAGAAGGGATGGTTCTTCAGGCTCTCATTTTTGTGTTTTTTCTTTTTTTTCATAGAGAAAAAATATTGTCCATATGGAAAAAGGCATCTACTGTACAAACATCTTGATGCTTGAGGCTGTTTGGATTTTTTTTTTTTTCTTTTCTTTACTGGTGCCTGAGACTGATTAATTTCAGCTACTGGACTTCATTCATTGGTTGTTGAAGATAACATAAGGTATCACTAAAGTTTTTGTTAAATTATGTTTCTTTATAAATTATAATCTTCTTTCATTTGGCAGTTCATTACTATAAGATACATTAATTATGTTTTTTTTCTTCTTGACCTTTGTCAGTATAACTTTATTAATTATGTATGCACAGTATTAAATATATTCTTTTAGGTCCCAGTCTTGATATTGTATTCTGACTTTAGTTTCTGTGACTTCTTTACGATGTTTCATTGTATCATCCTAGTCATGTCATTTTACATTGTGTGTCTATTTACAGTTTTCTTTTAAACTTTTCATATCAATCCTAGCTTTTTTAAACATTATCTTCCTTGTCTGGTTTCTAGTTAGCAATACTGGTACTAGTAGTTGTACTGCATGTACATACATAGGCTGACTGACTTTCTGTACAGAAATACCGTGCAATATATGTGCAATATACTGTAGTCATAATGTGTGCTCCATGACTGTAACTTATCCTGCTTAACTAATGCAGTGTTACAGGCAGGCCATGTTATAAACTAGGGATATGTTATAAAATATCATACCTTTCTCCTTACAGCTGCTGCTTCAGATTGATAGAAATTGGTTAGGTAGCAACAGAACTGTAAAAGGCAGGTTTTGTATAAATGAACACTGTTAAAAAAAAAAAAGACAACATATATCTAACGAGAACTTGTCGTACCCATATTGCACAGGTTCTACTGAGTTCCAACCCAGACCTTGAACATACTACCAAAGATGGGGATACGTGCCTTTTGCGAGCTGTCAGAAATAAGAATGCTGAAGTAGTGCAGCTGTTGGTGGACAAGAAAGCCAGGGTTTCAGTGGCTGACAAGAAGGGTGACACAGCGCTACACATAGCCATGAGAGGCCGCTCAAAGGTGAGGGAGAATAACATGAGGAAGCTGATGAAAACTGGACTTGGCATGTAATGTGAGAATAGGCAGCCATACAAAATTTGAATGTAGTGTCCTAAAATGGTGTTTGACAGGTTCTGTTACAGAATTAAGGGAACTGATTTTTTTTTATTTTTTTTATAATTATTTTTGTCTATGCTGTTAATCAAATTGAAGTAAGTGTATGCAAACTACAACCTTAATAATCCAAGTGTAAGGCAAAAAAATGCTCATAATCTTCCTCTCATCTACTAAATATCAGAGGATAGTTGAAATCCTGCTGAGGAATCCCAAGAACAGCCAGTTGTTGTATCGACCCAACCGAGCTGGAGAGACCCCATACAATATTGACTTTTCAAATCAGAAGACCATCCTTGGCCAAATCTTTGGAGCACGTGAGTATTAGCTACTGTGTTTGTGACTCATGGCCCATTTCACTGAGCATGCTGTTGATAGTTCTACCTCTGTCATTCTTTCTCTTTTCCTGCCTTTTTAATCCTTCCTCACCCCATCCTTAGGTGGGAAAAAGGGCCTTGATGATGATAATGATGATGAAGATCCCAGTGGGTAGTACTGTACAATATTTGTTTTTCTTCTGAAAGATTTAAAGATATGATGGTTTGGTTGCTGTGTAATTTCTTACAGTATTGTATTCTGTGTTTTCAGTCATGAGCAGAGCTAAAGTATTGTCATGAAGAGATGTGTTTTCATAATTGAAGTTTGTTATAAAATATAGTATTGCTACAGTATTAACATAGTGCCCACTGAATCCACACTAGAAGTGGGTAGAAATATTATGTACAGTACAGTATATAAAGTGCAGAATACAGAGTGGCCAGTTAATACAGTACCACTTTTCTTGAAACTCATGTGACAGAATCTTATGTGCTGTGGGGATGCTCAGTCAGCTAGAGTGGGGCCTGGTTGTGGCATTGGGAGAAGGAAATGAATAAATGATGTAGGGTAGATACCGGGTCCTGATGACACTGCCTGAGCTGTCCCTGCAACACATGAGAAATCGACCAGTGGAATGGAAGTGGGGCTTTGTATTTGTACCACCCTGTGTTTAGGAGTGATATTATAGTACTGTATTAGCCTACATATAATATTATTAACGGGTTCTTTGATGCTCAGGAAGGCTCAACACCAATGAGGATAACGAAAACATGCTGGGTTATGATCTGTACTCCTCTTCTCTGGCGGACATATTGAGTGAGCCATCTCTTTCCATGCCCATATCTGTTGGACTCTACGCTAAGTGGGGTTCTGGAAAGTCTTTTCTCATAGGCAAACTAAAGGGTAAGTTGGCCATTGGTCCATTGACAGTGCCAGGTAATGTGAGTTGTGGCATTGTAGATTTTACACTTAGATTCTGTTTTTGTTTGGACTGTTTATTTGTTTTAAGTCATGTATACCCAGTTTAAGTAGAGTATCATATATTCAGTATAAAAGAATTGTGCAAAATAGCAAGAAACTAGTAATTGTCAATATTTTCACACTGACCATCTCTCTAGCCCATATATCCTTTAGTTTTTGACTGCCTGTTTTTTCTTTCCATTTGGTTGGTGACACCACAGAGGAGATGTGCAGCTTTGCTCGTCAGTGGGTGGAGCCTGTGTTCCAATTCTCTCCTCTGGTACTGCTGCTGCTTATTCATCTGGCACTGCTGACAGGCCTTATCACTGCTGTGCCCACCTTCTCATGGGTGGTGGGTTTGGCAGCTGGTGGTGGTGTCTTCCTTCTTGCAACTCTCATTCTCTTCAGTATTTGGCATGGCTCCAGGAGGTACAGTATTTCATGGCAACCATATAGAAAGTGAATAGATCTATCTATCTATCTATTGCCAGACGCCATAATCCCGTAAGGGGTGGCCACAAACAAATCGCCTCCATGTCACTCTGTCCCCCGCCATTTCACTGCCCTGCTCCCAGCTCACACACCCCTCTCTCATATACCTCTCCACTCCATCCCTCCATCTCATCCTCAGCCTCCCCCTCGCTCTCCCTCCTTCCACCTCACTCACTTACACACTTCTCATCAGTCTCTCACTCTCCATCCTCTCCACATGGCCAAACCACCTTAATGTGTTTCTCCTAATGCTTCCTATCACATCCACATCCACACCACACCACTCCTTCACTTCCTCATTTGTCAGTCTGTCTCGCCATGTGACTCCACATGAACAGATATATATATATATATATATATATATATATATATATATATATATATATATATATATATATATATATATATATATATATATGTATATAATGAAGTATGGTAATGTGTAAATCTTGTCAGGCTGAGTGCATGGATGCATATTTTTCATTACAGTTCTGGAGTACTGGTACTCTATATGTTGATATATTCTTGACAGTATACATTATTACTTGTGACATCCATACATTACAGTATTGCTTTTCCCCTTTATACCTTATCATAGGCTCCTGGTAATGGATATATTTGGTGACAGATATGACTGGCAAGTGTGGTATCGTTGGAGTGTAGCACTGGAACGTCAAATGGCAGCCTTTAAGCTAGTGTTGCAGGTTATGTTTTGCTCTCCACCTGGTGGACAATGGAAGGATTGGAAGGATGGTGGTGTACAAGCCAGACCACTTAAGTAAGCATTTGCTGCAATCATATCCTCGTATCCAGTAGAAATAGTGTGTAATATACTGTAAATTTTTTTTATTTGCTCCAGATTATTTATTTTGTAAAAGTAAAAATTCACAACTTGTCATATTTAGCAACAGTGATAGGTGACAGTTATATTACAAAAATGTAGTAGTTATTGAAGATACTGTGTATTTAGCATTTGTAGCTGCGTATGGTAGCTTTACATTCCTGTTTATTACCATGCAAATAATAAAAAGACCGATGGTCAACATTCCTAAATAATAAAGCATTTGTATGGCACCAGTACATGTTTATATAATATGAATCCTTTTTAAGTTGTTGCATTTATATTTGTTCAGGTTTATCTTCGCTGAGGGAGCTAAGCCAAGCAGTACAGGAGCAGGAGAAAATGCTGTGGTGCAGATGCTGGGCTCACTGTTTGATATGGTAGAGCGCGAGTATGGCATGTTCGCAACAAGGTTCTATCGTGCCTTCAGACCCAAAGCTCGTAAGTTGCCCTTTGCCGTCATCTTTGATCATGGGAGGGAGAATTGTATCTAGAGCTTTTTCATTCATTCATTCATCATCTCAGCCAATGTTGTCCCATGAGGAGTGTAGGAGCCTGGGGCTGGTCAAGTTGGTCCTGACATTTAAGATGAGAGTGACCAGCCACACTCATTCCTGTATAGCATTACATGAGCAGTAAATCCAAACCGTCCTTTGGATATAAACCTGCACCAACTCAGTCCGATTGGAGCATCTTAATTGCCCAGTAAACCACCAGGTACTATAATTGATTTGGTTATATGGTTACCACCCAGCATAGTAAATGGTTTCCTGGGTTACAGGAAACCATTTGGCCTGTCAATCATTGTAGAGTCACCTGTAGATAGAAGCAAGAGGAAAGAGAAAAAAGGAAGGATGGAAAGAAGGAAGGAAGAGAGGGAAGGGCAGGTACCTGAGAGCAGCACTACATCAAGTGAGTGGGTGGTGATTCCATGTCTCCCTGTTGAAAAGTGCCACGCTCTGGAAATCCTCCCCATTAGTCAGCTGTACAGGGAAAATTGGGTGATTTTGCTGGTTATGATGAGTGGTATTTCACATGTCCTGTATTTTTTAGTGTCTGCATGTTGCATTTGTTTGACTTTTCTTGTATCCTTAGGGATAGGGTAGAAGACTATAACCCCATTATTACCTGCATGTTGTAAGAGGTGACCAGCAGGGTTGGAAATAGGGGAATGAAAGCTCCAACATTGAGATGGTGACCCTGTTGCCTTGCACTTATGTTTTGAATAGTCACTCCTGTGGTTGATATTTTGAATAGTCACTCCTGTGGTTGCCCAAAAGGGAACATTTTACCTTATTAATTCTTTTTCCTTTCATCCATGTTCCCAGTGGGTTTCATGTTTTGTGATCTGAACCTTTTTACAAGACTGTTTGTTCACCACCTCCTTTATCCTGCTGTTTAATGAAAGTACTGGTCTGAAGCAGTCATTTAATGCCCAGTCCCTCGTAATTTCCTACAGTGCAGTATCTCGAGACATCTATTTTTTCTTCTTTTGTATTTTGCTGATAACCACAAGTCCAGCAGCCTAACTGTCATGCATTCAAAGTAGGCAGTTGTTTGGAGTGGAAACAGAACTTTGTGAAGATTATTAAAAAAAAAAATAATGTTTGCTTCCTTTTTGAGAGTGTAAGCTGTCTCTATAATTATTTGTTTTTACATTTAATCCCTTGACAACTGTGACATTTTTTCTTATTTTGTGACTACTGAACAGACAATGTAGTGCATCACAGAAGCTGTCTCTAATCTCTCCAGTTACAACAGTCTGTCTTAAGATTAATCAAATCATTTGGAGGTAGCAGGAATGAAATAAAAAATGTCATCTGACAGAAGAGGTTACTTAACTCTTGCCACTGACAATATTGTACCTTGTCAACATTCAGAGGGGCCATCATCACCATGGAAGTACCGACGTCTGTGTGGAATTCCTTATGTTGTCATCTTCTTCGTGACCTTGACTTGCCTCCTTACTGTGGGGGTCATTGCGGGTCTCTTTGGTTTCCATGCGGAGACTCCCTTCGAGGAAGAAGAGGGTGGAGATGGAATGGTTGTGGAGAGAAATGCGGACCCTCTGGGAACAACTGACATGGGAAACATTATGAGTGTGATTGAGGAAGATGAGGAAGATGCCAGTGCAGAGTCCAGTGAAGAGGATGAGTACATTGATATGTGAGTACTGTATACTGTATACCGGTACCTAGCGTAATGCAATACAATAATACCTCGATATACGATACCTCTAGATGCAATACCCTGGCTTAACGATGGGGGTAGAATTACCACCATACCCCGCCTAACGATGGCCAAACCCTGGTTTAATGATGGGTTTTTATTTTTTTTATTTTACTGATTTTGATGATATTGTAGACTAAAACTGTGTGTTTAGGTTGATTTATAAACTGTTTTTAGACTTAGGTTAATGTTTTAGCAACAGGTGGGGTGAACATTGTCATTTTAGGGTACAGTTTACTAAGCTTCATTTTTTCCAGACTTATATTTGACGATTTTCAGATTTTATTTGTTGGTCTATCAATCTATCTATCTATCTATTGCCAGATGCTTTAATCCCATATGGAGTGGCCACAAACAAATCGCCTCAATGTCACCCTGTCCCCTGCCATTTCACTGCCCTGCTCCAAGCTCACCCCCGCCTCTCTCATATACCTCTTCACTCCATCCCTCCATCTCATCCTTGGCCTCCCGCTCCCTCGCTCTCCCTCCACCTCACTCCATACACTCTCCTCATCAGTCTCTCACTCTCCATCCTCTCCATATGGCCAAACCACTTCAGTGTGTTTCTCCTAACGCTTCCTATCACATCCATATCTACATGACAACGCTCCTTCACATCCTCATTTGTCAGTCTGTCTCTCCATGTGACTCCACAGCTCCTCTTAAATAACTCATTTCCATTGCTCTCACTCTTGACTTGTGTCCTTCCAACAACGTCCAAGCTTCACTTCCATACGTTAGAGTTGGTATCACAATACTGTCATGTAGTAACTTTTTCACTTCCATGCTCACTTCCCTGTTTCTTATCACTGCTTTCAAGGATGCAGCAACCTTTCTTCCTTGTTGTACCCTTTCAAGCACTTCACCCTCCAAACGTCCACCCCTACTCATCACACTACGCAAGTACTTAAACGTACCCACATTTTCCATTTCCTCCTCCTCCAACCTCACTGTACATTCACTGACTTCATTTCTCTCAAAGACCATCACTTTACTCTTCCCTACATTCACCTTTAGATTACGTTTCGTACACACTCTCCCAGACTCATCCACCAAGCCTTGAAGCTCCTCTTCATCTTCACTTAACAACATGGTATCATCTGCAAACAACAGTACAGGGAGTTTCCAAACACTGCCCTCTTTCATTAGGGCCACTCCAACATTCACTGCCCTATCTTGTATCCCTTTTATAACAACCCCATCCATGTACAGATTGAACAACCATGGAGACATGACACATCCCTGTTTCAACCCAACTTTCAAAGAGAAAAATTCACTTAGTTCACCATCCACACGCACTGCAGCCTTCGCACCATCGTACATACTCTTCACAGCATTCAACAACTTCCCATCTACTCCATATATTCTTAACACTTTCCACAATCCTTGTCTATCCACCCTGTCATATGCTTTCTCCAAATCCATGAAAGCCGCATACAACTTCTTTCCCTTCTCTAGAAACTTTTCCACTAAAGATCTAAGAATGAATATCTGATCTACACAACCTCTTCCCTTCCTAAAGCCTCCCTGTTCTTCTCCAACTATTTTCTCTGTTCTTTCTCTAACTCTGTCAGTAAATATCCTACCATACACTTTTCCTATTATACTAAGAAGACAAATGCCCCTATGATTACCACACACTTCTTTTTCCCCTTTTCCTTTGTACAAGGGAATAATTATACCTGACTTCCAATCCTCCGGGACTCTACCTTCCTCTCAGGCTAATTTGCACATCTTCCACATCCATTCTACTACTATCTCTCCCCCATGCTTCAGCATTTCACCACACACTCCATCAATTCCTGGGGCTTTCCCAGATTTAACTTTCTTCATTGCTTCCACAACTTCTATCCTACTGATTTCTTCCTGTCTTCTCACCTCCCTCCTTCTCCCAGCCATTCCCCAGCCACTTATACTCGCATTACTTCCATCCTCTACGTTCAACAATTCCTTAAAGTGTTCTCTCCATCTGCTCACTTTTTCTCCCTTCTCCACTAGTAATCTACCATTTTTATCTTTCACTCCCCTGCTAACTTCACTTCCATCCTGTCTTACTCTTTTCACCTCTTTCCAGAACATTTTCTTACAGTCCCTCCACTTTACACTCAAATTCCTTCCAAATTCCTCATCCACTCTCTTCTTACTCTCTCTTACTAATCATTTCACCTCTCTCTTTCTTTCTACATATAACTCTCTCTTCCGCCTCTCAACTTCTTCCACGCCCCTATTTCTCATCCATTCATTGTATGCTTTCTTCTTTTGTGCCACAGCCTGTCTCATCTCTTCAGTCCACCACGCTGTTCCTTGCACCCCCCTCCGTCTTCTCTTCCTTCCACACACCGCATCACATGCTGCACATATTTCTTCTGTAAATATCCTACACACACCTTCCACGTCTCCCATCTGCTCCAATTCATATTTGCCCAATCGTTCCTCTACTTCTCTCTTATACTCTGCCTTTTTCTCATCCTCTTGTAACCTTTCCACTCTCCTTGCAACTACTCCTTCCTCTCGTCTTTCCCTTCTTCTATTTCTCCATTCTAATTGGACCTTGATTCTGGCCACCACCAAGTAGTGGTCAGAAAGTCCACTCCCCCAACCTCTATAAACTCTTGCATCCATTACACATCTTCGCATCCTTTCATCCACACACACATAATCAATCATTGCCTTCCTTTCATTCAGTTCACCACCCACCCTTCTCATCACTCGCCATGTATACCTGTGGATCATTTTATGCCTGAAGAGGGTATTGGCTACCACCAACCCCCTCCCAGCACAAATATCCACTAACGCACTCCCATTCTCATCTATCTCAGCAGGCACACCCCACTCACCAACTATTCCATCCACCTTCACATTCCCAACTTTACCATTCATATCACCGATCAAAAACGCTCTCTCATTCCTTTCAAACTTTTCCATGCACACTTCTACATTTGTCCAGAACTCTTCTCTCACTCTTCTAGCACGATCTTGCATTGGCGCATACACACACACAATCGCCCACATTTGTATTCCAACTTTCAACTTTACCATTGGCGCATACACACACACAATCGCCCACATTTGTATTCCAACTTTCAACTTTACCATTGGCGCATACACACACACAATCGCCCACATTTGTATTCCAACTTTCAACTTTACCCACACAATCCCTGACCCAACTGATCCATACTGTCTTAGGCTCTTCTTCCATCTTTTACTCACAACTATACATACTCCTTCCTTCGCCCTCTCATTCTCACCTACTCCTGCACATATACCCCATCCATACTCCCATTCTCTCACACTTTCTCCTCTCCATTTTGTTTCAGTTATTCCAGATACATCCACTTTCGCACCCTCAAGCACCTGGACAATCTCTCTTTCTTTCACCTCATCATTCGCTCCTCTTACATTCCAATTACCCATTACCGAGTCCTTTGTCCGGTCCTGGGTCGTCATCGTTTGGTCAGTCCTTGTCCGAGGCTTATTGTTTGTTTTTTTAGTTAGTTTAAGGATTTGAATTTCTTAAAAAGCAGACTTTCCTGATCTACCAGATGACCTGCCAACATGTTGTAAAAATACCCCCCGCTAATACCAATACACCAGTCCTGTATGAGACAGCCCTAGCATGTATTCAGTATGGATGGTGGGTGTTAGTGCCAAAGTGGTGACATGTGAAGGTGTAGGAGGACTACTGGGCCTTGGGAAAGGCCACTGCCCCCGAGAAATAGGCCCTGAAACCATTGCCCAGAGTCAGACATGTAAAAAAACTAAATAAATAAATGGTGTTTCTGTTTCACTCTCAATTGATTAAGGTTTTTGAGAGCTTGGGTTTTGACCTGGAATGAATCTCTTCTTCGGTATCGTGTGGGAAAAATTGCTTTGATATCCGACAAACTTGCTGACCAAACACTCCCATTGCTACACAACACTGCCAGAAATCAGGGTATGGGTGTATCAGCTACCTAAATTTATGTAACTTCTGCATTCGATTGCATGGTGCAAGATGGGTCTAAGAAGCTCAAAATTGCACTACAAGGTACATCTGACGCTCCTCTTCAGTTTGGCAAGAAAAAATAATAAATTTTCGAACTTCAAAAATCAGCCCCATGGTCAGCCTCCTGACAAATTATGGATGCTCGGCCTTGGAGGGGTTAAGGTGGCATTACCTGACGTTTATTTATTTTTTTATTTTTTCATTTTTTGGCAGCTCTGTCCTGTGACTTTCTCTTAGCAGCTTTTGAAGAAATACGGCACTGTATCATGTGCCTTTGCAGTCGCATTTCACCAAAGTCACCACCAAACTCAAATTGCTTGAGAAATGTTGTTAGAAATACTGCTGATGATATTGTCATTTTATTCCATGTTGGTTCTCAGTACAGGTGTATTCTTCCTTACTCAGTACTCTTTGCTCCTGTTGACCCTTTTAGTTCAGTGACATACTGTACAGTATTTTATGTTTTATTCCTGCATCAGCCAGACAATCTAATTCAGTTTAGGACAGAATTTTCAAACTAGAGGGATTAGGTATACTCCTGTATTTCAGGTTTGCAAGAGATCTTCCTTAAGCTAAAAAATATTATCTGGAGGTAGCAAGAATAGAAATACAGGAACATATCATCAGATTGAAGGGTTTCATGAGTGTTACTATTGCAGCTGGCCCTACCACAGTGCCCTAATGAACCCTCTGTTGATTACACTCAGTGTGCTGGAAGAAGGAAAATGTTTGCTAGAAAAGGCTGCTCATGTGATACAGCCTTTATATTCCCTTTTAGGGCTCAGTACTCCTCTTTTTCTTATACCCTTCGTTGATGCTAATGAGTGTTCATGTTGCAGTCGGCCTTACCATGGTGCCCTGATGAACCCTCTGCTGATCACGTTGGGGGTACTGGTGGCAGTGGTGGTGGTGGCCAACTTGCACACCCTGGCCAGGATGGTGGGAGCTTTGGCCTTCTCACACCGTCGTCATCTTTTGCGTGCTGTGGCTAAGCTGCATACCATCAAGGCTGAGGGGTACCTACAGACACTCAAGTCAGAGGTCAACCTTGTAGTGGAAATGGTATGTTGACAGATTACCCCATGGGCACTAAGACAGTAGTATTATTGAAAGAAAGATAATCACTACTGAAGCTACAAAGTCTGTATAGTACTTAAAAACACACAAGTCTAGCATTGACCTTGTAGTGGAAATTTATGTTACTAGGTTCCTTCATCCAAATCATAAGATAGTACAGAAAGTCCTTGTTGTACATTAAGATAATGTTCCAGAATACAGTATATATTTTTTTCCATACACCTTGGGACTGTAGATGGAGGGAAATTAGTAAAGCAGTGGTGTAGGTAGCAATGAAACTTTAATTGGCAGTCTTTTTAAAAATTACTATTAGCTTAACCACCGAAAAGGGCAAAAAAATGCAGCATATGCATACAATGAGGACTTACCATAATTGCAAAAGGTACTCAAAAGTTGAAGCTATAAACCCTGTGTAGTGCCTACAGACAGTAAAAGCAGAGGCTTATTTTGTTATGGAAATGATACGGTTCTAAGTTCATCCATTAACCCGCCGCATGCCAGCAGGCTTTAGACCCTCATGGAGACCTTTTTTTTTTTTTTTTTTTCCTAGATAGGTTAGAAATGATGAGAAAACATGGAGAACAACCATAAAAGTACTCACAGAAGCCATTTAGGTTGATTTTGAGGTCGATTTTCCCTCAGCAGGCAGCTGAAAACTTAGAAGTACTGCCCATAGACTTCACCACCACAGAGTGAGAGGAGGCAGAAGCTCAGCATTTTCTTCATCTGTACTTATGCTAGTCAAGCCAAGGACACTCTTGTAGGGTATATAGATGATACAGGAAGGCCTAGAGAAGCATGGGAATATCCCAGCAGATTTTTTGGCGCCTAATTTGAATTTTCGAAGTTTGGCAGATACAGTAATCCCTCAAATATCCGACGTAATAGAGCCATAAGCAGGTCCGGATAGTGGTCCTGTCCGGATATTGGGCCCCAGCTTCTGGACTTGTACTTATGAACCCTAACTCAGAAAAACACCTATACAACTCCCTCTGGACATCCATTGCACCTATTTAAGACCCAAATCACACCAATAAGGGACATAAAAGACTGAAATAAATGCAAAAGAACCATAAAATGAGGTTTTAGAGGTGAGTTTATACAATATTAAACATTTTGGGTACCGTACTTACAAGTCCCTCGCTCCTGGACTGGTTTGAACTGCCAGTTTGCGGTCCACAGTTAATCCTCTGCACTCTAAATTCAAATTTCTTAACACTGCACAACACTGTAAATTCCTGTGCGTTCTAGTGGCGAGGTATTGCAGTTTATTCACTGTTTATTCACAGAAAACAAGCACCTGTGGCTTGCACTGCTATGAGCGTGGTGTAATGATGGGGTGAAACAAGCTGTGGAACTAAAGAAGAAGGCATATAGTGAATGGTTAGCGAGTAGAGGTAGGGGAGAAGATGAGAGAGAGAAGAGAGAGGTACCGTATATGTGAACAGGAGAAGGGAGGTGAAGAGATTGGTGAAAGAGAGTAAGAAGAAAGTGGATGAAGAGTTTGGGAGGAATCTGAGTGTGAAATGGAGGGAGAATAAAAAATGGTTTTGGAAGGAGGTAAAGAAAATAAGGCAGTGTGAAAGGGGAAATAGTAGGGGAGTGAAAGATAGGAATAATAGATTGTTGGTGGAGAAGAGAGAGAAATTGAGGAGATGGAAGGAGCACTTTGAGGATTTGTTGAATGTAGAGAGTGAGAGCAGTGCAAGTATAAATGGTTGGGGAATGGCAGGGAGAAGAAGAGATGAGTAGGAGGGAGGAAGAGATTAGTAGGGCGGAAGTAGTGGAAGCAGTGAAGAAGTTCAAGATGGGAAAGGCCCCAGGAATTGATGAAGTGTGTGGTGAAATGCTGAAGTATGGGGGTGAGATTGTAGTGGAGTGGATATGGAAGTTATGTAGATTGGCGTGGGAAGAGGGAAGGGTTCCGGAGGACTGGAAATCAGGTATAATTGTTCCTTTATACAAAGGAAAAGGGGAGAGAGAAGTATGTGGTAACCATAGGGGTATTTGCCTTCTTAGTGTGACTGGAAAAATTTATTGTAGAATACTCATTGATAGGGTTAGGCATATAACTGAGGAGCTAGTTGGAGAAGAACAAGGGGGATTTGGGAAGGGAAAAGGGTGTGTAGATCAGATATGTGTTCTAAGATGTTTAGTGGAGAAGTATCTAGAGAAGGGAAAGAAAGTGTATGCTGCCTTCATGGACTTGGAGAAAGCTTATGACAGAATAGATAGGCAAGGTATGCGGAAGGTATTAAGAATATATGGAGTGGAGGGGAAATTGTTGAGTGCTGTGAAGAGTATGTATGAAGGAGCTAGGACTATGGTGCAAGTGGATGAAGTACTTGAAAGGGTACAGCAGGGAAGGAAGGTTGTTGGTTCACTGAAAGCAGTGATGAGAAATAAGGTGGTGAGTATGGAAGTTAAGAAGTCACTGCATGATAGTACTGTGATCCCTACCCTGATGTATGGAAGGGAGGCATGGACCTTGCAAGAGGGGAACAAGTCAAGACTGAGAGCAGTGGAAATGAGTTACTTGAGAGGAGCATGTGGAGTGATATGGAGGGACAGGTTGACGAATGAAGAAGTGAAAGAACGTTGTGGGGTGGATGTGGATGTGGTTGAGAAGATTAGGAGAAATACACTGAGGTGGTTTGGAGATGTGGAGAGAATGGAGAATGAAAGACTGACTAAGAGGGTGTATGTAGGTGAGGTGGAGGGAGCGAGAGGGAGGGGAAGACTGAAGGTGAGGTGGAGGGATGGAGTTCGAGAGGTATATGAGGGAGGGGGGAGTGAGTTGGGGGGAGGGTAGTCAAATGGTGGTTGACAGAGCAACTTGGAGGCATTTTGTCTGGGGCCACCCTTTGCGGGATTGGGGCGTCGGGCTATAGATAGATAGATAGATAGATGATAATGTTTGTGTTGTTAAATCATTTATATATATATATATATATATATATATATATATATATATGATAATGTTTGCTGTTAAATCATTTATTATGATATCATATTGCTTATGAGGTACAGTAGCAGTACTTCAGATCTTCCGAAAACTGTTTCAGTGTGTTAATTGCTTATTGCAATATAAATATTATTATTATTATTATTATTATTATTATTATTATTATTTAAGTTAGTGGTAGATGGGGGCGCTCACCATCCACTCGCTTAGTGTAGTGCTTTTGTGGGTGTCTGCTCTTTCCCTTCTTCCATCCTTCCTCTTCTGTCTTTCATTCCTTCACTCTTTACTCTTGCTTCTGCCAGTGGATGACTTTACACTTCCTTTTCTGTCTTTCTTTCTTTCATGCTTTCCTCTTCCTTCTGCGTATGGGTAACTCTACACTGTGTGACAAGCCAAATGGCTTCCTGTACACCAGGAAACCATTTACTATGCTGGGTGGGAACCATATATCCAGATGATGGCACCTGGTGGTTTAGTGGGTAATTAAGGTACTCCAGTCGGACTGAGCCCGTGTAGGTTTATACCCAAGGGGTGTTTGGGGTTTATTATTCATGTAATGCCACTCTGGGATGAGTGAGGCTGATCACTGTCATCTTAAATGTTAAGACCAACTTGCCCAGCCCCGGGTTCCTATGCTTCTCATGGGGTGACATAGGATTGGATGAGGGCTGGATGGATAGATTATTTAAGTAGCTATTACTCATGTTACTCTACCTCACCCCATCTTTAAATGGGAAAAGAGGCAGGATGATGATGATGATGAAATTGCCACTAGCAAATGATGTTATTCACCATAGGGAGAGTGTCTCAATTGTGAAAGGGTGAGTCCAGTCTTCAGTCAGTCTTTTCAATTTATAAAAAACCTTCTTGAGCTGTTTAATGCCATCTGTTGTGTAGTGTTGACAAAATGAAATAAGGAGCTCATTGTGGTTAGGCACTGAATTTTCCAGTTTTCTTCTTTTTTTTGAATACTCAGTTTAGCAAAGATGATGCAGTTAAATTAAGGATTTTTCCTGACACTTTTTGTTTATCTTTTTATATAACTAAGATGTTGATGGGAAATATCTGTTTTTATTAATTTAATGATTATGACAGGAGATGGCTGTCTACTGTGCCTAAGTTTGTGGTGCATGTATCTACAGTTTGTATGTATATGTATTTGCAGGTGAAATGCTTGGATGCATTCACAGCGCAGCAAACGAGGATGGTGGTGGTTGTGGATGGACTGGACAGCTGTGAACAGGAGAAGGTGTTGTCAGTTCTTGATGCCGTCCATTCACTCTTCACTGACTCAGCTGCACCCTTCATCATACTTCTTGCCATTGATCCTCACATCATCACCAAAGTAAGTGGACCAAAAATAGCAGAAGAAAGACTAGCAGATGAGCAGGTTATGAAGAACATGGCTGATTGTCTAGGAAAGTACCAGGATATGGCTGAGGATGATTTAACTTGATTGAATGATTGTGGGATGGGGCCGGCATTTCATGGCCTTGAATGATGTGTGAATGATTGTCTGATCCATTTCACTGGGTATGCTTTTGATAGCTCTCACACTTTTATGGCTACTTTCTATTCATTTGTATCTAGATTCTTCTGCATCCCATCCTTTAGGTAAAGAGGGAGGATGAAAAGCTATGAGTTTATGATGAGTAGATAGAGTGACAAAGACAGAGTAATAGGTAGGTAGAATCAGCACAACTGGAGGTTTGATGGAGTAGAAGACAAATACTGCAGTATATGAAGAGTAAGAACGATGTCAGTTGCATGAGGGAGTAATGTCAACAGTCATCATGATTAGAGCAAATCAGGTACAGTAGCTATTAGGAATGTGTTGAAGACAATTTCTTCTGAAGAATACCTTGTTAATGGCTGTTACTCCTCCACAATGCACCAACACTCTACTAACATACCTACTTCTCAAGCATAAGAGCAGTTATGATATAGAGATACTGTCATTGTTTGTGAATATTCATCATTCACTCATATTTTATGGTTTTTGATAACTTATACTGAGTTGTGCAGTTCTTTATTTTCATACCACATTTCTTTAGCCCTGGCCACCACAATTAAATATTATTCAGAGTTTTGGCATAATATGGTTTGAGAATGATTAATCCTTTAAAATAGGCTGTGTATCAGTGGCTGATGTTGATAATTGGTACCCTAGTATGGTAGTGATATGCAAGGCAACCCATTCATAGTCTCATGCCCTCCAGTACCAGAGTGAATGTGCTAATAAAATCTAATTCCTGCAGTCCTATGATGCATTATATATTGTGGTCTAGTTGTCAGTTGACAGGTTTATTTTGCTGAAGATAAATTTTTCAACATGGAGAGGGTTAGGTATAGCCTTCATCATCCCTTCACGACTAGACATCTTCACAGGCTGAATAAAATTGCAATTTAGCAGCAAGAATACATTAAGAATCAAATCACTGGGTTGAAGAGGTTAATAAATTTCTGAGCAGACCTGGTAGTGGTCATGTAGGCTGTATGTACAAAATGTTATTGATGTGCACTTCTGTTGAGTATCTTTGCATGCATGATACTACACTAATTGCTTCAATCAGCTGACATTTCTTAAAAGTTTGTTCTTATTGTAACTAGGCAGTTTTATTTAGTTTAAGAGAGCCCTTTGAGTTTAAAGGGTTCATAAAGGTTATATCAAACCATTCCACTTTCAAAAGTTTGTCTCAAGTTGAATTAATTCATCAGGAGATACCAAGAATGAAATAAAAGTGGTGCATTCAGGTTGAAGGGGTTAGGTTATTTGGCACCTCTTAGATCATTACCATACATAGTAATATGTTTGCTTCACAGAACCTGTTGTGAAGTTTCTAGCATTGGTTAGTAAGCCACTTGTTTTAGATGGGATAAAGAGGATCTGCAGGATAAAATACTGCTGCAGATGATATGCTGAAGCAGAGCTTGGACAGTGAAAGTGGAGACTGTCAGAAAGCCAGCTTTGGAAATGAACTGTAATCAAGCTGAGAGAAGAAGCTTGTAAGAATGACTGTAGCGGAAATTTTGATAGGATAAGTTGACCAGAGAAGTAATTAATGGTAGGATTATGGTAAGGTAGTTGAAATTAGTGGTAATCATTTCCAGAACAGTTTACATTACCATGCTGAAGGTAGAGCAGTATATTGACAAGAGAGAGAGAGAGAAGGTAGTTATTGTTATCATAAAATATAATGGGCTGGAAAAAAAAGGTAGCATAGTACAGTCTTTGAACGAGAATGGAGAAGGATAGTAATTGTTTGGTAGGTAAAGTATAATACTGTATATAATTAGTATATGGAGTAGATTGGAAACTATTCATCACAACCCTCATATAGTTATGGTGAGGAGGGAACAAGCTGTTGGGCTGGAGAGAGAATGATGATAAGCAGCTCCTATAGCTTACTTACCTATTTCTTCCTCAGAGGAATACTGCATGTTTAAAAATAATTTCCATTACCTAGTATTAGTTTCATCTGCTCAGTCATTGCTTATTTAGGTATCTCCCCCATGTATCCCAGTTTACAAAGTAATGGCATTTTTCCAAGTTAGAAAATCTACTTTGACTCATAGATGACAGAACATGTCATCAGTTTTTAGTTTGGCACTAAAGAGAACAGTATGGTTCACTTCATAGAGTTTCCATGTTTGACTGCAGGCTCCAGTGACAAGCTAGTAAACTTTGCTTTGTTTGTATAAGTCCTGGATTTGTTTATTACAGGTGCATCACTTGAAATGAAATAATATCTTCTTCAGTTATTAGAATATCAGTACTTTTGTGTTAGGCATATAAACATCATGAGAATGTAATGTACAGTTTATACTTAAAATACTAACAGTTGCTCAAAATATTGTGTGTGGATATAATAATAGAAGTGAGCAACTTTTGGTCCTCTTAATGCTAATTCTTTCAATGGGGAGTGGTGTGGCTTAGTGGTAGAGCATGTGATTTGAGATTGCGAGGTCGAGAGTTCACGCCCCGCCCGGGTAGCTGCCTTTGCTGGGAGGGTAGTGCTCTCCTACCCTAGCAGGGCCATATGATCTATCCAGGTCTAGCTCAGGGGAATAATCTCTTAATCCTTTCAATCTGATGATATCTATATCTATCTGTCTATCTGTATACAGTATATATACCATTATACCATATATATATATATATATATATATATATATATATATATATAATATATGGATGGGTTATACGTGGGAGTAAGTGAGAATGAGAGGGCAAAAGAGGGTGTATGTATTGTGTGCAAGAGATGGAAGGTGAATATAAAAGAGTATGGATCAGTTGGTTCAAGGATTATATGGGTAAGATTGAAAGTGGGAATACAAACGTTGGCATTTGTGTGTATGTATGCGCCAATGCAAGATCGTGCAAGCAGAGTGAAAGAAGAAATCTGGCCAAATGTGGAAGTGAGCATGGAAAAGTTTGAGAGGAATGAAAGTGTTTTTTAATTGGAAATATGAATGGAAAAGTAGGGAATGTGAAGGTGGATGGAGTAGTTGGTGAGTGGGTTGTGCCTGCTGAAGTGGATGAGAATAGCAATGCTCTCATGGACATTTATGCAGAGAGGGGGTTGGTGATAGCCAGTACCGTCTTTAGGCACAAAATGATCCACAGGTATACGTGGCGAGTGATGAGAAGGGTGGGTGGTGAACTGAATGAACGGAAGGCAATGATTGACTTTGTGTGTGTGGATGACAGAATGGGAAGGTATGTAATGGATGCAAGCATGCACAGAGTCTGGGGGAGTGGACTTTCTCAAGTGGTGAAAGTCAAGGTTCAAATGCAATGGATGAAGGAAGGACAGGAGGAAGTAGTCCTTACAAGGAGGGTAGAAAGGTTGCAAGAGGATGGAAAAAAGGCAGAATATATATTGAGAAATGGAGAAGCAATAGGGTAAATATGATTTGGAGCAGTTGGGAGAGGTGGAAGGTATGTGCAAGATATTCACAGAAGAAATCTGTGCAGCATGTGAGGTGGTGTGTGGGGTGAAGAGAAGACGAAAAGGAGTGCAAGGAACAGCATGGTGGAATGAAGCAGTCAGGCAAGTTGTGGTGCAAAAGAAGAAAGCATATAGTGAGTGGATGGGAAGCAAAGGCATGGATGAAGTTGAGAGACAGAAGAAAGACTTATATGTAGAAAAGAAGAGAGAGGTGAAAGGATTAGGAAGAGATAGTAAGAAGAGAGTGGATGAGGAATTTGGAAGAAATTGAGTGTTAAGTGGGAAGAATGTAAGAAATTGTTCTGGAAAGAGGTAAAGAGAGTTAGGCAGGTTGATAAAGAAGTTAGTGAGGGAGTGAAAGATATAAATGGTAGATTACTAGTGGAGAAGGGAGAAAAAGTGAGCAGATGGAGAGAACACTTTAAGGAACTGTTAAACATAGAGAAAGAAAGTAATGCTAGTGGCTGAGGGATTGCTGGGAGAAGGAGGGAGGTGAGAAGAGAGGAAGAAATCAGTGGGATGGAAGTAGTGGAAACAGTGAAGAAAGTCAAAATCGGGAAAGCCCCAGAAATTGAAGGAGAGTGTGGTGAAATGATGAAACATGGTGGAAAGATGGTAGTAGAATGGATGTGGAAGATGTGCAGATTGGCCTGGGAGGAAGGTAGAGTCCTGGAGGACTGGAAGTCAGGTATAATTATTCCCCAGTATAAAGGAAAAGGGGAAAAAAAAATGTGTGTGGAAATCATGGGGGCATTTGTCTTCTGAGTGTAATGGGAAAGGTATATGGTAGGATACTTATTGACAAAGTTAGGGAAATAACAGAGGAATTAGTTGGAGAACAACAGGGAGGTTTTAGGAAGGGAAGAGATTGTGTAGATCTCAGATATTCATCCTTAGTTCTTTAGTGGAAAAGTTTCTAGAGAAGGGAAAGAACTTTTTTGTGGCCTTCATGGATTTGGTGAAAGCATATGACAGAGTGGATAGACAAGGAATGTGGAAAATATTAAGAATACTGTGTACGGAGTAAATGGGAAGTTGTTGAATACTGTGAAAAGTATGTATGAGGGTGCTAAGGCAGCAGTGCATGTGGATAGTGAACTGAGTGAATTTTTGTATCTGATTGTTGGATTGAATCAGGGATGTATCATGTCCCCATGGTTGTTCAGTCTGTTTATGGGTGGGGTTATAAAAGGGATACAAGATAGGGCAGTGGATGTTGGAGTGGCCCTGATGAGAGAGGGCAGCATTTGAAAACTTCCTGTACTGTTGTTTGAAGATGATACTGTATTATTAAGTGAAGATAAAGGGAAACTGCAAGGCTTGGTGAACAAGTTTGGGAGAAACGGAATCTAAAGGTGAATGTAGGGAAGAGTAAAGTTATGGTCTTCGAGAGAAATGAAGTTACTGAATGTACAATGAGGTTGGGTGATAAGGAAATGGAAAATGTGAGTGCATTTAAGTACTTGGGTAGTGTGGTGAGTAAGAGTGGAAGTTTGGAGGTTGAAGTGCTTGAAAGGGTGCAGCAAGAAAGAAACATTGCTGATTCTTTGAAAGCAGTGATAAGAAATAGGGAAGTAACCATGAAAGTAAAAAAGTCAATGCGTGATAGTATTGTGATACCAACTCTAACATATGGAAGTGAAGCTTGGGCCTTGTTGGAAGGACACAAGTCAAGAGTGAGAGCAGTGGAAATGAGTTACCTGTATTTGAGAGGAACATGTGGAGAGACGGACCGACAACTGAGGAAGCGAAGGAACGTTGTGGTGTGAATGTGGATGTAATAGAAAGCGTTAGGAGGAATACATTGAAGTGGTTTGGCCATGTGGGGAGGATGGAGAGTGAGAGACTAACAAGGAGAATGTATGTGAGTGATATGAAGCGGGGGGGAAAAGGAGGGGGAGGTCAAGGATGAGATGCCAAGGAAGCTTTTAAGCCAGCTTCACCAAATTTACAGTACAGGGTACCAGTTGTATGGAAATGCTGTGTTATTTTGAAATCCATCCCTGATATTTTAGAACTTATGCCTTACTTGTAACGAGGACTGACTGTAAAGCTCTTATGATAAACTGTGGCTGATAACCACTAACATCTGTCTACCACCCATGCTGCTGCTAGGCTGTGGTTGCATCCAGACACCAGAGGTTTCATAGGGATTACAGAGCCATGGTATACCTCTCCCTCTCAACTTGACTCTTCCATCCTGACTTGTTGTTGCCATATCCATAGGCCTGTATCACTTTCCCTCATGACCACTTCACTTTTATTACATTCCATTCCCTTTTATCCTTCCTCCCCTTCCTCCCTTATATATATATATATATATATATTTATATATTAATATATATACTCCAGCCTTTCATCTTGATTCTCCCATCATGACTTGTTGCTGTACTTTTACATCACTTTCCTTTATGATCAGTTTACAGTACTGTTGTTTGCAATAATTCCAACTTAACATATGCTCACTAAGCACATTTTTTACTAGAACATCTTTCTTGAAACATGCCATTGTTAATTGTTAAAGTCATGATATGCTGGATTCCTACACATCACACCCATATTTCTCTCACTTATCATTGTAATTGTTATTATCGTATCATAATTTTGTATCAGTTATATTTAAAGTTGCTTTTGGACTCCAGCATTTGAATAGATACACCCAGTTGCAACATGAGATGTATGTTCATTTGAATTAGCAGCTTTTATTATCATTATTATTATTATTTTTTTATTTTTTTATTTTTTATTTTTCAAAGATGGTAACCTTTCTTGATGGAAATTAATTCTCAGAGTTATATTCTCTAAGCACGATAGTTTCTAGGAAAACATCTACAATATTAAGTGAGGAATCACATTATTCTCCTGTACCTTCAGCAGATTACATTTATTTTTTCTTTTATTTCACACTTCATTCTTTCCCTATTCTTTTCTTTTAGAATTTCCTTTCTTACTCATTGATTCCCATACCTCACAATTAACCTGTTCAGTCTTGTTACATATTTACTATTTCATTCTTGTTACCACTGGACAGTTTTATTAATTTTAGGATGGACATCTGTTAATGAGGTTACTGATAAAGATTATACGTTATCAGACCTGTCCTGTTCGAGTAGTATCTGAAGCTCAGTAAAATTGTCTGAAAGTAACAAGAATAAAATGAAAATTTTATCCTTTGGCTGGACAGATTAATAATTCATACCCTTTCTTTGCTTCATGTAATTCCTATCAGTCATACTCCTCTTGCTAGTTCTTTGTAGGCAGTAGCATGCAGATTAGTAGTAAATTATAGTTGCTCATGCTTTGTCTTAGGGAACATGAATAAGTAAGCACTGCTTTTGCATGGTTATTTAAATAGAAGTCAGTGGGGAAGGTTGTTTGTGCTAATCTCTTCAAGCCAGTGACTTTTTGTATATTTTGTTCTTCATGTTTTACAGACAGTTTTATTCATGTTAGGAAAGACTTTTGAACTGAAGGGGTTAGATATAGCTTTGATTAACCCCTTCATGGTGAGATCCTTCCTAAGTTGAATAAAATCATTAGGGTCTAGGGGAAAAAAAAAAAAAAAAAAAAAAAATCCTTACCTCATGAGGAGCAGAGATATGGTAAAATGAATCTGCCTTATGATAATGCAGTGTTTGGTATTACTGGCTTTGAAGTAAGTAGTGTATGGTATGTTCTGTTTGAACTTGGTGGTCTTGCAGTGTAAATTCTCTCAAAGGAGCCAATAATGTATTGCATCAGCTGTGGTTGATAGTCTCTTTACTGCTGTACTTGTCTGTTCTGTCACTTCACTTCTTTCTTTCTTTCCCTTCTTAAATTGATGGGTGAATACTTCATTATCTTACTACTGCAGACGACCCTTTTTTTTTTCGCTCTATATGATAAAAAATCATGATTAATGGATGCTTCAGCAAGTACATAGCCAGAATTTTTAATTGATGAGGGATAGACCAGTATCACTGACCTTGCTAGGATAGAAGTATATGTGAGGTTTAAACCAGAATCTAGATTCCTTAAGATATCATTTCCCTTCTGTTGAAGACAGAGAGAGGAAATTGTAATACCCTAAAGTACTGCAATAACAAAAATTTTTCTTGTAATCTTAAGAAATCCTGCAGTGCTTATATTCACAAGAATGTGGTAGTTGATAGCCATATTACTAATTTCATGGAAATGCAGAAAATATTAATCTCTAAATGCATGAAATCTTGAAAACAATTCAAAATGGCTGTCTGTGGTAATACAAAGCAATGTATTCTACTTGGTTCTTCATATCTGTCCAGTGTAATGTCCCTGTGACCAAATGTAAGTTAATCTCTCAACATTGATTTAGCTTCAGTTTTGATTGAGGGGACAGTGGCTTCAGTAGTCATGCACTTGAGCCTCAGTATTGTACATTTTTTTTCGTTTGGAGTATGCAGATACAGATTATCACCAAGATCTTTTATTGCTGCCACTAAATAGCACTGTTGCCCCTACCCTCTGACCCTGGATATTGTTAGCAAACAGGAAGTGGAAGCATGCCAGCCTAGCTAAGTAGATCAGATGGTAACTGGTTTAGAAGTAGGCTTTGCCACCCCTACACTTACTCAGCACCTGCACCTGTTACCTACTGCCCTCTGCCTTTAGATTGTTAATGCCTTCACTCAGGGGATGTAATATTGTATTCTGGTCTATTTTTGCAACTGTCATATAATATTATTCAACCTGGAATAACTGTCATAGTGGAGGTGATAATGAAGGATAAATCTGTCCCCTCCAGTTCAAAAGGTTTCCTAAGCTGAATAAAATCATAGGAGGTAGCTGCTGTAGCAAGAAGCTACATCCCTTGGTTGAAAAGGCTAACTTACTTATCAAGCTTCTGTATTGTATTTAAATGTTTTCAATCTTGTGTACTGTATTGTAGTTAAATTTATATGTAATTAATACAAATTCTGGTGTGCATGTAGATAGTGTTAAAGTGTAACGGAACACAGGATAAGTACAGTATTTCCATAAGAGATGTAGCCACCTTTTTCAGGGTAGCAGTATAATTTCTAACAGTCAGTAACCCTTATATTTGATAGCAGATAATACATCAGCAGATTTAATCTTTTCAGTTACCTGATCAGCTCAATGGCTCAAAATGACACACTTCATCTTTTATTGGGCTTTTTTTTTTTTTTTTTTTTTTTTTTTTTTTCACCAAAATTAAATCATGTACACATAATGGTAATCAGTATAAAATTATAATGTGACTCAGCCAGTATGTTAAGGATTAATTAAAGTAGAATTTATCCTGTAAATGCTGGAGTGCCATCCTTTAGAGGTTAAGCAAGAATTTTTCATAGCTGATAATGTATTTTAACAGTATATTCATCTCTCCTGCCTGACAGGCCATTGAGCAACATGTGCACCGTGTGTTCAGTGAATCATCTATCAGCGGGCATGACTACCTGCGCAACATTGTTCACTTGCCCTTCTACCTCCAGAACTCAGGCTTACGCAAAGTCAAACAGGCACAGCAGGTGGGTCTTTCACACCAGAGGCCATATTCTTGTTGGTTAAGGAGGGTCCCTAGCACCTTTTGCATAGCAGTTTGTTTTATTACAGTATAGCTCATTATTCTTTTGTATGTTGGAATACATTGGTGTGAGCAGTTGGTCACCCTTAATGTCTGGATTGAGTATCGTAGCCCCAGACCCCCTATTCTTCTGATGAAGAAGTACCAGGTTGGATGATGGATGGATGGATGGACAGTTTATGCAGTTCATCATTTTTTATACCGGTATCAACATTGATTGCATATACAACGTACAAGAATAACATACTGGTACCGGAAATGGAAATAAGCTGTTGAGAAAGAGGTGCTAGCAAACCCCCTTAACTGATGAGAACACAGACTCAGGACAAACTAGTCATGGCACCTACCAGTGCAATGTAGACAAATTATACTAAGCAATTAATTTTTCACTCTTGGAAATGACAGGTTGTGATAATCAGTATATTATACGGTACAGTGCAAAAAGGAACTTTCATGCTATTAAGGAATATATGTGGGTTACATAGGTTAAACTGGGTAGGATATGCAGAAATTTGTGAAGATATGCAGCTAAGAAGTCTGTTGATTGGAGGGTAAAAGAGTTTGTGCTTATACTATATGGTCATATAAAGATAATTGATGTGAGTGGGGTGGTATATATAAGTGAGTTTAAGGGTGGGAGACGGCATGGAAAATCAAGAAGGAAGTGGATGGATATGGCCAAGTGACTGTGAATAAGGCAGGAAAAGCATTAACCTTCCAACCCTCCATCATTCAGTCAGTATTTCCCTATGAAGAGCTTAAGAGCCCAGTGCTAGGCTACGCAGTTTGGATATTTGAGATAAGAGTGACCAGCTGCTCACTCCTGGCTGTATTGTATAAACAAGAAACCCTCAGCCACCCTACAGAAGAAGACTTCCTTGGTCCATATCCAGTTGAAGAGTCTTAACTTTCATGACTACCAGGTGTCTGAAGAATTATGTAAGGGCAATAGGGCTAATACTGATTGAAGGGCCATCCTTGCATGCATCAGAGGTTTGTCCCATAAAGGAGAAGGTTTTCAAGTATGGTAGAGAAAAAAGCATTAATAAAGGATAGAGATGCAATAGATGCGTTACAATAGATGAGTGAAATCACTAGCAATAGAGATACATAGGATGATTGTTGCACCTTTGTTTTGACTTAGCAGATATTGGAATGATTCCGGTCCCAGTCAGTATAAAGCCTAATGCACTGTATAAGGATCAATTGGCCTTGTAGGTGGAGGCAAGTATTTGAAGGTTTGAGTGATGAGTGAATGGTCATGTGACCCATTTCACTGGTTGCTCTGTTGATGGTTCTCTGACTTTTGCTTTCCAGTTCCTGGATCCCTCCCATCCTATGTATGGAAAGTGACAAGTAGGATTATGATAATACTGAAGCTTTTTTATTGTAGCTGTTACATTGTTTCCTTGTAATGCAGGCTGCAGAACGTATGAGAGGGAAGGTCCAGAGCACGTGGTTGGAAGTGGAGACAGATTCCGTTAGTCTTGCTACAACCTCAGCAATGGGCGGTATCAGCCATGTAAGACATGCTTTTATTTTCATGTAACTTTCCATTTGGCCATGATACACGTTTGTTTATCATCAGCATCAGTATGCTTTCTGATTACTGCATGGAATTTGCAGGCTTTAAGTTAAATAATTTGCAAGATATTTCTACTAGATGCAGATGTTAAATATGTGTTATTCTGTGCACTTAATACTTTACAGGGCACAAGATTGTTAGCTAAAGACAGTAGGCATAGCCCACAAGATTGTTAACTAAAGTCTTTGAGGATTTACATGGATAGCAGATATTTAGAATGAATGATAAAACATTTTGGACATTGTGTGGCATTTGTAATGTACAGTATTTGATTGCAGTGCTGACATATTGTTAGTCACTTTCCACACTGACTAACCAGCCTTATCCTGCTCTTGTAACTTCAAGTAGGCTTGTAGCTATTGTGCAGATAAAAGTATTGATTTGAATCAAATTTGATAATGCAGACTGTGTGCAAACTCTTAAGAAGCTTTTTGACATGTGCACCTATACCTCAAGAGTTTCACGTGCATCCATAAACCTTACAACCCCATAATGCATTTCTTTAGCATGATGGTAATATGTTCAGGCTTGACCATGGAGCAGACAGCCCCACCCTCACATTGCTTGTTTTTTACACTTCCATTCTTCTTTAATTCAAACATTTGCTTTTTTGTAATACATTTGTAAATGTGTTTTTGTGTTGGTTTGATTGATGTTTATGTTAATCTCCTCTTTTTAATGATTTTCATGCACTTGTAGTGTGTATGTATATTGCTTTTATTATTATTATTATTATATATATTTTTTTTTTGCACTCTGATCATCTCATATGCTTTCTTTGGTTTGTGTAGCTCTTTCATGTTCTTGTTCACCTCCCATGATAATCCCCCATCAGATCCCCTTAGAACGCTGTCTGTCGTCGGAAAGTGGATTCAGTATCCCTGTAAGTACTGTACCTCCTCCTTCCCCTCCGCACCCTGTGATGTCCCTACCTGTCCTGTCATGGCTGTTGTTTATGTTATCACCACAGTTCCCTCATAGTCAGCTTGGAGATTGATTTAGTAGTGCATGTTGTGTAAAGTTAGTCTTCTTTCAAAGTTGTTTCACATAAATATATTTCATTATTAAGCTGATGGTGAATTAATATATTTTTTTTAAGTTACACATATTTCATCCTGTTTTGAATTCAGAATTTGGTGTTTTCATGCTTTAAAGCATCAATCCTGATTCAGAAGCATGCCTCACTTAAAATTTTAAACTTTATGTAGAAGTTTAGTGGGTAATTAGGGTGCTTCATTCAGATTGAGCCAGTGCAGGTTTATGTCCTAGGAGTGGTTGGGGTTTATTGGTGTTGTAATGCCACTCAGGGATGAGTGAGGCTGGTCACTCTCATCATAAATATCAGGACCATCTTGCCTAGCCCCGGACTCCCACACTCCTTCTGGGGCAACATAGGAGTAATGATGGATGGATGGATGGATGTAGAATTTTGCCTGCATACAACCTAATTATTGAATGAAGACTAAATTTATTATGAAAATACATTGTAAAAATTTATAGCGGGTACAATGAAAAATCTGACCAGTTTGTGGGGGTGCAGTGTAAAATCAAAACAAGTAGCGAATTTTTCACTTTGATATCTAGCAACATATTTTTATATAATGAATTTTTGTATTTTGATATTGAAGTTACTAATGTGTAGCAGATGTAAGTCCTGTGTGGCTGGATAGTATTTTGATGAACATACATCAAGATGATTATTTTCATTTCCTATATACCTGTGTTGCGGGAAACAGAAGTTTGTAACTAATTAGCTATCTGACTTGACACTCAGTGACTGAAATCTAGTTTATCCACCCAGATGCTGTGGTAGGCTAAACAAAATGGTGCTTTTCTAGAAAATATCCATAATTTGTCCCAGTTATCTTGTGCACCCCTGTTATTAACCCCTTCACTTTCATGACATAATTTGTAGTTATTTGTGCTACTTTCAGATGATTTAAATTCAGCTTTGGAGAGATATTTTGTAGTGAAGAGAAAAGTGATGGTAGTATCAACACAGGCATCAAGATGATTATTTTCATTTCTTTTATACCTGTATTGCATGAAACAGAAATTTGTAACTATTTAGCTATCTGACCTGACAATGACTGAAATCTAGTTTATCCACTCAGATGCTGTGGTAGGTTAAACAATATGGTGCTTGTCTAGAAAATACCCATAATTTGTCCCAATTATCTTATGCACCCCTATTTGTAACCCCTTCACTTTGATGACATAATTTGTAGTTATTTGTGCTACTTTCAGATGATTTTCATTCAACTTTGGAGAGATATTTTGTAGTGAAGAGAAATGATGGTGGTATTTAACTCCACCAGTTCAGAAGATCTCTCAGTCTGAATAAATCATGAGGAGATAGCAACAAGAAACTGCAAATTATATGATCTGACTGAATGGGATATATTGTATCACAACATCTGTAGCAGACTAGAGGGAACTGTAAGAATTAGTGTTTGTGTATGTTTCTTATGTGTTACCTGTTAAATAGCACTTATCTTCTCAGTATCTGTCTCATTCTTAGCACAGTACTGTCCTCTTTCAATAGTTGCTTTGTCTGCTGGATTTATCAATTTCCTGGTTACAGCATTAGTCATAGTTGTGGTAAAAGGTGGATGTATGGGGCACTATAGTAATAAAAATTTAATGCTGAAATACAGTACTGTACGGTCTCTATAAGTTTCTTTGTCATCATGTAGTCTGTTTCTAGTAGATAATATCAGTACAGTATGCATCTTCCATTGCCAAAGTGCTGTTAGAATTGTGTTATAAATTTTTTGTAAGTTACTGTATTTTATCACAGGGGACAAGGGAAAAGGGTACAACCTACATAATCACTGTGTGTTGTAAATGCAACTAAGAGGGGAGGAATTGGAGACTGGAATGCTAATTCCCCTTGATACTGTACGGTACTGTATTGGTATAGGGATGTGGTGACCCCACCACCAAGGGTACTTGTTTTGCAGACAGCCTTGTGTCTCCTATAACTCATGAAAGGATAGATCACATCTAAAGCTTCCTTTTTGCACTGACTGTGTCCCCAGAGAGATCAGTTAGCCTTGCTGTGCATCTCTTCTCACATGAAAAAAAAACTAGATTGTGATTGAAATGGGGTTATAATGTAAGAGTTATTAGGGATTAGAGTTACTGAAACTGAGTTACAAGTTTGTGCCAAATATTTCTTTTTTTCTTTTTTTTCTTTTGTTCCTTCATTGCTTTGTACACTGTTTTTTTCTGTGTATAGTACTGTATGTTTCTTTCAAGCCTGTTGCGTTTTAAGCATCTTTTCTTCAAAGAAATAACCAAAAATATGATATATGTTACATATGTAAATTATATGCTGTAAATTTTGTTGCTTGATGATTTGTGCTTATCCATAGCAGCACTGCCTAATGCAGGAACTTGTTTATTGAACAGAAATAAACATTACACCTGTGCTTCATACAGATCCCAGCCAATCGCCGAATGTCTTCTGAAAGTGGACTGAGTGCATCGCAGAACCTGAGACGCAACAACAGTAAGACCAGTCGCAGAACACTCAAGCCATCAGACTCCATAGCCTCTAGTATTGGATCTAACCTCAATAGAGTTGGTGGTGCTCAAGATCTCACAAAGGTAGCTATATACCGAATGTATATTACTGGGATAGTTGTAGTATACACAACTGAATCCAGATTACTGGGATATTTGTAGTATACACAACTGAATACAGATTACTGTGATGTATGTATTGAATCTAGATTACTGTAGAGATTAGTATACCGTGTTGCAAAATACCTGTACATCTGAGCTTGGAAAATATACTGGTTATTTTTTATTAGTTTTTAAAGTACAAACTCTCTGAATTTGTATGATAATTTAGCTATACTGTAATTTTTTTTTTTTTTTTTTTTTTTTTTGCGTGTTTTAGGTCTTGCTGACAGATGATTACTTCAGTGACATCAACCCTCGTTCAATGAGAAGATTGATGAATGTTGTATATATTACTGGAAGGTAAGGTTGATTTACATGATGCTACAAATCATAGAAAGTTTGTGCAGCTACATTACTGATCACATATAATTTTTATATAAAGTATTCTACTTTTTTTTTTTTACATATTCTTTCACCCTTCTCACATGTCCCATAATTGTTGTACTGTATATAGCTTCCTGTCATAAAACAGGGAATTATGTAGCTTAATATTGCTTGCTGTTTTCCACAGGTTACTAAAAGCATTCCACATAGACTTCAACTGGTACCACCTTGCATCATGGATCAATATAACAGAACAGTGGCCATACCGTGCATCCTGGTTAATTCTTTACTATGAGGCACATGAGGAGACATTGGAGGAGAAGACTTCGCTCAAGGATCTCTATGAAAAGTGAGCAGTCACCTCGAGCAGTAGTGTTATTGTCATTGAATTATCCATATTTCAGCACTAAGTTGTAAAGTTAAAGTAAAAATAAAGTACATTACCAGTAGTTATAGTGCACTACAATAGTATTTTTGAGGTAATCAGGATTAAAGAAGGTATGTACCTGTGATGATTTTAGTGTATTATGAATTGAACTATAAATATTCAGTAACTGAACTTAATGAATAGTGTGCTACATCTGAACTTGAGACAATTCTCTGTGAAGCAGTGGTCAAGCTTGTCTTCCTGACATCTGTGCATCACAGTTACTTAGCCATTTCAGCTAGTAATAGGCAGTTCTTTTCATTCATATTACTGCCACCAACAAACATATAGATACATTAGGGTTGTAAAGTATGTCAACTGCTAACCCCCAGCTACACAGTGATGCTGTTGTCTGTTCAAAGGTGGCATACTGTAGCACTCAAAGTGCACAGTAAATATTACCCAGTCTATAACTCCACAGTAGTAAAAGTATATTTTTTTGATAAGAAAAATTAATGTATTTTTCTACCTTTTATAATTTCTATCTTTATATTTTGTTTCTTCTGTTCCTCAGGATAAAAAATCAAGTGCCAATATCTAAAGACATGGAGCCCTTGTTGGAGATGGACAAAGAAGAAAAGAAGTTTGAAATCTTTCTCTCCATGCACAAGAATTCATTACACATTGCTGATCTCAAAGTGTTTCTACCCTTCACCATAAATCTTGACCCATTCATCAGAAAAGTAAGTGAGATAATTAGTTAGACATAGTAAGCCATTTCTCATACAGCACTGTAACTAGTTAAGCTAAGGTACATACGGTACTGGTATCACTGAACTCTGTAATACTGTATAGAGAGGCTGTCTCCGCAGCGAGCTTGTAACTTTGACCACCACATTGAAACACCTCCACTCGTCGCCTCCACCTTGGTAATGCGATTGGATTGCTGTTCTTAGCTTGCTGTTTCTGTTTGGCTGTTGCTTACTTGAGCTAAGCAATGGGCCGTGACACAATATTTTCCGAATTCATTGGCTGATTTCAAAAGGCGTGGGTGTCTGGTGTAGTGCATAAAAAAACAGCGCCGCTTTGGACCCCTGGTGGCAATTACACAAACTACGTGGTGCTACCCATGAGAAAACTTCTCCACACTATAGACCTTAGTGACCTGTATATATTATTTGAGCTCCCATTTGTTAACCTTTTCCAACCAACTTTTTAAAAATTATTATTTGTGCTGCCATACAATTTTATTCAGTTTTAGATTTTATTTTTTTTCCAACCAAATGAGATGGAGGTAGCCATCACTAGACCCTTGACTTAGAGGTTGCTTTACTAAACAAAATACAGTATATTAGTTATGATAGCAGTACTGTGATAGAATAAACCCTGTTTTATAATGTGCCTTAATTTACCAGATTTTGTCTTTAACATACTAATTGAGGCAGTCATACAAAAACTAAAAATGTGTAAATATGTACTGTTTGGCATATGCAGTTCTACTGTCATGTAATTTATTATTTATTTAAAAATTTTTGTAATTACCAACAGTATACAGTATGAACGGTTTGGTTACATTACCATATTACAGTATAAGTAACAAAATGGGATGAGTATGTTAAGTACTGTACTGTATTGAACTTTGAAGGTTCACTAAATAATATGAAATACATCATTGGATTGAAAGTCCTAATTTCCATACTCCCCCCCCCTCCACTCTCCCTTTTTTTTTAGGTGATCAAAGAGGACCAGCCTCAGTTTGAAGAAGATGATAACCCTTGGAGCTTCCAGCAGTATGATAGCCAGTCCAAAATGTCATCCAAAGCCAGGCGACCGGTAAGATTTACTTTCGTACTACCAAGTAGTCACATGTTTACCTTTTGAGAGAGAGAGAGAGAGAGAGAGTGGATATTGCTGTCAGAGCAATGTATTTTAGTCATTGCTATTACCATATTGAATTTGACAGTATTCTTGCACTTGAGTCTTGGATAATATTTCTCATTAATCTCCTGTGACAAGTGTGAGTGTGAGAGAATGAGAGTATGGGTGGGGTATATGCATGGGAGTGGGTGAGAATGAGAGGGCAAAAGGAGTGTGTATTATTGTGTGCAAGAGATGGAAGGAGAATATAAGAGAGTATGGATCAGTTGGCTCAGTGTTTGTGTGGGTAAGATTGGAAGTTAGACTACAAATGTGGGTGATTGTGTGTGTGTATGCACCAATGCAAGATCATGCAAGCAGAGTGCAAGAAGAGTTCTGGATGAATGTGGAAGAGTGCATGGAGAAGTTTGAAAGGAATGAGAATGTTTTTGATCGGAGATATGAATGGAAAACTAGGGAATGTGAAGGTGGATGGAGTAGCTGGTGAGTGAGGTATGCCTGCAGAAGTGAATGAGAACAGCATTGCTCTCATGGACATTTATGCAGGGAGGGGGTTGGTGATAGCCAGTACCATCTTTAAGCACATAATGATCCACACGTATACGTGGCGAGTGATGAGAAGGGTGGGTGGTGAACTGAATGAATGGAAGGCAATGATTGACTATGTGTGTGTGGATGATAGGATGAGAAAGTGTGTAATGGATGCAAGTGCATGTAGAGGTTGGGGGAGTGGACTTTCAGACCACCACATGGTGGTGGTGTGAAAGTTCAAATGAAATGGAGGAATAGAAGAAGAGAAGGGCAGGAGGAAATAGTTCATACAAGGAGGGTGGAAAGGTTACAAGAGGATGAAATAAAAAGGTAAAATTAAAGAGAGAAATGGAGGAGCGATTGGGTAAATATGAGTTGGAGCAGATGGGGGAAGTGGAAGGTGTGTGCAAGATATTCACAGAAGAAATCTGTGCAGCATGTGAGGTGGTGTGTGGGGTGAAGAGAAGATGAAAGGGGATGCAAGGAAAAGCATGGTGGAAAGGAGAGGTGAGACAGGCTGTGGCACAAAAGAAGAAAGCACGTAGTGAATGGATGAGAAACGGGTGTGGAAGATGCTGAGAGGCGGAAGAGAGAGTTATATGTAGAGAGGAAGAGAGAGGTGAAAAGATTAGTAAGAGAAAGAGTAAGAAGAGAGTGGATGAGGAATTTGGAAGGAATTTGAGTGTAAAGTGGTGGGAATGTAAGAAAATGTTCTGGAAAGAGGTAAAGAGAGTTAGACGGTGTCAAAGAAGTTAGTCAGGGAGGGAAAGATAAAAATTGTACGTTATTAGTGGAGAAGGGAGAAAAGATGAGCAGATGGAGAGAACACTTTAAGGAACTGTTGAACATAGAAAGTGAAGTAATGCGAGTATAAGTGGCTGGGGAATGGCTGGGAGATGGAGGGAGGTGAGAATAGAGGAACAAATCAGTAGGATGGAAGTTGTGGAAGCAGTGAAGAAAGTCAAAATGGGGAAAGCCCCAGCAATTGATGGACCGTATGGTGAAATACTGAAGCTTGGGGGAGAGATAGTAGTAGAATGGATGTGGAAGATGTTCATATCGGCCTGGGAGGAAAGTAGAGTCCCGGAGCATTGGAAGTTAGGTATAATTATTCCCCTGTATAAAGGAAAAGGGGAAAAAGAAGTGTATGGTATTCGTAGGGGCATTTGTCTTCTTAGTGTAGTAGGAGAAGTGTATGATAGGATAGTTTTTATCTGAGTTAGGGAAACAACAGAGGAATTAGTTGGAGCAGAACTGGGAGGTTTTAGGAAAGGAAGAGATTATATGGATCAGATATTCATTCTTAGGTCTTTAGTGGAAACGTTTCTAGAGAAGGGAAAGAAGTTGTATGCAGCCTTCATGGATTTGGAGAAAGCATGTGACAGGGTGGATAGACAAGGATTGTGCAAAGTATTAAAAATATATGGAGTAAATGGGAAGTTGTTGAGTGCTGTGAAGAGTATGTATGATGGTGCTAAGGCTGCAGTGTGTGTGGATAGTGAACTGAGTGAATTTTTCTATTTGAAGGTTGGATTGAAACAGAGATGCATCATGTCACCATTGTTGTTCAATCTGTATATGGATGGGGTTGTAAAAGAGATACAAGGTAGGGCATTAGATGTTGGAGTGGCCCTAATATGAGAGCATAGTGTTTGGAAACACCCTGTACTGTTGTTTGCAGATGATACTGTGTTGTTAAATGAAGATGAATGGGAGCTGTAAAACTTGGTGGATGACTTTGGGGGAGTGTATAAGAAATGGAATTTAAAGGTGATTGTTGGGAAGAGTAAAGTTATGGTCTTCAAGAGAAATGAAGTCAGTGAATGTACAGTGAGGTTGGTCGAGGAGGAAATGAAAAATGTGAGTGTATTTAAGTACGTGGGTAGTGTGATGAGTAAGGATGGAAGTTTAGAGGGTGAAGTGCTTGAAAGGGTACAGCAAAGAAGAAAGGCTGCTGGTTCCTTGAAAGCAGTGATAAGGAACAGGGAAGTGAGCATGGAAGTGAAAAAGTTGCTGTATGACAGTATTGTGATACCAACTCTAGCATGTGGAAATGAAGCTTCAACCTTGTTGGAAGGACACAAGTCAAGAGTGAGAGAAATGTAAATGAGGGTGAAGACTAACTGGAAGCATTTGCTCATTACTTCAGCTTGCATAACTGCATCTTTATAGACATTTCCTCCTACTTTCAGCTTATTGATTCCTTCCTTTTGTTTCAATTTGCCATTAACAAACCTGTAAAACAAATTTGGTTCTTCCTTACATTGTCAACAGTACCTTTTTCAAACTTTCTTTCCTCCTCTCTATGTATTCTTGTATATTCATTTCTAGTTCTTTTATATTTTTCCTTTGTTATATCATTGCTTCTCTTTCTCCATTTGTTCCCTGCCTTATCCCTTTCCCTTTTTGCTGTCATACAACTTTTGTTGAACCAGTCATTTGTCCAGTTCTGTTTCTCACTAACTTTTGCCACATACTTTTCCACACCTATATTATGGAAGTCTAGAAAGAAATCACACTTCTTCTGTATCTCTCTTGTTTCCCAGAATTCTCCCCAGTCTGCATCTTCTAAAAATTTTCTGTCCTGTAAAGTTTGCTTTCCCAAAGTTGTATCTTCCATGCCTGTCTAGTTCATTTTGTGCCTCCCCAGTTCCTTCTATCGTTTGGAACTCTATCACTACATGATCTCTTTTTCCTCTTGGACACAGATATTTCAGAGATTCAGTTGCATCAGGTTCTTTGGTTGGAATTAAATCTAGTCTTGCTGGTTTGTCATCACCTCTAAATCTTGTCTCTTCTTTGACTGACTGGGTCATTACATTATCCATTGCTACATTTAATAGTATACTGTAACATGAATCTTCCCTACTCCCTGAGTCACACTCTCCCCAGTGTACTTCTTTATAATTGAAGTCCCCCATCAGAATTATGTTGTTGCTTTTCTCATTCACTTTCTGTTGGTATCTAACCATGTCCGACAACATCCGATATTCCTCCTCATTCCATGCCCATGTCTTAGGGGGGGACATATGCTACTGCGATGTCTTTCTTGCCTTTCCCTCTGGTTTCTATTACCATGTTTATCACTTGAGCCATACCTTCTCCCAGTTCCTCATTATCCATATTTAGGCTGTTTTTCACTGCTATCATCACTCCTCCTGCCATTTTTTCTTTTCTATATCTTCTCCATAGTTTGTATTTCCCATCTCCCATTTAGATTTCAGTATTCTCTCTTAGCTTGATCTCATAATTACTGGCTCAGTTACCCTCAAGAATCATCTATTTCTAGCCTTGCTGAGATTAAACCTTCTACATTTGCATATGCCACTTTCAAACTTTTTGCATTGTATTTTATTGCGTCTCTCTCTCTCTCTCTCTCTCTCTCTCTCTCTGTCTCGCGCCTTTGGTACCACTTCCTCAATTTCTGATCCATAACTCTCCAGTAGAATTCTGTCTTCTCTTCTTCTGTTCTCAGGTCTTTTTTTTTTTCCCGTCGCTTCCTTTACAAGTTCCTTTGTTTTAGCTCTCTCTTCCTCATTTGCATCTCCCCATATCCAGATATTTTTTAATCCCTCCTTATCTGCTAATTTCCAAGTTTTGTTGTTTATTTAATTTACTGTGTGTGTGTGTGTGTGTGTGTGTGTGTGTGTGTGTAGAGATGCCACACTAGTTGATGTTTCCTGTGCATCCATTCTTTTATCGAACAAAGTTGGTTAAATGAACATAACGCTCGGCCAGCTCGAGGTGGTCGTTAAAACTGAAATTCGTTAAAAGAGGGTTCGATATATCAAGGGTTTACTGTATTGTGAATGTACATTCTATTACTGTATATGATAGGTGTTTACTAGCTTGTTTTGCATGAAAAAAAACAAGCTAGCTTTTTCTTACCATAGTTTTGTATGTTTGTGTTTAGGATTTTGTTGGTCAGGATATGTCTTGGTGCTGTGTCAAAAGGTTTGTATATGTCTGTTGCAGTTATTGTGGTTTTAATGGGGGCTGGTGCATGTTGAAGCCATCCAAGAAACTCAAGTGAAAAAAAAAGTCAGGATGATGATTATGGTGATGAGTAGTGGTGGTTGAGTGCTTAGGTTGAAGTTCATGCCAGGAATTGGACAGAGGACTGTAGGAAGTGATAGTCTTAAGTATTTGCCTTTCCATGATTTAGGATGGTTTGTTAAGCAGAAAGATACTGACATGCATTGTGAATTATTAGGTGGCTTAGGGAGATTATTGCATTTTTCCAGTATCAGGGATTTGGATGTGTCTGATGTGTCAAAAAAAAAAAGAAAAAAAGTAGATTTCAGTAATGGTGTGATGGCTACAAAACCAAGCTATTTTAGGTGAATGTTTGTTATTTGACTTGATCCAAATTCTTATTTATTTATTTATTTTTTTAATAATTTAATGGACTGGTGAGTTAGCTACTGTAAATGTGGTAGGTGTCTACATCCTTGTTTATTTATTTATGTTTTATTTTTTTTTAGTTTTGTTGAGAGGTATATAAATAGCATATTATCAGATTGTCTGCTTTTTCCTTTTTGCTGGGGAAAGTTCCATCATTATTTATATGGATTGTTAGTTAATGAGAGTGAGTTTTATTTGTCATATTTGTTATTGTCGTGGCCAAGTGAGGTTTGTCACCTATGTGTTAAATGTTGGTAATGAGTAGCCTGGCCCAGGCCCCTAAGCTTCTGTTTATATGAGGCAAAATGGGATTGGATGATGAAATGATATCAAGTTATTCTTCCAAGATTTACTAGTGTTTGTTCTGTGATTTAGGTTGTCAACAGTATTTTACCAGTCATGTGTTGTGAGCTTGAATAAATTTGTTAGTTGCGTAGTTTCTGGTGTTTAATGGTTCTGTATATGTTGAGGTTTACTGTGTTTTTCTCTCGAATCCATTTTGTGCTGGGATTTCTCCACTGAACAGTAGAATTTGGTTTCAGACTAAGTAAAATTCATAGGTATGGGTTTGAAATAAACGAAATTGCTTGGTGCACCAGTAACAGAAAAGAGGTTAGAGTACTTGAGGTAGTTCTTGAAACTTAAGATTCCCTCAGTTGAACAAACTCTATGCTAGTATGGATAAATTCTTTGGCTCTCTTATTTTGAATACTGGTATTAAATAATTGATGAAGGTGACAACCTGTACTGTATAATACTTTCCAGGCAGCTGTTCAGCACAAGATAAATAGCTTCAGTATAGTTTAGGCCCCCTCTTTAGAATATCCTGCCTACACCCTTTGTAAGGTACTTTAGGTAGGTATTGTGCTGTACATAGGAGAGAGAAAGGTAGAAACAGTTGGAAATCAAGGTACACCGCTGTCATTCGATGAGTGGTCTTATGTTGGGTATCTTTTTAAAGTGTACAGTACAGTGATTTTAGTTGCATATAATATGGGTTGATGGTAAGTTGCAATGGACTAAACAGCAACAAAAAATTTAAAGAACGCAACATACAGTAAAATGAGGACTCAATGTATTTAGTGATATTCCTTCTTCAGCCTATCCAGCCAATGCGAGGGAACCACAAGACCTCGACAGCCAGCTTGCCCCCAATAAACCAGCTACTGTGGAACTACGGACATCCATTCCTCCCCTCAATGCAGTCAGCCCCTTCAGTCGACTTCAATACGATGCCAGTTCCAGTCACACACAACCCAGCGCACAGCATAGGTCATGCCAGTTTACCGGTTAGTCAGAAGGTTCACTTGTTTGTAGCAGTTGTGAATGCCATTGAGCTCAGTGGCACTAACCTATCGCCAACCCACTTGACACGTGGGGAACGCATATGGGTTGGTTATACGGTTACCACCCAGTGTTGTAAATGGTTTCCTGATGCACAGGAAATCATTAGGCTTGTCAGTGTAAAGCGACCTGAAGAGGAAAGAAGAGTAACATAAAGTGACAGGAGAGATGGGAGAAATAGGAAGAGAGGAGGGCAGACTTCAGACACTATATATATACAGTAATACCTCAATATACGATACCCCTAGATGCGATACCCCAGCTTAATGATGGGGATAGAAATTGCACTGTACCCCTCCTAACGATGGCCAAACCCCAGTTTAACAATGGATTTTGATTTTCTTACCGATTTTGATGATATTTTAGACTAAAATTGTTTTTTTAGGTTGATTTATAAACTGCTTTTAGACTTCAATTAATATGTGTTAGCCACAGATGGGGTGAACATTGTTATTTTGGGGTACAGTTTACTAAGCTTGATTTTTTCCAGACTTATATTTGACGATATTCAGATTATATTTTTGGTTTAGGTGAGATATTTACGGGTGTTAGGCTTATGTTAGCTTCCTTGACAGCTGTTAGGCCATTTTGATTGCCTTTAAACCTGTTTTAGGGCTCATCTGGGTGGGTTTTGGACATGGTTTGGGGAGGAAACCCAAGGCTAGTAAACGGTCCACATTGAAATAGAAGACATGTTTATCAGTGTACAGTACACTATTATTATATATATTATACCATTTGAGCAATGTAGTGAAGTTATAACACGGTGCAGTACCACAGTGGTAGTCATAACAGTTTAAAAACTGTTCATGCTATCTGGACTAATGTCTTATATATCGGAAAAAGTCTGGGTTAGCAGGGGGAAGTCCAGATGTCGCTTTGATCGGAATTTCATGTTTTTCGGACTGGCTTGTGCCCCAATTAGTCCGTTATAGTGAGATCTTACTGTGTATATATATATACACACACACACACACACACACACACACACACACACATCACATATATTCTGGTTCTAACTGGAGTTCTCTTCATTCTTACTGTTACTTGAATCAGTGAAGGCCATTCATACATTCAGGTTCTTTATCATATCATTTATAAAGGCTCCAACATGCTTGCATGCATTGGCCATGGTCACCTAATGGCAGCCTCCATGCAGGTTGATCTCAGGCATCCTCCTTATGCAATCCCTTTTCCCCAAGGTCACACTTTATGACCTCATCCTAGGTCTTTTTTGGTCTGTGTCTTGCAGCCCTACTCTTGACGTTCATATGTAACATTTTTTGTCATTGTTAGCGATTCATCACAGACTGGTTCATTGTATAGTGAGGGTCTGCTTTATCACTTATACACATTTTTGTATTTAGACTACAGTATTTAAATGTGCATTTGATAAGCTTTATTGGTCAGCTTTGCACTTTATTGCACATTCAGTATTATCATGTTTGTACTTATTAACAAAACTGTATTAATTGTGCCTTGCAGCCAGAAGCAGCAGACAAGAAGCTGTCAACATTAACTATAGATGGCCTATATGAAATATTGAGTCGACTGGATGGTGTGTCTGAGTCAATGTTGCCTACCTACCGAGAGAAGCTACAGGAGCACAATATTAATGGGAAGGTCCTTGTCCACTGTGATCTAGATGATTTGAAAAAGGTTTGTATAGCATGTTTGTTACTTTATTAGTTTTACTATTCTAATTATTTTTTCCTACTTCACCCCACTGAAGGGTGGGAAGAGAGATTTGGATTATGATGTTATCATGATAATTCTCATTTTTATTGATCAGTCTTGGTACAGTACTTCATTTCTCTCTAAGTCACATTTGAAATCTGCCATACTGATGAGTGATGGCTTGTTGCATATTGGATGTTTTTATTTAATAATACTCACATTTGTGAATTGAAAATGGGCATTATATTTTACTCAACAGTGTGTGCTTGTGTTTTCTTCCAATGAACTTTGCAGTTGAGGGAAACACCTGCAATCAAAGGACAGATATTTGATTTTCATTGCTTAACCCACCACGTCCCAGCAGATTTTTCACCAGTGACCTCCCCCAATCCTGGCAGATTTTCTTCTTTTTTTTTTTTTCTAAAACCTCCACTTTTTATGAGGAACATCGAAAATTCAGAGAGAAATTTCTCACTTGAGCTTAGAAATGCCGGTACAGGTGACCCTACCTTTACCTGGTACCATGTTCTATCGAGCCTGCCTCCAGAGAAGACGTTTTGTATGGGAGGGGTAACTATTCCAAACCACTCAGAATAGGTAGATATTTATTTATTTGGTATGAATTTATATGTACCACAAGAGTATATTGGTTTTCACACTGTAATATAGGAGATATAAGTGTTGTTTCACTCACCAAACACATAAACGTACCGCACCTTTTTTGGCAACATTACCTGGTCATCACTTCTGATTGTTTCTTCCTCTAACACTACGTAAACTTTGTCCTCCACATTGTCATCAATTGGGGAATCACTCTTGCCTTGAATTTTGTACCGTGGCGCGACATGTCTTTACTGGCCAGGTCACTGGTATTAGGTGAGTTGCCAAGACAGTGGCATTGGGTGTGAGGGGGTGGGAGGTCAAGCGGGGTAAGGCATTGTACTTGCCTGGTCTCGGGTAAAGGAAGGTGTCCCGCATATACGTACCAAAAATTATGCACGAAATTTGAAAAATGTGCAAATGACGGGCCTTGCAATTGCGGCACGTTTATGAATTATAACGGGAGTCATAGTGACAAAATGTTCGGGCGCCTATGTATGTCAACAGGATGCGGCGGGTTAAAAGGCGATCTTCAAAATGTAGCACAGTGCTGCAGGTATATGTGTGAGGCCATTAAAAGCTGTAGCCTAACAGTGGAGTCTAATGATCCTTGTGTACTGTATACTCCGTGAACAACATTTGTGTAGATTTTCCTTTATTTTCACAATGGGCAATATAAATACAACTGCTTGGATATTATACTGTACTAACACCCATTGACTTGCAGGTTCTCAGTATGAACTTTGGTGACTGGGAACTGTTCCGGATGCTAGTACTTGGGCTGCGTGAACGTGAGGTAGATGATGATTTCCTTGGCAAAAATGTCCGCTTTGCTGAACCACAGCCAAGTGTCGGTGGAGGGAGCCACATAGATGACGTTCCAGAGGATCCTTCGGCGCCCCCCAGTAGTCTTGGTAGCAGTGTGGACAGCTCACTGCTGCGGCGGGGTAATGTCACCAAGATCAATCTTGGATAGTGTGTGTGTGTGTTTGTGTGTTTGTGAGCACACTGTGCACTGCCTCCATCCCAGCTCTACCCCCACCTTCTCATATATGTGTTGACTGATGTTGGTTGTTCTGTTTGTGTTCCCCATGGCATTCCTTTAGTGTTTGTTTTGTGTATTGTAAATAAGATAAAGCTGTTTAAAGTTTTGTGCACTTAAAGTATTCATACACATTGTCAAATAACATTCCAGACTTCACTGCAGCATTGCGTATTTTACTTTTTTTTTTTTTTTTTTTTTTTTCCCCCCAGAATTGAATTGTGGATCTCTGTATAGATTCTTGAAATATATTTCTTCCTCACTATTGCAATTTTCACTCAGCTTTCTCTTTGCACTCTTTTCAAAGCACATTGTTGCAGTCAAGTCTTCCGTATATCTTCATTGTCATTCCTCCATACCTAACACCCATGTATTTCACTTCAGGATGTAGCAAAATGATTCTACTCTCATTCCTCCATACCTTGACCTCATACGGTATCTTTATAGCTACATTATACAGTACCAGTAAATTCTTCACTGTCATTCCTCCATTCCTCAGGCTCATGTATCTCTCTGTACATAATTCTTCATTGTCATTCCTCCCTATCTCAGATCCATGTATTGTATCTCATTCCTTGATACCTCAGACCCCTGTATCTGTATAGTATATACAGTAATTCTTCAGTCATTCCTTCATATCTCAAAGCCATGTATTTCTCTATAAATCATAAAGGTATTCCTTAATATAAGTAGCCTTTTCTTTATTTTCATTTGTATTTAAGGTACTTATTTATTTTGTCACACAAAAAAAAAAAAAAAAAAAATGCTTATTCAAGTTCCATTATTATCTGCAAAGTTGATCTGCCAGTTTTTCCCAATTTACAATACCAGTTGTATGTTTAAAGTTGTAATATTTCACATCTCATCTCTTAGGCTACTTATAACAGGAAATGCTGAAATATAAATCTTCACTGTCATTTTCTCTATACCTCAGACCCATGTGTCTGGTCAAATGATTATCCCCTTCAGTATGTGGTGGTCTTTTTAATTGCTGCTGCCTCATACTTTTCTTCTAGTTGAGAGAGCACTCTAGTAATGAAGGGCTTAATATTGGCTGTATTTACTCCTTCTGGTTCTTAAAGTCTTTCATAGGTAAATAACATGACATGGAAATACAGTAGCAGGAATGAAATATAAAGGATGTCACCAGGACTGAAGGAGATAAGGGTATTTGATGTGTGGTGCTGTGGCCTCCAACTCTGGCTGTGTGGGTCGCTGGTAGATTGGCTGGTCAAGCACTGAGGGCTGTATTCTAGGTGGCATTGGAGGTTTTGCAGCACCTTTTTCTTAGTGATTTATTGTGCCTGTTACAGTGCACATAGATATTTTATGTTATTTATATGCTTTATTACCAACCTAGTTTACGTCATAATATGCAAGAGAATAAAAAGGTGGAATATGCAAAATAAGTTGCTGAAAAGAGGTACAATGAAAGTCTGTGCCACCTGGAATCAGTCCTATGTCAACAACTGCTTTGATTGAAGATCTTGTTGAAGAACAGCGTTATTTCTAATTTTCAAGATTTCTAGTGCAGTCTGTAGCATTTTGTTTTCAGTACTTCTGTATTGTGTTAAATATGCATGTGTAACAGTAAAAGCCTTTAAAAAGTAGTAGCTGTTATGAAGTAGCCTATGGTAGAATTTCAGCATGCTGTTCTTCAGCATTAAAAAGATGATGTTTATAAAGCACAAGTTCAGCTGCAATTTATTCCAGTGCATCTGTAAATGTTTGGCATCGACTGTGGTATTTCGTGTTACTTGTACTTGTCTTTGACATTACATATTTTCATTGGTATTTACTCTGTAAAGAGTGGTAGCTTAGATGAGTACTTTTCGGTAACTCAGGATGCCAAATGTTGAGCATGATTGTATGGGAATATTGAATGCAGTTGTATGCATTAAAGTTTGTTTTTTTTTAGCTTGAACACTTCCCATCTTTCATAGTTTCAAACCTTCTTGTACAGGAAGCTCTTCTGAACTTTTTTCCTGGGTACTCTTTGAACTGCTTCTCTCTAGCTTAATAAAGTTGGCTTTAATACATATGGGTATGATGCTCAGTATGTATTCCTTTATCATAATTTAAACAAAGGTGCAATATTCATTTTTAAATCCTTTTAATAGGGGCCAGGCCTTAGCCCCTCCAAGAGGGGAGTGCATGGCATAAAACTGCATCATCATTAATTTTTATTTTATTTTTTGCCTCATGAAATCTGTATGAGGACTAGAAGCATCATAAACTCATTATATCAAAATTGCATCATGTGTATGATGTTGACATTTTTCCCAGGAATCAGGTGTTAATGCTATAGTTAAATACCTGTAGTTGATTCATATTGAAGCAGAAGTATTATATGTACATTATCATCCACTGATCCACAAGCACCGCTCTGGATCCCTTTCATGATACTGGCCTAGTACAGTAGGGGTGGTCATACCTCCTGGATTTATCTAGTCTGGAACTAAAGTAGGTCATCCATGTAGATAGGACATTGGCTCTGTGTATATAGGTCTACTTGTATTTTCATATTTTATAGGATTTCCTATTACTCTTCTGTAGTAGATAACTATTTCTAAATGCTGTGTAAGTGTAAAATAAAGGGACCTCCATGCTTGTTCATCTTTCCCTCCCCTGCACCCTTCTGTGTGGTTGCTCTGGTCCCTCTCTGACTCTGGCTTGTCTCTCTAACCAGCCATGGTAGTTCACCATAGTAATTAACTGGGTAAATAAACTCTCTATTTCCTTACCTTCTTATTTTAAATGCTTAAGCTGTTCACTTTCTTATATCATTGTGAATACTGGTATAGTAGTGGGAAAAGATTCACTGACTTCTCCATTTGTGTTCTGGTCATTAGTGTATTTGATTATTGGGAATGGTGTGTATATATATTTGTTTTAACAGTATTGGTGTACGTGCATATATATATATATATATATATATATATATATTGAAATAAAAAGAATGACAGACTTTGACCTAGACTAATATTTGAATCAGTTTCCATGTACAGTATAGTTAATTCTATAATCTACCAGTTAGTTGATTTATCTACATAAAATGTTCCAACTTCATGACGAGCCAAGTAGAGGTGCTGTACTATTTAAGTGTCACTTCTGGAGTGGCAAGGTAATCCAGTACTAACCTTGTACAGTTATCCACCTTTACTTAGACCTTCCTGTAGGGAGTGACATAACCTGACCCCAACACGACCTGCTTCCCTGTAGGATCAAGCCGAGGGTCATCCACTCACAGCAGCAGTGGTAGTGGCATCAAGGATCGAGAGGACTCCATTCGCAAGTCCACGAAACAGAACCTACTGGCCAAGCAGGTAGGTACACCGAGGCTAGTTGCTGCACCCCTGGACTGCATCTGCTCTGCCCCAGGGTCAAAGCGCTGTCTCACTTGCCTCTTCCACCCCGCTGCAACAAAGGGCAGGATTACAGAACCAGGCAAGAGGACACTGGGGGCTGCTCCAGGAGGATTCTTACCTGAGAACTTTAGTTTCATGAAAACCCTGGCTCTGACAGCTGAGATGGATAAGCCAGATGAGCTGGGTGAGTTGAGTGAGTTGGCTGAGCTGGCAGAACTGACTGAGCTGGCAGAGCCGACTGAACTGGCAGAGCCAACCGAACTGGCAGAGCCGTCTGAATTGACAAAGCCAGCTGAGCTGGCAGAGCCAAATGAGCTGGCAGAACCAACTGAGTTCGCAAAGCCAACTGAGCTGATAGAACCAGCTGAGCTAGCAGAACTGACTAAGCATACCAAGCAAACTAAGCTGACAGAACTAGCTGAGCCAGGCGAACCAGGCAAGTCAGCTAAGCTGTTTGAGCTGGCTGGACTGGCAAAGTCATTTATGCTGTCTGATCTGGCTGGACTGGCTAAGTCAGCTAAGCTGGACAAGCCAGTTGAGCTGGCCAAGCTGGATGAGCCAGGTGATGATATTAACTAATGGAGCTGAGAAAGATTAATAAGTAGCGGGACTTAAGACAGTACATTGGCTGGTGTTTTGTCCAGTGCTGTACTGTAGTTAACTCTAGTCATTTGTTTTACAGTGTAATGTATTAGCTTTGCTATATTCATTCTTTTAATTGTCTGTTACAATTTCAGCTCTTTTGTATCAAACTGATTCATTTCATGGAAACATTTCAATGCAGTACAATTTGTACATAAAAAATTTTACTGAATGCCACTTATTACTCTTGGAGTAACCCCTAGTCTGCTGCTGCCCTTGATATGGAGGAGGTTGTGCTGACCCAAGCCTCCCTGCCTTGTGTGTATAGTAAAGATAAGATTGATGTTAATTTTTTTTTTTTTTTTTTTTTTTTTTTTTTTTTTTTTTTATGTATATACAGTACAGTAGTTAGATTATGTTTGTGTTGAAATATTTTCTTGATAATTTTGAAGTTTTCTAATTATTTTTTTTCTTTTGTTTTCAGTTACTATTATTGATATTATTAGCTGTTAATTGTTCTTCCTTCATTCCCCTTTATTGTGTTACATTCTTTGTTGTTGACATATTGTTTGTTTCCTTTCAAATATATATTGGCATTGCAGTTTGTAAGTTGTGATGAGTGTGTTTTCCCAGTCTTGTATTCATCTATCCACCTTGCTAGTTCTGTCTTTCTTCACTCTGCCCTCTCTGTTAGCCTGTGTTTAGTACAAAATAAAATGTAGTCCTTGTGTATTTATCTTTCAGTGGTACGTGTGACATCCTTATTCTTAACTAGCCTCTGCTTTCCTCCCAATTAACTTCATTTTTCCACTCCCTTTTGTTTTTATAGTTTGGATTTTTTTCTTAACCCAGTGAGTCAGGGGACATATTTTTTCAATATATCCTTGCTGCAACCAGACAAATTCATTCAGTTTTAGGGGAGAGTTCTTGCAGTGAAGTACTCAGTAATGGGTATTTCTAACCCTCCAGTTTGAAGAATCCCTCATAAGCTGATTATATTTGTCTGGTGCTAGCAAGAATAAACTACTAAATATGTCCACAGCTGAAGGGGTTAAACCTGTATGCTCAGTTGCTTATTTCTGCTGCCTCAGTGCCCCCCTGTAGTACATCAAGATTTGTTTTATCGTGTACATAGTTGACCAGTTGACCCAGGGATGTTTTTCAATTTGTTCTTGCCATCTCCTTGCACATTTAATGAGCTTAGGACAGACTTTTCAGAGTGAAGGGGTTAGATCTAGCATTAATTATCACCTTCAGTATGAAAGGCCTCTCGTAAGTTAAATAAAATCATTGGCAAGGATGAGAATAAATTTTGAAAGTTTTCACCTGGCTTCAGTTAGTTAATAAGGAAGCCTGCTCATGCTGCAATGGCTTGAATTAATATTCTTTGTCAGTTGCATTCAAATGTAAATTTAATAATCCATAATAGTACCTTTCTGTTGTTTTTGCTTTTCGGAGACCATTTTGTTTGGCGATGAAGCGTACCCGTACTGGTGCGATAAGGAACACTCTACATTAACCTCATCAGTATGGCTAGGTCTTGATTTTATTCTTGCCACTGTCAGATGATTATATTTATTAAACTTATGGGAGACCCTCCAATACAGATGAGGTAATGCAGCTAAGGAATCTTGTGGAACTTGTGCATATTTGGGGTTGTGTTAGTACTGTAAGATAATACTGAATCACCCTGAGAGGGTCTCCATTAAATTGATTAAACTCTTTGTGCAGTAGCAAGACTAAGATAAACTACATGAAGATAAGGAGTTAATGAAGTCTTATATTTATCTGCTCATTACTAGAGGTCTCCTATAAATTGAATGAAATCATCTAACGTTGACAGTAATGAAATAAATAAAAACAAAAAGATACCATTGTAGTGGAGGGGTAAATTTATAATATTCCGTGTGTTTAAGTTATGACTCTTTTAAGAAGTCTTTTCAGACCCAATGAATCTGGAAATATAATTTTTCATTTTGTTCTTGCTGTCTCTTGATGATTTTAAGTGAGCATAGGATAGAGTCTTCAAACTGGAGGGTTTATATACATAGCATAAATGAACCCCTTCAGTATTTCTTTCTTTCTTAAGCTGAACCCCCTTGGGGAGGGGGGGAAAGAATACTTCCCCAGTATCCCTGCTTGTCGTAAGAGGCAACTAAAAGGGGCCTTTTTGTCTCCAGTCTTTCTCTCATTACTGTCCTCTTCTGCTTTTCAGTCCTGCCTCTCTTCATATTTCCGTGTTTCTTCTGGCCTTTATTTTCCGTCTACTCCTACAAAGCCATGTAATCATATTATGGTTTGGTGCTAATTCTTCATTACTCCTTCCTTCCTTTGTACACTGAATAAAATAGTCTGGTTACAGCAAGAATAATCCAGAATGAATGTCACCTAGATTCAGGGGGCTAAAATGCATAATTACAACACTGTATAGATTAAAACAACTCTTAACATTAAATTATCAATAAGAGCACAGAGTTATTACAGGAGCCCATTACAGTATCATGCTTTACTCTTTCCTACACTCTTCATTACAGCATGGTAGTGAATTTTGTTGTGCATGTTGACTTTGCATTTACTGTAGTGCTGTACAGTAAGTCCTTTGTATGTATTAGTAATGTGCTGTAAAATATCAGCCATTTTATATATATATACCTGTATATACTGTATATATATATATATATATACACTGTATATACACAGTAATACCTCGATATACGATACCCCTAGATGCGATACCCCGGCTTAACAATGATGGTAGAAATACCACCATACCCCACCTAAAGATGGCCAAACCCCAGTTTAACAATGGGTTTTGATTTTTTTTTTTTTTTTGACAGATTTTGATGATATTTTAGACAAAAATTGTGTGTTTAGGTTGATTTATAAACTGATTTTATATTTAGATTAATGTGTTTTAGCCATAGGTGGGGTTAACATTGTCATTTTGGGGTACAGTTTACTAAGCTTGATTGTTTCCAGGCTTATATTTGATGATTTACAGATTTTATTTGTTGATTCTAGTGAGGTATATACAGGTGTTAGGCTTAGGTTAGCTTCATTGACAGCTGTTAGGCCATTTAAATTAACTTTAAACTTGTTTTTGGGCTCATTTGGGTGGGTTTTGGGCTTGGTTGGGTGGGGGGGGAACTGAAGGCTGATAATGCTCCACATTACTTTACATGTTAAAAGTACCCCGATATACGATACCCCGCCTAACAAAGGAGTTTTACGTAACGAATTATATAATTAAACCAGGGTATGCATATATACCTGTATATATATATATATATATATATATATATATATATATATATATATATTGTAAGTCATTTGTATGTTAGTAATGAGTCATAAAAGATCAGATATTTTATATATATATATATATATATACTGTATATAAATTGGGATAACTGGCATTTAGCATTATGGAAGTTTAACAGGAGTTTTACTGTACAGTAGCTTAATATACTGTGGACTTCATAGGAAAAAAAAAAAAATCAAGAAAGACAATTGACCATGAGGACTTACTGTACTCTTTTAGTGCTTTCCTTAGTATTTCTTGCTTTGATTGGTGCAGCTTGGACCTTAATCTTGATAATTGTGTTTGAGGTAAGTTTTTATTGCATGCCAATGCATTTAAACCAAAGGTATCTATGCAGGTTTAGAAAACTATTCATGAAAATATATACAGTGCATTTTTTTTCCATAGCAAAATGGCTTATGCTATTGTATGAGGAACACTGCATATCTCTGTTGATAATCTGGTGGTGGGTGTAGTTGGTATTTTTTCCAATAACATGTACAGTACAGTAGTGTCTTGCAGACAGTTAAAGCTTCATCTATGCGGTTATTGTACTAATGCTGTTTAAACTGCATTGACTCCGGCACGACTATACTTTGCGGATTTTTCGCACTAACGACTTTTAATCGTGCAGCGCGTTATCGCATGCAACATTATCAAGCATCATTTGGTGATGGAATTACAGTGTAGACGGTCTTACCTGCTCAGAACCTAAGAAGGGTGTTTAAACTGACTTCATAGGCATCGATAAATGAGGGGTACCAGAAGTGGGATACTGATGAAGAGCAGGAGCAGCACCCCCACACTCCGCCCGTGGTCCCAGGGTCTCAGGAGTGGGTCTAGCCCCACCACAACACCACCACCACTGCCACTAACACCGCAACACTAACAAGCAGATGTTTTATTGGCTCCTGTGGAATCCAGTAGTTGCTCAATAAGTTCATAACTAGTATCAGTCAGTGGTAGAGAAGGCTTGATGAATAATGAGCATTTCATAATGGTCACATGTGAGTTACACAAATCTAAGCCATATGCTACTTTACAAAATCGTATGCTCTGTCTCCTCATTGTGGTTGGACGAGTATGAAAGTATTGAAGTAACTGGTACAATTATCATCAGTTTTCTCTACAAGGTTGCCATTACTCAGTTACTATGAAGATAGAGCAACTGCACAGGCCTGTTAACTTGCATAAAAACTAGTTACAGAAGCCTGCCAGAAGTCTGCCAGAGCCACTGGAAACACAAAATGCCGAGTCTGCAATGTTGTGCACAAGAAAAGTTCATTATCATTGTTGGTTGAACCAGCTTAAAGGTCTGGGTTGCAGACTTAAGTGAAGAGACACTGTTCTCATATGAATATATGGTGGACTTCATCATATTCAGATCTTCATAATAAACATATGATGATTTCTGTATACAATTTTATTTGTATGCAGAGCAATATTGGACTTCTGAGAAGCAAACTAATGTATGAGTTTCACCCAAACCCTTTTATGTGTACATTTGTCACTGTAACCCTGTTACCAACAACTTCCTATTTTGTATTTCCACAGAGACTGTGATAATTGTGCAATGTGACATTCCTTGTAATGTGTAGTATTTCATTGTTTGTGATGGCTTAATATGTCAAGTTTTGTATCTTTAGTATGTTTGTATGTTTGTGAAAGTTTTTAATTTCATACCATCATGTACAGTCAGAACATTTTTCATATGAAATAAATTTATTTATAGCCATTGTTTCCCTCCTTTTTGTCCTAATCACTACAGTGTTGTACAACATATCTGTGATACACTTTTAGGTTTAGTTGGTTATTATTTATTAAATGCATGTCATCAAATTATAAGTTGTCATGTTCATTAGAAGGTAATTAATGAAACAGGTGTATTAAGAAGCAAGAAAATATTTTCTGTAACTGCCATAAAAATTATATACTGTATTGTCAAGTGATTATTACTACTGTATGACATCATCACCAGTTTCATTATCATAATCGTATTTCCCACTTATTAGTGGTGTGAGTAATAGCCAGAATTAGGAAAGTGTAAGAAGAGGAGAAATAGTGTCATTTAATGGGCCATATATCAGCATATCCATCTTTTGGGCCTTCAGACTTCACTCATCCACCCTTTATAGGAATCTTGAACACTTTGATTTTTGTTTGATTAAGTCACTGTGAGGATTACAAAAAAAAAATAAAAGTAATTGCAGCCTGTGTCCTGTAAGTCACTGGAAGATAAAATAATAATGATAATAATAATAATTGCAACCTGTGTCATGTATATCCCAGTACATAACTTCATTCATTCATCACTGTTTATTTGGCTTTTTCACGTTTACTCACCAAATCACACCATTTTGGCATTCTGTGCCTTCTCCCACCATACTCACCAGTACCCTTTATGCAACCCAGTTGTTAACAGTTTTCCCAGTGTGACTGGGCTATATAAACACTTTGTCCTCCACCATTTGATCAGTTGACTTCCTTATTCGTCATCTTCATGAATCTCTATCTTATATTTAATCAGTGTAGGCCACATAATTAAATTACTTAATACTTGCTCATCTGTTACTCTTACTCTTTCTTTTGAAGCTTACACCATACAAGATTCCAGCACCTGTACATCAATGTTGACATTAGCACACACACACACACACACACACACTCTCTCTCTCTCATAGTGCTGTGTTATACCAAGGCTTTGCAAACACTGGCCATTTTTCTCCCCTGACCCATTCTGTTTTCTGCCTTTTTTTCTCTATAACTGCACTGAAATACTGAACTCAAATTCTTTCATCGGTTGAAGTCTTGCACTCACCAGCACGAAAATCCCAGTAATCTTTACATCTTTACTGCCATTATCACTCTCAGCTGAACCAGTCTAGAAAGTTCCCATTTGCCCTTAGCAAGCAGTGCGGCGTCCTCTGCATACATTAGATTTGAAATATTCCAGCCTTCTTGCATCACCAGCTTCACTTTCTCTCTCTCTCTCTGTCATAGATAGGTAGATAGATGTACCGTAGATATATTGTAGTACTGAACCACTTGCTCAGACATCATCATAAAAACTTTTTGCGTCATACAGCATTTTTTTTTTTTTTTCACCATAGGACATTGCAAATACTCTCCATCATTGCTTCCTTTTCACCTTTTCATACTGTATATTTCTTCTTATATCCATAAATGCCAAAAATATCGTGTAGTGCTCTTATGTGCTCCATTCACTATTTGCCATGGCAAGTATTTCATTGTTCACCTGACATTCATGTCTGTCTTCAGTTTCGCTGCATTTTCATATACTTTTTTGAGGTTAGCTAGCTTGAACATACAGAATATGAGAGGCAGAGTTAGAGAGATGGATGAAACAGGAAGACGATCGATTGTGCTGTGCAGAGCATAATGGATCCATGTTTTACTGGAAAGATAGAGTAGGAAATGTCTGAGGGTTTTTTTGACAGTTTGTTGACACTGACTGGGGCGACTAATATACTAATAGGTCTTAAACATGTGGATGATAGGACTCTGCTTTCTGTAATTTCTGTAAATGTCCTAGTGGATGAATTAGGCAATGAAATTAAGGCTATGTCTTGGGATGATGTGACATCCGAATCTAGGAATATGGATACTGGCAAAACTGTTGTGCTGGGCAGTGGTATGAATGGATATGTGTGCATTTTGACTAAGCGATATGATGGGATACATGTGCAATGGAAAGGTGAGACTTGAAACAGGTTAGAGAATACTTTACAAAAAGAATGAATGACTTTAAGGTCCCTGACTAGTTTCCTGTCTAATCTCCTAACCAAAAATAGTCAGACTAGCTACAAATAGCTCCAAAGAATGAATAAACTGAGAACATATGGAGCTATTTGTATCTGGTTTGACTATTCTTGGTTAGTAGATTAGACAGGAAACTAGTTAGGGACCGTAAAGTCATTGCCCCTGGGGTTTTGCACAGCAACAAAAATTACATGTATGTGATGTGGTATGGTATCGAAAAAATGAGGTTAAGAAATAGACAAAATGAAAAAAGTGTATGAAAATTGCATACAGTAATCAGACAGTGGAGGAGGCTTACAGTGTACTGTAGAAGAGTAACAAGACCTGGTGTCAAATAACCATTATGACATTGTAAAGTAAGATATCCTTTTAGCCACTGTTCATATCTAAGACTTGACAAGGGGCACACCAAGGCCTAAATTATCTTGTTTCTAGGGCATGTGAAAATAGTAATCATGGGGAGGACATTACAGCTAAACATACAGGTAGAAGGTAGTGTATAGGGCTCAGCTGCTGTTCCAAGAACCTTATTATACAAGTTGAATAGTGTAGATGATAGGAAAATTTAAGTAGTAATATTGGTGATGATGGGGAAAAAAAAATGAATATTGCTCATAAGCAGAGTGAAGAATGATGAAAAAACTGTAGCAGTCTGTTGTGAGATCAAATATGCATGGAGTGAATGCTGCATGTGTCTTCTAAATGAGGAGTTCAACAAGAACAGGAATGGTCTGTGGATAGTTGAATGGATGTTAGGTCCCTATCATCTGCCAGATCCTGTGAATGTAGGTAAGGTAATAGGCAGAGCTGCTGGTGTGGTAACTGAAATAACGAAAGCAGCTAGGGATGTGAGGATGAGATTAGTAACTGATTGATACCACATACTCGTCTGAAATTCTTTGTGAAGTTGCATTTCTCCTGCAGTCTACCATCCTCCATTTAGGGTAGGGACCTGAACCTTCAGATCACTAAAACACTTTGAAGCAGCCATTCATTTCAGCCTCTCTCTCTATTGCCAGATGCCTTAATCCCGTAAGGGGTGGCCACAAACAAATTGCCTCCATGTTGCCCTGTCCTCCGTCATTTCATTGCCCCGCTCCCAGCTCACAACCCCCTCTTTCATATACCTCTTCACTCCATCCCTTCATCTTATCCCCGGTCTCCTCCTCCTTCTCCCCCCTTCCACCTCACTCACATACACTCTCCTGGTCAGTCTTTCACTCTCCATCCTCTCCACATGGCCAAACTACCTCAGTGTGTTTCTCCAACACTTCCTATCGCATCCACACCACAACGCTCCTTCACTTCCTCATTTGTCAGTCTCTCTCTCCATGTGACTCCATATGCCCCTCTCACATAACTAAGTTTCACTGCTCTCACTCTTGACTTCCATCCCTCTAGCAAGGTCCAAGCATCACTTCCATACGTTAGCATTGGTATCACAATACAGTCATGTAGTAACTTTTTCACTTCCATGCTCACTTCCCTGTTTCTTATCATTGCTTTCAAGGAACCAGCAACCTTCCTTCCTTGTTGTACCCTTTCAAACACTTCACCCTCTAAACCTCCATCCTTACTCATCACACTACCCAAGTACTTAAATGCACTCACATTTTCCATTTCCTCCTCATCCAGCTTCACTGTACATTCACAGACTTCACTTCTCTCAAAGACCATAACTTTATTCTTCCCTACATTCGCCTTTAGATTCCATTTCATACACACTCTCCCAAACTCATCCACCAAGCCTTGCAGCTCCCTTTCATCTTCACTTAACAACACAGTATCATTTTCAAACAACAGTACAGGGAGTTTCCAGACACTGCCTTCTCTCACTAGGGCTGCTCGAACATCCACTGCCCTACCTTGTATCTCTTTTATAGCCCCATCCATTTACAGATTGAATGACCATGGAGACATAACACATCCCTGTTTCAATCCAACCTTTAAAAAGAAAAATTCACTCAGTTCACCATCCACACGCTCTGCAGCCTTATCATCCTCATATATACTCTTCACGGCATTCAGCAACTTCTTAATACTTTCCACAGTCCTTGTCTATCCACTCTGTCACTTGCTTTCTCCAAATCCATGAAGACTGCATACAATTTCTCTCCCTTCTCTAGAAACTTTTCCACATATGATCTAAAAATGAATATCTGATCTGCACAACTTCTTCCCTTCCTGAAACCTCTCTGTTCTTCTCCAACTAAATCCTCTGTTATTTCCCTAACTCTGTCAATAAGTATCCTACCATATACTTTTCCAATTACACTAAGAAGACAGGTGCCCCTATGATTACCACATACTTCTTTTTCCCCCTTTCCTTTGTACAGGGGAATAATAATACCTGACTTCCAATCCTCCAGGACTCTGCCTTCCTTCGAGGCCAATCTGTACATCTTCCACATCCATTCTACTACTATTTCTCCCCCATGCTTCAGCATTTCACCACACACACCATCAGTTCCAGGGGCTTTCCCCATTTTAAATTTCTTCATTGCTTCCACAACTTCCATTCTACTGATTTGTTCCGCTCTTCTCACATCCCTCCATCTCCCAGCCATTCCCCAGCTACTTGCATTACTTTCATTCTCTATGTTCAGGAATTCCTTAAAGTGTTCTTTCCATCTGCTCACTTTTTCTCCCATCTCCACTAGTAATCTACCATTTTTATCTTTCACTCCCCAGCTAACTACTTTGGCACCCGGTCTAACTCTACGTCTTTTCAGAACATTTTTTTTACGGTCCCTCCTCCTTACACTCAGATTCCTTCCATATTCCTCATCCACTCTTTTCTTACTCTCTCTGACTAATCTTTTCACTTCTCTCTTCCTCTCAACATATAACTTTTTCTTCTGCCTCTTAACTTATTCCGCACCCCTGTTTCTCATCCACTCACTATATGCTTTCTTCTTTTGTGCCACAACCTCTCTCGCCTCTTCATTCCACCATGCTGTTCCCTGCACCCCCTTTTATCTTCTCTTCACCCCATACCACCTCACGTGCTGCACAGATTTCTTCTGTGAATATCTTGCACATACCTTCCTCGTCCCCCATCTGCTCCAATCCATATTTACCCAATCATTCCTCCACTTTCCATTTATATTCTGCCTTTTTTCCATCGTCTTGTAATCTTTCTGCCTTTTTTCCATCGTCTTGTAAACTTTCCACCGTCTTGTAATCTTTCCACCCTCCTTGTATGCATTCCTTCCTCTTGTCCTTCCCTTCCATTCATTTACAAACATAAAATTAATCAGACTCCAATATTTGTTTACCATGTGCGTTTACAAATTTCTTAATGTGAAATGTACAACTTTCCTGGCACATATTTTTCAATTGACAAGTATAATTCTTTACCACAGCAATATGTGTCATTACATAATTTGCAGACTTGCATGAACTATTCATGCATATCACTGATTGCAATAACGTTAGCTCCCTTATACAGTATGTGTTTTGTGACAAGTTTTCTTTTACATTATATTCAGCTGAGTTGATTCCATAAAATTGCATTTTTCTTCCACATCTGATCGTCACAGGATAATGTATGTAGTTATTATAACCACTCCCAGTGCAGTAATTTTGAAGTTGACATACATTCACGTCGAGCTTATACATTCATAATCACTTTATATTCATCCCCACTCATCACTCATCGTGCCAGTGTATGGCAGTGGGCTTAGTCTGTGGCAGTGGGGTTGAATGAGGGGGGATTTGAAATGTTAATGATAAGTACTTTAGTACTTGGCAAGCAGTACTGAACAGCATCAAGTATCATATGTGCAGCATATAGCCAGGAAATCGTGAGTTTCTCTGATTATCGTGTATCCTTTATCACATATTTATGTGCGTAGGAGATATTTTGGCCCTTGATAAATAACCATTTCCCTTTTAAAGTAAATTATTACAGTAGGATGAAGACTTGACAGTACAGTAGTTCAGTGTCCTACTTTTATTTCGTAAGTTTGTAGGTTTATTTTGTTATTTACAAAGTGTTGGAGTGCTGACAGAAGCTTGAATGAAGATGGCAGCTGCAGAAAAATGACCAGTGTGTTACCGGTATCATGTTTGCATTGTCAAGAATACAGCTGTTCAAGAGAATTACTACCATCAAAATGGAGAGGATCCTCCATCTAAATCAAGCATTAGGGAGTGGTTCCACAGGTTCCTGGATACAGAAAGTATATCTGACACTGTTGCCAGTGTTCAGGATGCAGTCCATTTCTGACATGAAATCTACTCTTTATCCTTCAAGTCAACTCCATCTCACAAAATTAACAAAACACAAAGGACTACACAGGAGATTGCAATTTCATGCATATAAAGTGCAAACTGATAGTAATCAGCAGGCAAGCCTTGGGACTGTGAATTTCCATATTCTTTGCTGAATTCAGTAGCCTACATGTGGTTAGATACCCACGACCATAAACGAATTTTCTTCTCATATGGCCACTTAAAATATACAGTATCTGTAAGACAACCATCATAATTCAGGAGTTTGGTGAACTGAGTACCCATATGGCAGTTCAGAGCCTAATTTCCGGTAGGAGGTAGAAAGATGGAAAAGTTTATATGGAAGCAGATTGAAGGGAGTTGGCTTAAAAAGAAGGTAGGAGGGACAGAAGTAGAAAGGTGTGTAGGAGGGAGGGATGTGTGTGTGTGTAAAGGAAGGAGAACAGAGGGGAGTAGGTAGATACACAGGAGGTAAAAAGCAAGGTTGCAGGAAGGAAATTTTAAAGAAAAGTAGAAGTAAGAGGTAAAGGATAAGAGGGAGTAAGAAGAGACGTAAAAGGGAGGGAGACAGAAAAGAGGTTCAAGTGAGGAAGAAGGGAGGTAGGAAGGAGGGGGTTGAATTGTTATGAGAGGTTAGAGGGGGTAATGAGGTCATGAGAGAAATACGAAAGAGAAGGGAGATAAGTTTGTACCAAAAGAGAGAGCTGGGTAGGATATGGAGAAAAGATAGGAAGAAGAGAGGTAACTGTGAGGGAGGCAGAGGAAAGGTAGGAGAGGAGTTTGAAAGAGGAAGCTTGAAAAGAGATAGGGAATGGGGAAGAAAAGAGGTACGAGGGAGGAAGAAGGGGGTAATGAGGTCAGGAGAAAAGAAATAAGAAAGAGGGAGAAGGGAGAGTAGTTTGTACATTACCAACAGAGAGATGTGGGTAGGAGATGGAGAAGAGATAGAAAGAAGAGAGGTAACTGTGAGGGAGGCAGCGGAGAAATAGGAGTTTGTTAGGGTTAGGGTAGGAAAGATGGAGCTAGAAAAGAGGCAAGAGGAAGGTAGACAAGCAATTTAGAGGAAAGGTGAAGGGAAGTGTGTGTGTGTGTGTGTGTGTGTGTGTGAGGAGAGAGAGAGAGAGAGAGAGAGAGAGAGAGAGAGAGAGAGAGGATAGTGGGAGAGAAAGGGGAAGAGTTGGAGACGAGGTAGCAGGAGAAGGATAGATAAAAAATAAAAACGCATCTATAACACACATCAGAATTATGCCGACTTGATTTTATGCAACTTCATTTTTCCGGAAAGCCTCGGCGCGGATATCACAGAAAATTAGTTAAAATTAGTGGAAAGATTTCTTGTTTATTCTCTGCCGCTTTGATTGAGACGTTTTTGACCATATTAGCACGAGAACCGGCCAGAGGTACGCCTCATGTAGGGGTTAGTAATAGTAGTAGTTGTTGTAGCAATAGTCGTAATAGTAATAGTTGTTGTAGCAGTAGTAGTAATAGTAATGGTTGTTGTTATTGTGTTGTTGCAATCCCAGGTTTATCTGAACGTGATCCCACTGATTTATAGGCCACAGCTGCCACCACCCTGTATTACATAGTTGGCAACACCAGATGAATTTATTTATCACAGAAAATATCCTGTCAAAGGAGTAGGAAATGTTGTTGGTGAGGTATTCATTTCACTTCAGACACTGCATCTTTTGAAGTGTTCGTTAATTTAGACTTCATGTGCTTGTGTTTAGTCGATAGTTTACAGCCTCGCCATACCTCTTGATTCGTGAGACCATCCGTCACCTTTCCTTCAATGCTCTTTTAGCAGTCCGACAAAAAACTATCACAAGGCACTTCATACGAGGTTTGCCGAGGATACGATGGTAAATCGGAACGGTAACGTGGTAAAATTGCCGACAATACCACGGGCATTTGGAATTCATCTGAATGGATTCCTGCCGAGGATATGACGGGCAAAAAGTGTGACCAAAACCCAGGCGACTCGACAGAGAATATATCATACTACATTATTAAACATTTAGCTTAACACTGAATACTTATTAATAATTTAGAATAAATATCAATAATTTTGAAACCCTTATAAAGAGTTACTATTTCCTATACCGAGGAAATTGTGATGTCGATAAAATAATCACGTGTTTACAATTGAGGATTCCACTGCAGCAAGACGTACTGCTACCAGTCATTTTTACCGAAAGCCATTTTAACCGATGGGGCTCCTGGATAATGTGATGTGATGTATACTTCTCATCGGCGTGTGTACCTGTTTGTAAACAAAGTTGCTTCTACTTATTCTCTACCGAGTCAGCGACAACGATCACTTTCCACAGTCGCGAGATGGGGCTCTGGCAACAGTGTGAGAAGCATGTCCTTTGCCGAGGATACGAGGAACGTGTGTGATAGCGTCCAAGTTTTGTTCCACTTAAATCTTCCTCGGCCGTTCCTGATACGAGGTACTGTGCTTTCCTTAGTGCGTAAAGTAGGGACCAATGTAGGCCTCTTCCATTTGTGTTTTAAGCGTACATCCCTAAGATTCAAGAAAATTTATGAATACGCCCTGTTCAGTTAATGCTTTATTTAGTTAATTGTTGTTGTTTTGTGCGTGTGTGTGTGTGTGTGTGTGTGTGTGTGTTCCAGTTCCAGATAAACAACTGTTTGTACTGCTGGCATAGTTGAAAATTTTATAGGGAATCCAGAAAAAGAAGCCAAGGAAAAAAAAGTCAATATCTGGCAATGTAAGACGGTGATAAGGCAGTTGATAATATAATATCAAGGACACCAATTATGCAGCGACCCTGAATGTTCATCCGTAGCACCACTGAGAATCACCAAGAGGGAAAGTGATGCGTGTCTGTTATTTTATCATCATCATCATTCGGACCTCCTTTCCCACCCGAGGGCAGGGTGAGGAGTAGCAATGTCCAAACAGCCTAAGTTTGCCCAGTTCATTGGGCCACGCTTCCATTCACTCACCATTCAAGCCCCCGGAATCCTGGCTGCATCAGATAGGGGGAAAAAAAAAAAACGTTCTGTAGCTTCACATGTACCTGTCTGACAGAGTCAAAGGTGCCAAATCTCAGGTTATGCGCTTCTCCGCACAAGATTTATTCAGCCAGCTTGGTCTCCCTCACCAACTTCCATACCTCTCTTCCTCACACACTCATCTACAATATCCCTCCACCTTCATGGCCTACCTCACCTCTTCCCTTCCTCAGATTGCTCAGATATACCTTTTTCATCACTCTATTGTCATCCATTCTCTCCACATGACCAAACCATCTCAGTACACTCTCTTCGATTCTGGTGTCCGCAGACTTCCTCACTTCGCATCTTTCACGAATCACATTATTCCGCATCCTCTCCACACTCTGTACTCCATATAGTGTACATTCCTCAGCAGTCCTATCTCCACTGCTCTTACTCTTGACTTTTCATTTTCATGCCACACCAGAGTCTCACATCCGTATGTTAAAGTTGCATACTAACATTCCTTCATGCAAGCCTCGTGTAGCCGCAATACTCTTTTTTTATTTTTTTTATTTTATTTATTTTTTTTAAGTCAAGGCCTTCTTAACACCAGCTACTCTACTTCCTTGTCACTCCACTTTCCCCTTCTTTTGCACATTTTCCTCTCTTTTCGATCACTCTATACAGGCATTTGAACTCTCACCAATTCCAGTATATCCATTCACTGTAACATCACACTGGGAGTCACCTTCTCTCTCAGTTAACCATCACTTTACTCTTTTCTACGTTTACTCTCAAAGCACGATGCTCACAGACATCTACTAAACTCTGCACTAGTCTATCAAACTCTTCTCCGGTATTTGCAAGTAGCAGTGCATCATCAGCAAATTTAAGATATTCCATTCATTACCAGTCATTACCAGTGCCATCCCTTTCTCTATTACTCGTGTTTTTACTACACTTATCACCCTAGCCATATATATATATATATATATATATATATATATATATATATATATATATATATATATATATATATATTTATTTATTGAACAACCATTGGGACATCACACAACCTTGTCGCACACCCACATTGATCGTGAACCCGTCACCCTTACACATTCCTCACTATCATCATACAAAGTCTTGACGGCACCCAGCAGCTTACCATCCACACCGTACATGCACAAAACCTTCCACAATAATTCTCTGACTGTCGACTTTGCCGTATGCTTTTTTTAGATCCATAAATTCCATAAATACATAGTCCTTCTCACAGCCCTTCTCCAATATCTGTCTTACTGCAAATATTTGATCGACACATCCTCTGCTACTCCATAAGCCACCCTGCTCATCACTCACTAGGACTTGTGATCTCTCTCTCTCTCTCTCTCTCTCTCTCTCTCTCTCTCTCTCTCTCTCTCTCTCTCTCTCTCTCTCTCTCTTACTTTATAATAATTCTTCCGTATACCTTTCCAGCCGCAATCAATAAGCTTATGCCATGATATTTCTTGTACTCACGCTCACCTTTATTTTTGTACAGAGGTACAATCACTGCCTTTTCCCACCCCACTGGCACAGTTTCACTCATCCATACCTTCAAATATATCTCCAACAACCGCATCATTCCGCTCTCTCCACTAACTTAATCATCTCTGCACACACCTCATCGACCTTAGCTGCTTTCCCATTTTTCAGTCGCTTCACAGCGTTCTTCACCTGTGCGGGTGTCACTTTCCTGGCACTGCATTCCTTCTTCATACACCTTCCAAACCAGTCATGTTAACAGTCGCTTTGCTCTCCATTCCCATTGATCAGATTTACAAAAAATTGTTTCCATCAGGTCCTTACTTCATTCTCGTGGGTTAATAGTCCTCCACTTACGTCCTTCACACTTTCTCATTTCTCTCCACTGTCATTTCTGCTTTTCCGCACGTTTTATATATGAAGATATAAACCAGTTTAGTCTGATTTATTATCATTATTATTATCATCATTAAATAATTAGTATTATTATCATTATTATTGCTGCTGCATTCAAAAACTTTTATGCTAGTTATGAGACCTTTCGAATTGGAGAGGCTAACTACAGTAGAGCTTTCATTCCGAATACTAGAAGCCTTGCTGAGTTAACTTCATCTGAGAGTTGGAAGAATAAATTTTTGAATATGTCGTCGGAGTGAATTATTTAAACCCGCGACGTAATTTGTTTTATTCTTACCACCTACAGGCAGCTTTATGAAACAGGAAAAATCTTTGGTAATAAGGGGTTTAATTAAGGTTGTCTCAAATCATTCCAGCACGAATAGTTTCTGTTCAGCTTCATGAAACTGTCTGGAGGCAGCACAAGTGCGCCACCGGACTGAATGAGGTTAAACCGAGGCGACAAGAAGACAGCTAAGTAAATGTCAAAGAAGCATGTAAAGCTGCCTAGTGCCTACCCCTAGAGGCCACACCGTTAACAGCTTGTCCGCCCCTACTACGTGTTAAAATTATTGTGATTTTTCTTTGTTGATGTGTGAACCTGTGTGGCAAAATACCATGATACACTATTGAAGTATTGAAAAAGCCTCGTAACAAAATATAACGGTAGAATTCATTGCTCTCGTTTTATTTCCCTGAAAACGAAGCCCGTAATTTTGAAAATCTTGTACTCATATGCTTCTTTTCGTCGTTATCAATGAAACTGCCACAAAGCTGAGTTAAATATTGCCTCCTGAAATGTTCGATCTATACTGTAGTTTTAGCCAAGCACTCATTTTGTTTGTTAGTGTCTTTTGGCGGAAATTCAATGATGTATTAAAATATTCTACATCAGCCATTCTCGAGCTGAGAGACAGTCCCAATTCCAGTGTAATGGGGTCTGTGGAAGTCCACTTTGCTTATCGATAATGTTGGGCATCGTGTGTTTGGCTCAGTGGTAACGTGCGCGCACATGGAGCGCGAGGGCCTGAGATCGAATCTCGGTCAGACCAGCGATTAATTTGTTAACCCATTTGTGTCCAGTGTCCTCAAAATAGGACTGAACTGGGCATTTTCAAAATTTAATAAAGAAGGGAACCCCGGGGTTGGGACCTATGAGCTTCGCAACTATGAGCCGATAGGCGGAAGGCGGTACGCCTAGCAGCCATCCGGCAAAATCCCTCGCACAGGGACTTTGGGAGCTAATGGGTTAAACACTGCCAAAACTATCAGTTTCTTTAACCCATTTGTGCCCATTGTCCTCAAAATAGGACGGAACTGGGCATTTTCAAAATTTAATAAAGAAGGGAACCTCAGGGTAGGGACCTATGAGCTTCGCGACTTTGAGCCGACAGGCGGAGGGCTGTACGCCTAGCACCCTGCCGGCAAAATCCTTCGCACAGGGACTCTGGGAGCAAATGGGTTCATTTCGGTTATTACACCAAGATTTGACGTGACCTACTTGAAAGTGGTGGTACAGCATTTTGCTAGGAGGATACATCATGATCAAATCTTGGGAGGGGGCCTGTCTCTGTGTTCGGATGGCTGATGTAAAATAATTTCATACATCATTGAATTTCCGCCAAAGGAGAGACTGGCATAAATATGTGTTTGGCTAAAACCACAGTATGAATCAAACATTTCGGGAGGCAAGATTAGCTCAGCTCTGTAGCAACTTCATTAAAAACGGCGAAAAGAAATATATAAGTGCCCGGTTTTCAAAATAAGTGCTTCGTATTTAAGGAAATAAAACAACGAGAGCAATGTATTCTCTGTTATATTTTTGTTACGAACTTTGTTCAATACTTCAACAGTGTATGTCGGCATTTTGTCACACAGGTTCTCACAACAATAGAGAAAAATCACGGTAATTGGACACGTACTTGGGACAAAGAAGCTGTACATCTGGTGGCAGACGATTTCCAAAAGTCCTCCATTGCTGGATCATATCAGGCAGTTTTGTTTATCACCCACCAGGAACTTGGTAACGTTTCTGTCCTTCCTGGATGGGATTCATCTTCTCGTGGTCGTAACTACTCGATCTTTCTGCCCCAGTTGACGCCAAACGATTAAACTTATTGGTTCATTGGAGCCTGAGGGTGTTAATACCGTCACCATAAACAATTTTGGTCCGCGCAACTCGAGTATTTTATTCCAGACAATGGAGGAGAATGTTATTCAGCTGCGAGTGAGTCATTATTTATTTGGCAGTCGTTCAGTATGACAGTCATTTTAAAAATAACGTATTCTAATAAATTTATCGGTAATTATTTATGTCGAACAGGTAAGTATCTGATTTTTTTATGTGAGCCTTGCATCATGTGTGTACGTAAATGCATGTAAATGTTTCCGACGGCAGTAATCAATGTTAAAGTTGATTCCGATGTTCAGATACGCAGGGCCGTCTGTAGAGATGGTGAGGCCCTAAGTTATGGGAAGTTGTAGAGGCCCTGTTTGGCAATTGTTAGCAGATAATAAGGTTATGTAACAACTGAACTTGACAAGAATGTCCCCAAGATGCGTAACAGATCCGTGCTGAGTGGATTAAGTAGGCTAAATCATTACTTACATAAAAATCATAATAAAACTAACATTAAAAATCAGATTTTGAGAGCCCCCATCAGATTGTGAGACCCTAAGCTGTAGCTTGTTTAGCTTATGCCTAAATCTGGCCCTGCAGATACGACTCTCGGTAAGCCCGACACTTAACAGATTATATTGAATGGTCTTTGTTAGGCTGTTGATTTTATAAGCCGGCCTCGTTCGGGGCTGAGGAGGAGATGGAAAAACAAGAATGGAGGAAGAGGAGGAGGGGTGGTTGGGAATGAAGGAGGAATAGGAAGGGATTGAAAGTGAGGGAGGAAGAACATGGAATTGGGAATGAAGGAGGAATAGGAAGGGATTGGGAGTGAGGGAGGAAGAGGAGGGGATTGGGAGTGAAGTAGGAAGAGGAAGGGATAGGGAAAGGAGGAGTAGGACGGGACTGGGAATAAAGGAGGAATAGGAGTCGACTGGGAGAGAAGGAGGAAGAGGGGAATAGGGGTGAAGAAGAGGAAGAGGGGAATAGGAGTGAAGAAGAGGAAGGAGGAAGAGGGGAATAGGAGTAAAGAAGAGGAAGGAGGACTAGGTTGGGAGGTAGAAAGTCTGAGTAAGGAGAGAGGGGACTGGAAAAGAGGGAAAGCAAATAAAAGATGAAGAAGGAATTAGAGGAAGTAAAATGGGGAGAGAGAGAACGGAGGAGAAAGGAAGGAAATATGAAAAGCTGAAATAAGGAGAGTTAGTGAAGGAGGAGCAAAAAGGTTAAGGAAATAAAGTATGGGAGGAGAGAAAGAGGAAGAAGAGTTGGAAAGCAGAGAAAAGAAGAAATGAGAAGAAAGTTCTGAGCGGGAGAGTTGTTGCAGGAGGAAGAAGGAACTGAGGAAATTAGCGGGTGAGATAGAGGAGCGAATGAAAAGAAGAGACAAGGAATGGAACGACAGTCGAGAGGGGAAGATAATGGAGGAGGAGGAAGTGAGTGAAATCAAGCATGGAGGGAGAGGAGAAAGCTAGAGTAGGAGGAGAAAGGACTGGAGAAGATGAAAAGAAGAAAACAGCGTGGGGGTTGAAAAGGGTAGAATGGAGAGAAAGGTAGGAACAGATGGCTGAGAGAGAGAGAGAGAGAGAGAAGAGAAGGGGAAAGGAAGAAGCTGGGAGAGAGTGGAAGGGTGGTGGGGAAATAGCTGGAGAGGAACGAAGGGAGTGAATTGAGAAATGGAAAAAAAAAAAGAGAGAGAGAGAGAATGAGGACTGGATAAAATGGAGAGAGAAGGGAAGGAAAAAGAGAAGGGAGGGCTGAGAGAAGAGAAGGAGGGGTAGTAGGAGAGATGAGAATGAAGAGAGGAAGTGATGGAAATTTAGGGGATTAAAAAAAAAATGAAAAGAGAGAAAGACGAAAAATAAAATTAAAAAATTATAAGAAGGAAGGAAGAAGAAGCCAATTATGAGGGAGAGAGGGGAGGGGGTTGGGGGACGGAAAAAATAATGTGGAAGAAAGGAGGAAAGAAGTAGACAGAGACTAGAGGATATTTGGAGGAAACAAGAGAGAGGCGGGTTGAGAAGAATGAGAGCAAAGGAAGAAGAAAGTGATGGAGAGAGGAGGAAGGAAGGACTAACTTCCATACAAGGGACAGGGGGGTCAAGTTGAGCAGTAAATTCTCTTTATTGATTTAGCCGGAAACATTCGTAGTAACTTTTCATCAGGCCGAATTTCCTTAATCTTCCCCCCCCCCCCTTTTTTTTTTTTTTTTTTTTTTTTTTTACAGGCAGATTACAGACATGGCCAGAATGCACATTGAGAAGCGGAGTGGCTTAGTGGTAGAGCTCTGGACGCGAGGTCGAGAGTTCACGCCCCGCCTGGGTAGCTGCCCTTGATGGGAGGGGTAGCGCTGTCCTGTAATCCTAGCAGGGCTATATGATATATCTAGGGTTAACTCCGGGGAATAATCCCTTAAAATACACATTTTCATTACCCGTTTATAAAATCTTACAAGCAGAATATTTAATGATCAAATGCGTAACCTTGTTATGATATGATCAGCACTTTTCTTTTTTTTATTTTTTTGTACGAAGTTGTTTAAGGCTGTTGTATAATTATGTTTTTGGCCTACCCAAACTATTCCTAATGCAGCTGTTTTTCAGTGGCAGGATTTTAATGTTGATGTATGACCAGTACAGAGCTTACGGGTCCCCAGAATTGCATTGATTAGAATTCAAGTCGCAGGGAAAAAAAAATATATTCCTTTTGCATAACAGTGCACTCGCGCGCCAACTTTTGCTTCATACACGCTCGTGCCACCATTTGGGCACTAGTACCAATTGTCTTTATTATTATATGCAAGCAGTATCCCTTTCAGAATTAGTAGTAGTAAGGATATTATGATGATTGATGAAACAAGAGGAACACGTAAAGAAAATTTGCATCTTAAAATATCTGCAGTATGCAAGATTCTGTCTCTGCAGTTCACGATCTACGTCTTATTCCACTCGATCTTATTTTGTTTTCCGTGGATTTGTTTGATATGCGACGACGACGAGTTAATGACCTTGATAATGAGGTGAATTAATGTTACGGGATATAAGATAAAGGTAATGACGTATATAATAATGATATACTAATTGCGTTGGCAGTGACAGAGCTAGTGGGACAAATGAAGGTCCTCTTAATTTTATATCATTTTATCTGTCGGTATCTGTATGTCTATCTTGTTATCATCCAGTCTTTTAATACCCCTTCAGGAGACATTTAAGACGAGAATGATCAGTGTCCTCTCCTGAGCAGCATTATATTAATCGTAAACCCCAATCTTCCCTCGGATGTAAGCCCATATGAGCCACAGCCGGTTTGGTTGCTTTGTCCCACTAAACCACCAGGCGCCCATTTATTTATATGGTTACCACCCAACGTCGTAATTGGTTTCCTGGCTACAAGTTCCCATTTAGCCTGTTACTCAGCCGTATAGTCACCTGAAGGTATCACTGCATCAAGTGAATGGATGGTGAGCAACCCACACCTGTCACTCAGTGAAAGTAATGATGTAATTTTTTTAAATACAAGTTAATTGTTAATCAAGCGGGGTGGGGGTCGATAGAAGGAGAAAGGGATTTACGAAAGGAACCTCACTCACTTTCATTTAGTCTCAGTTGTCTTAAGCAATGATTTGTTACAGTGATGATAGTGTAGAGAATGGATAATAAAAACTGATGGATAAGGAGAAGGTAAGGACATTTAACGGGAAAGTACTCAGAGAGTGCATACCTCCGGCCATGCCATTGCCATTAAAAAGATCCGGATCCGTGGAGATATTGTGTGGAATACATAGGATCCGGATCCTACCCAAAATTTAATCAGTTGTTCCATGATCCATGGCCCACTCTTTCACAAAATTTTATTGAAATTCATTGAGAACTGTTGGAGATATTGTGCGGAATACATTGGATCCGGATCCACTCCAAAATTTAATAAGCCTTTCTTGGCCCATGGCCCACCCTTCCACAAAATTTTATTGAAATTCACTGAGAACTATTGGAGATTTTGTGCAGTGGGATCCGTATCTGGATCCGCCCCAAAATATAATCAGTTCTTCCTTGGCCCATAGCCCACTCCCAAAATTTCATTGAAATTCATTGAGAACTTTTGGAGACATCGTGTGGAGAGACAAACAGGTGAATACATAACGTCCTCCGACTTTTTTGGTGAAGGTAATTACAGTGACGATGATAACAAACATGGGTAGCTCAGTAATTAGTAACGAAATGGCCATGATAATATGTTAGTCATGGTGAGAAGAATTAGAAAATAACGGAAAAGATGAAAGAGTGTAAAAATGACGATAAATAAACTTGGATTAATGAACTGAATAGTTATGTAGATTACCTTAATCATGACGAGGAGAGCGAGGTAAACAAAATAATGAGGTACGATACATACTCAGCCTCCTGTGACTCAAATTTTATAATAGCTTCACATATTATGGCGTTAGTTGGAACACAGTACTAGAGTTATCCCTACCATGACGGGTACTGCTAACAATAGTGACATTCGAACTCCTGTGATTCACCCTCGGATTTATAAAACATAGGGGCCGGGGACTTGGCTACTCATATTGTACATTTTACGAGGGTGGTCGTACGGTAGCCCCCCAACCTGCAACATGGGAGCAGTAAAACCCATCCATCCCATGGACTTTGACACGCTAATGGCTATAATCGACTGGAGGGCCTTAACCTACTAGACCACCATGTAATTGCCACTCCGTGTAGAGTTACCTAAAATTAGCACTACATTCAGTGATCCTAATCCCCACTTATCACAGTAAAGAATTCGTATTGAAAGGGTAAAATGATATCATTTCATTATGGGTATATTTCATGTATTGGTGTCTCTTAGAAACATTAGGGAAGAGGCCAAGATTTTGAATGCTTGAATTATGAGTGAATGAAGGTGTGACACGTTTGCACTGGGCACCGTGTGTTAATAGTTTTCGTACTCTTGTGTTTTACCTTTTCCTGTTTCTGCATCCTACCGGCTTCATTCATAAAGAACAGGGTTATGATGATGATGATGATGATGTAAAGTAGAAGTAGAAGTCTGGCAGTTATTTGGTCTGTACAGGTAGTGTTGGGCTGCAAGCTTGTATTCTCAATTGTTTTTATGCTGTTCAAATTTATTCTTGTTTTACCAGTTTTGACAGGATTTTGAGAACGCTGATTGAGAAGACCATGAATATAGTTGTAGATGGATGAGTTTTGTGAAATAATGTTATGAGATATAGTCTTTCAAATTATAAGGAAATGTTTGTGCTGTGTGGATTGCATCGGGAATGGTATGTGACGATGATGTGTAGAAATTATCAGGAATCCCCCCCCCCAGGAAACTATAATGCATGTAAAATATATGCTATGGAGGCGTCAGCGCATAAAAAAGTGTGTAAAATAAGTGCCAAGAATTTGAAAGTGTAAAAAATGTGTATGAGATCGTCCCTTTGAATTACCAATGTTAAACAGAAAAAAAATGTGTACAATACTTCGTGGCAGGATGCGCAGATGCAAAAACGATTCTATGTAAAGTGTTGAAAAATCGCCAGTGTACAGAAACCGTGTGAGTGCTCAGAAATCGACGATGTACAAATAACTCTGTAAAAGGTTAATGTGCTCAGAAAATACGAAGGTGCAAGATTCATTGCTTAGGACTCGTCGGCATGGACCAAGTGCACAGAAATCGTCAGAAAAATAGCTAAACGATTAAATGGTCTTGAAGAAAATGCAGTGCTTCGACAGTGCTAATGTACAAAATAAATAAATGAATGACTGTAAAAGAAATGAATAACAGAGTAGATGGTCAGGATTCATCATTGTACACCATTATATATTAACCTTTGTCAGTGATAAGTGTATACATTTCTGGCTGACAGGAAAGCGAGATAAAAGGGCATCTCGTTTTCCTATCAGATATACCAAGCCTTCTCTACCTTGCGCAGAGAACTAAACGGAGTGGTGATGATTTGACAGGCTAATGACTGACGCAGTTTCTTGATTTTCGCATCTGTACAGCGTGATATTACCTTTTATATGCTCTAATGATTACACTCTGATTTTTTCCAGTTCAGATGCTGTCTACACATGCCTTTATGCATTTGCATCGTAATTTTCTCGTCTGTGCGCACCGATAACCACCCTCCACCCTGATCACTGCACTCTTATATTTGGTCCTCTTTGGGCTTTGATTTCTCTTTTGGTCATTCTGAACTCTTCTGTACACTCCTATGATTATCTCTTTGTGCACTTACTCTCCGCCCGTGCCCTGTAGTACTAACACTGCCTTATTGTAGATACTAGCAAAATGACACCGTGACTTGACTGATTCTTGGGCGTTGCGTGGTCCGTTTGTAGTTCTTGTGAAATTCCAGTCCTACCCCACTTTCGTCTGTATTATGGTGTTTTGAAGTCGATTTGGGCATATTTTGTAATCCTCCTGTCCTGGATTTATTTATTTATTCATTCATTATTCATGTATTTTAGGTAATTTTAGCCACTCGTGTATAGTCCTTATTGAATTCCTCATTTGGGTTGTCATTTCACGTGCTCTTTTTACCACTTTTGTTACTTTCCTGTTTGTTGCTATACTTTCTCAGGTTTGCGGTGCTGTGTCATCATCGTTACTACTTTCCTGTCCTGTGTGCTACTAGTTTCCTTAAGTGGTGTTATAAATCCACTCTTTACTACTTTGCTGTTCTACCTTTTCCCTCATGTGTGATATTGTCGCCTGTCACCTGGTCCACTTCTGAAAACCTGCCCCCCTCCTGTTTGTAATGCTGTGAATAACTCCAACTGTTAGGTGCTTAGTTACAGCATTGCCAGTGTAGTTGTGATTAGCCATATATTAGTGCATTGTTGTCACAGTCCTTGTAAGTTTGTCGTGTGAGGGTTGGAATACTCAGCGTCAGCCCCAAATCATACATTAAACAATCTCGCAAACGTGTACACATACGTAACAGAGAGACTTTTCGAACTGGAGGGGTTACGTTTACCATTTGTTAACCCCTTCACCATGAGGCTTATCTGTTAGGCTGAGTGAAATAGCCCGATGTTAAATAGACAAAATGAAAAACACGTCCTCTGGCTGAAAGTCTGATAACAAAGCATTATGACAGCTATATCAAAACTGTTTAAAGAGGCCGCCAACGCTACACCTAGGGTTTGTCCTTGACCATTGACCTGGACCTTTGATTGATATGCACCAATATTGCCACTTTCCCTTCACCCCAAATCCAAATCAGATCGGGCATTTGTGAGGCTTTTGCTGACATGAATATATAGATACTCACTCATATTAGCTGTGTTTCGGCGTGGTTAACAATGCAGTGATATATGGCTCTTTATAAATACAACAGGAATGATTGCACCTACCACATCACCACCTTCGCTGCTTTCCTGCCCTGGTTTTTCTCTTCCGTTCTCCGGTTATGCGAAATTGCGCGTTAGTTTATGGCCACCCTTGCTGTTCTTCTGTCTGTTGTTTATTCTCCCTTTCAGTGAGGTATGAATGTGTTTCAAATGGAAAAATTATACCCATGCATTAAGATATTCATTGAGAAGATAGCAGTTTTGGCCCAGCTTGGACTCTCTTCAGGTTGCACTTCAATATGTGGTTATAATCCTATTTGAGCACCACGAGAGGTAATGGTGGTATGTCCTTCGTCACCTCTGCCATTTTCCTGTCCTGACCTACTTCCCTGAGGCCTATCGCTACACTTCTCCAAGGACTACAATTATCTCTTTAGAATTATGTTTTTTCTCCAATCCCTGTTCTCGCCCCCAGCCCCCCATGACCCTAGGAGACCAGGAGGACCAGAACCATGAACCAGATGAGGAAGATGAGAAGATCTCCTTGTTCAATAACAAAATTATTCCCAAAATTGTCATTCAGCAGGTAAAATAGAAAAATGTTACAGTGATAATGTAAGAGGTTGGAAGGTGTTTAATGTTGAGGAAAGTCTCCATGTTCAGTATCCAGATTATTTCTAAATTTGTTATCCAGCAGGTGAAGTAAATAGCGATAATGGTAAGAGAGGTTGGAAGGACTTCAGTTGTCGGTATTAATATAGGGCTGAAATAAATTAATAATGCTAATGGTGTAGGAGGCTGGAAGGAGTTTTAGTGTTAAGGTCTCTCTATGTGCAGTAAATTACCCCCAAAATTATGATCCAGCGGGTAAAATTAAATAACGATAATGAAAGTCGTTGGAACGCCTATTGGGGTTAAGTTGTAAGTGATAAATAGACATAAGCTGTTATACTGTAATTCAAGAGGTTGGAAGGAGTTTAGTGTAAATTAGTTTTTTAAGAATTAAGTTACGGAAATATTGTTACATGATGAAGATGTAGCGTTAAGCCGTTAATTTTAAGAACTTGATGGAGAGAGTTAACATGAAGAGTTAACATTTATACCGTAGTTAAGATAGTCCTTTGTCGAAGGAATGAGTAGTGTTTCGGAGTTGGATGAATAGGGGTAACATCGTCCTTTGCGTGTTTGTGTGTGTTTTTTTTTTTTTTTCTGTGCATCTCATTGAACCTGTGTGTAAAGGGGAGGGCGGGGAGAAAAAGTTTAGGTAAACCTTTAATAATAATAATAACTGAGATATGCAGTGTCTCCTGGTTTCGGAAACCAGTCATGAAGTTTTTGGTAGTTGTTGTAGTGAGCCATAAGCCATTAACCCATTCAGTATGATGACGTTGATTAATTCTTACCATCAATAGATTTTATTCTTGCAGCCCAGGAGGGACTTTTGGAAATGGAGGGGGTTAGGGTTAGATATTTACATTAACCCTTCCACTACCAGAGTTTCCCTCCAAGTCACGTAACTCGTCTAGTGGTGGCAAGAATAATGTGCTCCCATGTGGTGAAGGATTTAATATAACATGCGTTGGTCTGCGGTTTTCCTAGATATTTGTACTTTGTAAGGGAAGGAGGAACGTGGTAAATAAATACATGTAAATGATTCGGAAGAAGTAAGGTACAGTAAGTATATACAGTACGCATTAACAGAAAAACGTTTATATTAAGAATACAAGAAATAATAAGTTTGTTCATAGCAGTGGGATGTTCTGAGAAAATCTAACAAAATAAATGTTAGTCATGTCCTTTTGTTCCTGAACGTAGATAACGGTATTAAGGTGTTGGAAACGATAAGAAGATAAATTTCCCTGTAAATTAATAATGTAGCTGTAATAAAAATGTAAAATTTAATATTATTCCCATGTATTTGTAGATGTATGTGATGATATTATTATATAGTTACTGTGTATTAAGGTAAAGGAAAGCTTTTTAAAAGTAAATTGGGTCTAACCAGGATATGAGTATACATTGTATGACATCACATCGTAGCTTGTGTGTGGATGTAAGTGACAGTATTAAGGTATTGTAGTAATAAGCAAATATGATAAGGAAAAGTCTCTTGAAAGAAGTAAACTAGGTGTAGCAGTGAAATATATTCTAACATGGTGCTTTTTCGTCGGTGGTTGTGTAGGTGACGATGGAGGAGCAGATGATCTTCGGTGCGCTGCAGACGCTGAATGAGGAGGCGTGTGAGGACGTACTTGAGGAGCAGGAAAAGATGTCTGACCTACCCCTCACGCCCCTCCATGGACGCTCAGGTTATTGGCATTAGTCACTTCATCCCGAGGATATATATATATATATATATATATATATATATATTATAGCTACCAGATGATTGGACTCAGCAGTGGGACAACTTTTTGAAGTACAGGGGTTGGACGCAGCCTTCATTAGCCCCTCCCATTGTTAGATCTTTCTTAAGCAGAGTATGGTCATATGCAGGCTGCATAAAGTACGCAAATACTTCCCCTGAAGGGGTTATTGGACTGCTTAATGTGCATGTGATGAATTGACTGGGGAATACACATATACGTATATACAGTGCATACACGTTAGAATGCAGCCAGGTTATACAATGTCCTTCAGTTCTCACCCTGTCCCATAAATGAGGATAATGGGTTGTAGGGCAGTTTCAGCCTGCATTCCACTAGGTTCCTATCCCAGTGAGCCTGGATCCACATTAATAAAAACAGCAGTGATATTCTACATTTTACAGTACCAGATATAACTAATATTGTGGTAAATTCAGTATACCACTTCGATATTTTGTACTTAATCTTTCCTGCTGTGGTGCAGATGGTGATGAAGCTGATGGTGGGCATGCTGAGGAGGTTGAAGTGGTGTACCTGCAGTCGTCCCCGCTGATGCACCACAAGGTCGTGTCAGCACCTGTGTCAGATGGAGAGTCAGCAGCACCATCACTTGCCTCAAGCTTCTCTCCCTACAAGTCCAACAACGTCTCTCTTTCAAGGTACAGTCCTCACCACCCTGTGTTTCATAATTCATTGTTAAGAGATTCAGATGTGACCAATTCATAGTGACCAGTGGATAATATGGATGGGAGTGAAACCACCCGTTTTATATTCAGTGTTCATGTATGAATTTTCTGTTATGTGATAGATGAGGACAGCACTTCACTTCGGCAGGATGTCACATGGCACCGTAGTGTGTCATGTGTATATTGTTTATGTAGTAGGTGAAGACTGGTGTTCTGTTATGCGTTGTAACAGTTGAAGACTCCCAGTGTTGTGTTATGATGTGGTAGGTAAAGACTAAGGTTTGATTTGAGAATTTCACTCTCACAAGTTATTTATAAGTTATTACTTTCATTAGGTAGAAATGTACAGTATTTTTCATTATAACTTTTCTCCTATGACATTTTTTTGCAAATTGGTGTGAGCCAATGAATAAACTTTGGGGGTCTGGTACCAGAAACCCCCAAGTAGGTGTCATATTTTGTGTTAGAAAAGATTGTCAGAATTTATGAGTCACACACACACACACACACACACACACACACACACACACACGCACACGCACGCACGCACGCACGCACGCACACACACAGGAAAATTTAAATGTAGAAATGAATGAGCTGACGTGGAACAGTTTACGAAGGTGAATAGGTTGTGCTGTGACGTGATAAGTGAAATTTATTCATGTGTTGTATTGTGGTAGGCAAAGACTGCTGTTATATTGAGTTTTAGTAGGTGTAACGAACCGGTCCAAGCTAACCTCGGCTTAGGGCTCGCCCTTCAGCCCACTCATAGAAAACAAACAAAAACAAAGAACACTTCCCCTACTTTTACTGAACCTCTTGCTTAGGTTAACATAAACTCTGCCAGACAACAATTCTCCATTTAATTTTGATCCATACACTCAGTTGAACATAAACACAAAACAGGAATGCTTCCACTTCCTACCCAGTCAGCCCGCAGTGTCACAGCACCGCCCTCCATGCACTGTAAGCGTCACACCCCCGTCTCCCTCACCCGCAGGCTGCTCCTCCGCGTGGCAACTTTACAGCCCCCCCACGCTGAACACACTGTAGCACCAACTGTGGCCCTCCTTTCAGTGCTCCACCACACATACGTCAGCATGATATGGTCCTGCAGCATCTTGCTCTCTCCGTTTAAGCAGCAGCATCCCTTGGTGTCCACTACATCGGTGAGGAGCCCGTCCATGCTGGCTCACTGGACTCTACTCCACCCAGGCAACTCCTGGAGGCACAAGATGCCTGGAAGCCTGTTCTGAGCCTTTGGCAGTAGAAATCTCCAGAGCACAGGAGACACCTCAGCAACACCACATATCTGCCAGTCCCATGTCTGCTTTGCCACTCCCACAGACTCCTGCTGACACAGTCTCATGACAGTTCTACCACCACTTAGCAGTCATCAACACCCAACTCCATGACATCCCCTACATCCTTCCCTTTATACGGCACCACCAACAGAGGCACATACCTGTTTATATTAGGCAGAGTCACCCACAACACCACAATCAGCCACACATGGACGGACCCTACTTATATTTTCTCCTGCCAAAAGGCAACGCCACGAGGCTTACCATGCTAGCCCGCGAGCTTCCATAGCTTGCTTAATTCAAATTCTCACACTCGCCCCTTCCAAATTTGTGCGTGCAACTCCTCACATACAAAACACATTGGTCCTCCCTCCTGTGCCTGTGCAGAAAGCCTACGAGAATGCCTAAGTCCAGTAGCTTTCTTTACTTCATCCTCAGCGGTCCCCCTATGCTGCGGTACTCCACCCTGTGAAACCTCTGGCTCAATCTGTCCTTCTGCCACCTCTTGGTCCTCCTCAGTGGATGACAGCCGGTTTCCCAAGCCAAACTCCTGCAACACTTCATCCAAATCTGGCATTTCCATCTCCTTCCCTTCCTTTTGCCCTTCTTCACTGTCAACACCTTTCTTGATCACTTGAACCATTTACCTCACTGTGCTGTACCCGCCTCCAAGGACTCAAGTTGCCGCGATGCTTGACCTTTCATTACCTTGTTTTCCCTCTGGTCTCACCGTATATACTTCACTGACCTCATCCAACACTCCGACTACTACCCAAACCTCTGCTGCAAACTTGGGATGTATCTTATTCCTACCTACCACTGAATGGTCCCCTAGCAGTACTTGTTGCCCCACCTGCAAGAGCTCTGCCCTACCGTGCTCCTGCCTCTTTCCCCGATTTCCCTCACTATCCTGTTGCATGTTCCTCGTTGCAGCTTTCCTTGCAGCCTGCTGTGTCTTCTTCAGCTCTTTAATCCACTGATGGTGGCAGATAGCAGCCTCCTCTTTACCCAACGAGAACCAGTCTAAGGGCAAATGAGGTTCGTCTCCAAACAACAGATAATGGGGTGAAAATCCTGTCACGAGTAGGGAGTACCGTTGTATATAGCTGTCAGGCTGGACAAATGCCTTGGCCACTGCTCCCTTTGATCCCTACCCATGGTAGCAGCATGCCATGTAGAGTCCTGTTGAACCTTTCACAAACCCCATTCCCATGCGGATGGTAAGGAGTTGTCCGAGACTTCATGATGTTGTAATATTTGCACAGCTCCTCCACCAGCTGCCCTTGAAAATTCCACCCGTGGTCACTGTGGACCTTCTTTGGGCAACCAAACCTATGAAATATCTCCACCAGAATACTGGCCACTGTGCTGGCCCTCTAATTCTTAGTTGGAAAAGCCAAAGTTAATTTACTGAATACGTCAGTCACCACCAAAACTTTCTTCTTTCCATCCCTGGCCGGCTGCAGAACAGTAAAGTACATCCAGTACTTCCCATGCCCTGCTGGCTGTGGCTGTCCCCAGCCTAGTCTTTGCACTCGGACCCTCCTCCTTCATCACTGCACACATCTTGCAACCAGCTACATACTTTTTGATGTCTTCATGCAATCCAGGCCATGCAAAGTTCTTTCTTACCAAAGCAGTAATCCTGGCAACCCCTTGATGACCCCGTTCATCATGAGTCCCCTTCATCACCTCCCTCTGGTTCAGTGGCAGGAGCACCTTCCACGACTTCTAATCATTCGCCTCACCCCTTCAGTGTATAACTCCATCCTTAATAATCAGCCACCATTTGACTGCAATTGTCTGAACCCCTCTGACTGCAATAGCTCGTTTATGTCTTTCAGGTGCAGCTTCTCAGTCATCTGCATGCAAAACTTTCCCAACACTGGGCATGACTTTTGTGCATCCCCCATCTGCTTCACCCCAACTATGTCCCACACTTTCATCAGTCGCCCCTTTTGCTTCCGCCACTTCGTGGGGGTCCACCCTAGACCTCAAGGACTGAGCCTTCTTCCTCAAGGTTGCCCGTTTCCCGACTGTCTCTGCACACAGTCCTTAAATTTCTCACGCTGGAACCTAAGGGACTCCGTAGACCACACATGGAACAAGGGATGGGGGAAGAGGCACTCCTTATAACTCTCTTTTGTCTCTGCCTCCTCCCTGCGGATCTGCTCCACCTCGTTCACTTTCTTATCTGTGCCTTGCACCAGCACTTGCCGCTGCACATGTGGATGTTCCTCCCACCATGTCTGTAACTTCACACCAACTTTCCTGTCTCTTAAATTTCTTTAAAACCAGGTATTCAGCCGCCACCTTTGAGCCTCCCTTCCCTTACGTCGCATTTTCTGCATCTTTTGTTCAGTCCATACCAAGAGTCAGCAAATTCACACACACCATTCTTCTGCTGCTGCACACAGGCATGTAACTGCTTTTCCAAGTCCACGTAACTCAGCTTCCTCCCAAAGACACTCTGCAGTTGCTTGAAAAGATCAAGCACTGACCACTTGATTGTTGCTGGCCCTTCCAAAAATCCACATAACAAGTCACAGGCTCCTGTCCCTGCAATCCCACTAACCTTATATTCTCCTCTGCCTCTTTCACCCACCCCTCCAACTCTGTCCCTCCTTAGCCTGCCAGAAAATTTTGCAGTTGTAGGGGGTGACTGAGACCCGACCAAACTCTGGGGCTGCCCACTTCCATCCACTCGCGGCACAATTTTTTTTATAGCATTCACCAGCTTCTAGTTAGCAGTTTGAAGCAGTGTGTCACAAATGCATCTTTGTTCTCCTCTATGTTCAATTTTTCCTTTTTTACCCCTTCGTCCTCCACTGGTGGAAACACAAGATTCTCCATGGATCTGCCCTAACTGGACCCAAGCAGGAGTTTCACCCACAAAACCCAAAAGGGCATAAAAACCACGCTCTGCCCCCAATTCTGTAATGAGTGGGTCCAAGCTGACCTCGGCTTAGGGTCTGCCTTACAGCCCACTCAAAGAAAACACACATGAAAACAACAAAAACAAAGAACACTTCCTCTGCTTCTGCTGAACCTCCTGCTCAGTAATAATTCTCCATTTAACTTTGATCCATACACTCAACTGAACATAAACACAAAACACAGACATGCTTCCACTCCCTACCCAGTCAGCCCGCAGTGCCACAGCAATGCCCTCTGTGCACTGCAAGTGTCACACCCTGTCTCCCTCACCCGCAGGCTGTGCCTCCGCTTAGCAACTTCACAGCCCTCCATTCTGAACACACTGTAGCACCAACCATGGTCCCCTCGTCAGTGCTCCACCACACTTATGTCATTGTGATATGGTCCCGCAGTTTCTTACTTTCTCTGTTTAAGTGGCAGCATCCCTTAGTGTCCACTAGACGGATGAGGAGCAGCCCTCCACTCTGAACACATCGTAGCACCAACCATGGCCCCCTCATCAGTGCTCCACCACACTTACGTCAACGTGATATGGTCCCGCAGTTTCCTACTATATCCGTTTAAGTGGCAGCATCCCCTACACGGATGAAGAGCCCATCTGCACTGGCTCGCTGGACTCTGCTTCACCCAGGCAACTCTTGGAGACACGAGATGCCTGGAAGTCTGTTCTGGGCATTCAGCGGTAGAAATCCCCAGAGCACAGGAGACACTTCAGCAACACCACACATCTGCCAGTCCCACGTCTGCTTCTCCACTCCCACAAACTCCTGCTGACACAGCCTCTTGATGGTCCTGCCACCACATATCATCAACACCTAACTCAATAGCACCCCCCTACATCCTTCCCTTTATACAGCACCACCAGCAGTGGCATATACCTGCATATATTAGGCAGAGTCATCCACTACACCACAGTCAGCCACACACGGACGGACACTTTACTTATTCTCCCGCCTAAAGGCAACACCACGAGGCTTACCATGCTAGCCCACGAGCTTCCACGGCGTGCTCAATTGAAACCCACACATAGAGAAAACCTAATTGTTTTGTGAGGTTTATTGACATGTTGTCTCCCTCCAGAGCCTCATCCCTGCGCTGCTCGTCGACCTCTACATCCCCCAAGCAGAGCACAGCAGAGCGACCCCCAGGGCTGCCTCAGGGGACCTCTCATAGGCAGGACAAAGCCAACAAGGTTCATGACGTCAAGGATACACCGTCATTTAGGCGGGTGGGTACAGTTGAGATTTTACTGTTGGCACTATATTTACAGTTGATACTTTATCGGTGGGACTGTCCTGTACTGATGAGATATCATATTCTTGCTGTATTCTTATGATTATAGGAAACTATCTTTCACCTCCTTCTTGCCTGCATGTTTTTGCATATGGCATATTGATATTCCCTTGTGTGTTATTTATGCATATTGTGTCATCTTCAGTATCATTTATTTCCATAATGGTCATTATCATCATTCATTTCTGCCTAGTAAATATGTGTTTATTTTAATAAGATATCAGTAATATAAATACAATAGAATATTCAGATGTAGGATGCAAAACACACAGCCAAGGAGTAGATGTTAGCCTCCTAAGCTCATGAGAATATGGCCCATATTGCTGGGAGATGACCTTTTTCAGGGGAAAATTGTGATGCTGTTGTACTGGCTCCTTCTTAGTTACTAACATACAATATTTGTATTAAATGTATAGCTTTGTTTATGATGTAAAGTTGTAGTAAAAATTTCCAGGTAGTAGTTCAGTATCTATTAGATGCCAGATAATTCCCATCCCAAGTTTTAGTGGGAATTCGGATTACAGAGACATGAATAAAGTGACTGTATGTTATTCGCACCCAGTTTGTAGTGGGAAGTAAGATTATAATGATGTAGATGACTAAGTAACCTTTTGATAATGCACACTCCAGTATTTAGAGAGCAATAGGGTTACAACACTGAATAGCCTGTAGAGTATTGATCATCTGCCACTTTTGTGCTGCCTCATAGGTGTCACTGTCAACCACCTCATCACCAGTACGCCGTGACCGACCCCAATCCCTGAACCTGGGTAGTGACCGCACTGCCTCCAGCCCAACCACACCACAGCATGAGTTCCCTCGGCCCTTCCTACATGAGCCTGCTTCCGATACTGAGCAGCCCCTCTCCTCGCTCCCTGACTTACCAGAGGCAGTGGCTGGCGTGAAGCACATCACCCTGGCTGAGCAGTTTTCAGCCACTTCACTTGAGAAGCTACGGAAATTGAAACACAAGTTGCACCGAGCATTGGGCTCCCACGACAGCAATGGGAGGGAGTGTTCCGATGATGCCGAGACCTCGCCTTTGGTTCTGGCCACTCCCATGCTCAGCCGCCACTCCCCTGTTCTTACCCCAGACTCTTGTACGCCTACTGCCAACCACTGGGGAGGTACAGACAGCCGCCCTGCCACACCTCTCTTACGGCAGAATGCTTTCGAGGCCTCACCTTCTTCTCAGATCACTGTTAAGAGTCCTTCAGTCGACCGGGAGACACCAGTATGACGATAGTGAAATAGTGCTGGTGTGGCAGGAAACCTCTTATGATGTGCTGTCAGCGAATCTCTATCCTACCAGCATCCTCTGAAGGCCATTTAAAGCTGACAAAGCATAGGGAGTTTCTTCTCAGCAATTGAGCTGTCTCAGATGGTTTGACTTCCTTTATGTATCCACCAGATCATGAGAAGACCCATTTCGCCTACTGTACAGTAGCATTTTGAATTGGTTCTGCAGAACTCAGGCATTCATCATGCCGTATCACATTTTCAAATATGAACGTGAATTGTTTACATACAGTGCATAAACGTTTTCAGTGAAACTTGACAAGAGGCAATACCAGTTAAATTGTGGGCCAGACATGGTGCCACAGTATACTGGACTATAACAGTGTGATACATCAAACTACTCTTACTCAGGCTGTGACCGTAGTAGTGATGTGTTGTAGTGTAACAAGAAACTATATTTTAAGTATCTAATATGTGGATGTAACTATTCCACATGTTGGTATATTTATATCACAATGATATAAATAGTTGTGCAATACCATTTTACTCACCAGTTGAGTTGTATTGCGTAGATTTACGCCTGAATAATTTATGTGTTTTATATACAGTGCTGTACTTGAATAACAGGCCTCGTGTACTGGACTTTGTGACTCAGTGGTGATAAATTAGCGTAGAATATTTTAGTGAAAATAGTTTAATGACTCATTACTACCATAGATTTACTTTGTGCCGTAAGTACTGTAATTATAATTTATAAACAGTGTCCTTTGTCAAGCATGCAAGCAAAATCAACTGCATTTCATTGGATCGGTGATGAATAGAATTAAGTGGATTATTTAGTGGCAAGAGGTTATAAAAGAGAACCCGTGTCGAGCCGAAAGGACTGCATGACTGATGGCTGCCTTGTGATGTCACGCCCACAACAGTTTTTATTTATGTCACTTCTGATGTTTTGTTCTTGGTCCCTGTAGGCGCTAGATCACAACTTATCAAGCGAGATATTCATGTTAAATCAATGAAGGAGGGTGACTAACAGTGGTGGTTGGAATAATGATGAGAAGTTGTAATAGGGAGGTCAAAAGTTTCGTTTAACCACCTTGGATAAAGCTGAGTATGTTAGAAGCTTCCAGTGATGATTAGTTGTTAGAGAGACTTGAAGTCCTAATTGATATGACCATCCTGGATGATCTCTGTTATGAGGCCTCTGGCAATAGGTGGATAGAGAGACAGACCAACACCGTCAATTCCTAACAACTTATAAGGAAAAATTCAAACAGTCGCAGACAGAAGTACATGTAGCTTCACAGTACATGTCTGGGTTATGGATCAAATGGAACAGTATTCAAACTCTTCATGCAGCCAGCTTAATTATTAAGCTAGATCTCATTTGGTATTGTCACAGTTTGCAGGTGATGTTAAGGAGTTTTTTACTGCAACTCGAACATAATTATCAAGGTCTGTTCGTGAGAAAGTGTGTCTAACTTTTGAGGTGTCGGGGTAGTTGGCTGTACAGTTATAGGTTTTCATTATAAGTTGAGGATATACTCCAAAATATCACAACTTTTTCCAAACAGTTAAATCTATAAATTGGGGAGAAGATGCAAATCGGCTTCAAAGGCAACAGGGCAGGTGTAGCTAAGAGGCATTTAGTCTGTTAATTTACTGTGTACGTAGCATAAAATAACATCACAAAAGGCATCATATAAAGAGGTCTTCCTGTACTTGAGGCCAGGCAGTTGGGGGTTGAATTCACCAATGTCTGTTAGGGCCTTATCTGTTAAAAGAGTGTAGTAGTCATCTTCCGTCATTTGCAGAGCTCCAGCAGTGACCATACTGGGCCTAGGCTCTGGTCCCTTCAGTATGATGATGTCTTTATTCTTGCTGCTTTCAGGTTATTTTATTCAACTTGGGAGAGGCTCCTCTTAGTGAAGGATTAAAAGAAAAGTCTGTGTGAAATCCATCTAGATCAAAAAGTAATCTCTCTTAAGCAGAATTCATTCGTCTTTAGATGGCACAATTACAGTACAGTACTACAGATGACGTCCATAGGCTGAAGTAACTAAGGGTAGACTAAACCAGCCTTTAGCACAGCCTTGTCACAAAACCCATAAATAGAGGGTTATCTGTAAGGTGCACCCCAGGCCGGGAATATCTTGTATTGCTGGGATGGTTCAATTTGCTTCTGTGGGGTACACAGGTATTTTGACAGGCTCATGACATTCCTAATGCTAATCAACAATAGATAATGGACGTAAACAAGCAAACTCTATAAAGTTTAAAAAGGGTTATGGGAAGTAAGAAATGATGTAGGGTAGACATCAGTTATGCAGAATGAACTTCTTGCAACATGAGAATTGTGAGAGAAATGGGTTCAATATATGAACCATCCTTTATAGTGTAGGTACCTGCTTGTGTATTCTTATTTATCTTGTAACATATTACCTACTTTAGCCACAGAATGAAAGAATATGTATTATAGACATATTAGTTAAGCTTTGGTACATGCACATCTTTGGGCTTCTTTGCTTTGCTAATCATCATATAGATATGGCATATGCATTTTGGTTATTACCAAGTATCGTATCTACTTGTCTGAGATATTCGTGAGGGGCGCTTTTGCATGTGGTCTCTCCATCATTCAATTATCGCAGTTTCAACACTGACTAGCGAAATTTCTTTGAAGAGCCAGAGTTTCCCAGTCATTCCCATTGTGCATTTTCGAGGCAATTGAAGTCACTTTGCAGGGATTGGTCCTTATGACACAGCCACTATTTACCGTGCACTCATAAGGTAGATATTTCCCGTAGTGAAGTAAAATTACCCAGTACCTTTATGGATGCCTGTCCTTTAAAGGGTAAATTGGGATAGGTTCAAATTCCACTTAGTGGTAGGTAGGGGCGCTCACCATCCATTCACTCAATGTAGTGCTGCTCTTGGGTGGCTGCCCTTGGGTGCTGCCCTTTCCTCTCGTCCTTCCTTCTTTCCTTCTTTCTTTCCTCTTCCTTCTGTCTGCGGGTGACTCAACACTGAGTGACAAGCCATATGGTTTCCTGTACACTGGAAATCTATTTACTACGCTGGGTGGTAACCATATAACCAAATTATGGCGCCTGGTGGTTTAGTGGGTAATTAAGGCGTCCCAATTAGATTGAGCCTGTGTAGGTTTATAACCAAGGGGTGGTTTGGATTTATTGCCCACGTATTGCCACTGAGGGATGAGTGAGGCTGGCCACTCTCAACTCAAACGTCGGGACCAACTTGCTTAGCCCCGGGCTCCTACGCTCTTCTTGGGGCGGCATAAGATGCTGATGATACTGATGACATATAAACAAGTGGTCACTTGTCATTTTAAAAGCTCAGTTATTAGGTGCTTGCTAAATAAGTAAAGGATGTTTGTCAGAGTGACCATAACATCCAGGTGTCATGGTTAGGTGTTATTGGTAGGCCTATTCAGTTTATGTTGTACCTGGTATTCCTCCGTAAGCTGATCAGCATGCCAGAAAATACACACTTTAGAGTCATGAATAGGCCTATGCATTTATTCATGAGATACTTGAAGCGCTGTGGGTACCTAGTTAGTAAACCGATGGCATCAGAGGTGCCACATGCTCTATTTGTTTCACTTTTAGCCCCTGGACCTCCTACAGGGTGGTCCCATAACATAAAGACATAATACTGTGCCTTTGACAAGATACACTAACCCATTCAGTATAAGAATGGTACACCATTCATAGTTTAGTCTTGCTATCCCAAGATGATTGTATTCAGCTTCGGAAAGATGTCTTATGTTGAAAGGGTGTATTTAAGGCTACATCGAACATCTGCTATTTTAAATGTCTCTCCTAAGCTAAATGAAAGTCTGAAAGTAGTAAGAGTATGATGAAGGCTACCTCGAACACCTGCTATTTTGAATGTGTCTCCTAAGCTAAATGAAAGTCTGAAAGTAGTAAGAGTATGATGAGAAAGATGCCATTGGAGGGAATTGATTGTTCCATTTATCCTAGTGACGATTGTTCCATTTCTCTCTGGCAGCTACAAGGCATCATCCAGCAACAGGAAGGACCTCAGTGTGTGTAGGAGTTAGAAGCAGTTCCTGTTAACCTGTTAATACATTAGATCTCACCTAGTTGAATAAAATAGTCCAGCCATAGAAAGGGAAGAATGAAGTATGTCATCTTACTAAGGGATAAAATAAGACAACCGATTAAGTTACTTAGGGATAAAAAAAAGACACCCAGTTAAGTTGACGAATATATCATGAGAAAAATATGAAGACTGTATTCTCCCTTGTGGGTCGATAAACTGTTTATCGCAGTATTATGGACGTGCTTAAATCCCCTAACACATGACACTGCATATGTATACCAAGTTCCCATGGCAATACATTTGTGCAGGGAATGGGCTGCCAGACATATACCGCTTTGTGCACAGTCAGTGGTGGGATATCACACACATGCTTCAGCATCCTCCTTCTATAAACACAAAACCTGTGATCACCGTTCTTGTTTCATTCAGGTATTTTCTGTAGTAGTTGATACTATTCTTTGTTTTCAACGATTCTTACCATATTATACTGCTATGAGAAATGACTCTCAAATATATTAAAATGTGGTAATGGCAATACGATGGATTTTGATGTAATTGTTACGGGGTTATGGCGTCTGGCTATGGATAGTTAGATAGATAGCTTACAAGGGAGCCATGTTTGACTAAATCAAGGTCTGAAAGAAGGCATCTGAGACAGGTTCTCATTCATGATCCAAGGAGGATTCTTGTAGTTTGTGTTGAGTTTAGCCTGGTGGTGCCCTCTTGAGTTTTGGCTACAAGCATGTCATCTGCTAGTGTTGGCGTCTGTGCCCGGTATTCTGGATACGTTGGAAAATTTATGCTAGGCTGTTCTGTATCAGAACGTTTCATCCCGCCAGTGATACTTGCTCTGCTAATGGTTGTTCTGTTCGGTAGGGGCTGTAAGGAGGTGTGCAGTTTAAGAATTCATTTGAACAAAAGCAGTGTATTTATTTGCAACACTACAGTAGGTTGTGCTATATTTCTCATTGCATTTGTACCATCCATCTTTAACTGTCCACACAACAAAAGTATTTATTTGTAACATTAAGGTTGTGATCCATTTCTGTTGCATTTAGTATGTCTTTTTGTAGTTAATGTTGTTGTTAGATTGTACTGATTTTAAAAAGTGTAGTACAGTACAATATCTAATCGAAGAAAAGAAGCACCAATCACAAATCACATCAAGCAAATAGATATTGCATAAGATAGTCTACTGCCACACACCATTAAAAATTAGCATAACCCCTTCAGCCAGAGGGTGTCACTTTCTTATTTAATTCTTGATGTTTCCCAACAACTTTATTTACCTTTAAGATAGCCATTTCGAATTGGTTGGCGAAGCAAAATTTTATTTTCATTAGAAACTCCAGTCTTCATTAACACATTCAGTACCAGGAGGTTCTCCAGACTGAATTATGGTAACAATCAGAATGAAGTACGAGTATAAAAAGATGTTACTGGACAGAAGATATTTAGAAGTACTTTTCCCAGTACAGTATCAATTGAAGAACAAGGTATCTTGTGTGTAGATTCTAATGCTCATATCAATACAGTATTACCATCAACAGTTCCATGCGTTGTTATATGTTTTTGTAGTGTATGTGTTTATCCTTTGAAATTTTAGAGGAGGTTGAGCTTGAATGACGATGCTGTATGTAAACAAACTGGTACCATAGTATTACTCACCAGTATACTTAATCTTGAGGATGTAATTGCTAGATAAATTTTGCTTCCACCACACTTATATTCAGCTTAGAAGACTCCCCCCGCCCTCATAGCAAAGGTATTAATGAAAGCTATTATCTCTCCCGTCAAGTTTGAAAAGTTTCATAAGCAGAATAAAATCGCCTTGAAGTAGCATGGACAAATAAAAAGACCACTTGATTGAATGGACAAGTATTTGCCCTAGAGCCCCCTACAGAACTTCCTCCCTCCCCTTTCTTCCTTTCCCGTCTTCCCTTCCCCAATCCCACTGCATTGTTTTCCTTTTCTCTCTCTTTCCCCCCTTTCATCCCTTCACCTTTCTTCCTTTACCCCCTTTTTTCATTCCTTTTCTCTCCTTTTCCTTTTCCCCTCCCCTGTCCTGTCTTAACCTGTCACATCTATCCATAACCCCTCTCTCCTCCCTCTTTCTTTCCCTTCTCCCTCCTTTTCTTCTTCATTCTCATCCCATTGTCTCCCCCTTCGCTTTCCGTTACCTCCCACTTTTCATCCCTTATCCCCTCACGTCCATTCGCCTCCTCTCTGTTCCCATCTTCTCTCATCTCTTCCCCTGCTCTATACCTTTCCCTAATCTTCTCTTCCCTCTGAGCCTTTCCCAACTTCAATGCAATACCCTCTTTCCTCTTCCCTTCTCTTGATTGTATCTCTTCTTTCTTCTCTTAAGCTCCACCCATTCACCTCTTACTGGGCAGTCTGCATTGCCACCCCTCTCTCATCGCTCCTCTTCAGTTTGTCCCAGGTGTGTCCTTCAAAATAGGTACTGTATAACTGAAACAGTCCTCATTGTTAGTCAGGGATGGGTTGTAAAAATGCCAAATATTATTGGTTTAGAATCTGCATACAGGAACATTATGGAGCACAACATAAAACAAGAAAACAAGTAGTGCAAGAAAATATCCATACAGTTAGTATTATAAATTGTGGAAACTGGCAGATTAGCAGTAGAGGCTGGGTTGAAAATTTTATGAGCTTGTACTGTGTTATTTATCATGGATTTTATGTAGGTAAACAAACTCAAAACATTTGGAACGAGAACTCACAGTATTCCTTAAGGGGAGGATACTTGTTTCCTTGATGGAGACCAAATTAGGATTTTTTTTTTTTTAATAGCGGGCCTTAGCACACACACACACACACACACACACACACACACACACACACACACACACACACACACACACACCACCGTTTTGGTAGTTGGGAATGGGATGAGATCAGCCGAGCTGACTGACTGTGAAAAGGAGAGTGGGAAAACAGTAGATTCTGGGTGCTAGAACAGAGCTGGAGGGGAGGAGAGTGAAGAGGATAGGTCTCTGAATACAGCAATGTTGGATCGCAGCCCTATAAAACCATATATTAGATGTATACAAGGGATCATTGACATCTTCAGCCTGAGAACTTTTTTTTTTTTTCTATCAGTAGACGCCATATGACTTCAGATTTGGTGCGACCCCTCGAGCAGAAGGGTTGAAGTAATCTACAGTTACCCCTGCAGCCCGAGGATATATATATATATTCTTGCTAATGCTTGGCGATTTTGTTCAGCGTGGGGGTAATTAGGCTAATGAGTGTGAAATTGATAAACAAAAGGGATGCATGCATTACAGAAAACATAGTAACCTTTCCTTGGCCCACATAGTGATAGTTTTCCCCTAATTTTACGTAATCATTTAAGGGAGTGCTACAGTAGCCTTACCTTCCTGTGCTTCCAGACCACAGTTGACACCTTCCTCCTTACCCGTAAGCTGAGCTATACTATTATCCCGTAAAGCCAGAAAATATACGAGATCATGAGGTGATTTTTTGTTTCATGAAGTGTTTGGTTTGTATTCTGCCAGTAACATTATATTCTTCAGCCCGAGAACGTTATTTTTATTTCTCGCTGCTGCCAGACGGTGATAATGAGCTTGGAAAAGACCTTCTCGGAGTGAAGGCGTAGAAGCAGTCTAATAATCCTTCCCGCCAGCATAATAGCAGAACCTAGTAAGTACTACTGGCTACCCTCGATTACTCGTGATTAGGGGCCTGGCAATATATAGATTGCATAAATTAGATTAGATAGATAGATGAGCAGACATTGGCCAGCTTTTCAAAGATCGATAGATTGATGCATATAGATTGTGAAAATCTTTTCCATTACAAAGATAATGATTGACAAAAATGGATGAGAGCACCACAAAAACAGAGATGGCTTATCTAATATGACAGAATGTTGCAGAGCGGTGACTGTGTTGCCTTTTTCTTGCACACATATCTTGCAAAGGACGTGATTTACCTCCTGCAGTACGTCTCCCTGAAGCTGAATGAAATCGTCTGTTGGTAGCAGGCATAGAATATCTGACTACGACCCAGCCTTCCTTAGACTTGACTCCCTATTTATTTTATTTTTACTCCCACCAGACGATTTCATTCAGCCAAGGTGGGAGCCTTGGAAGTGGAAGATATAGTTTGGACATCATTAACCCCTTCTGTTATGGTGACATCCTGTACTGTGTTCATACTATCGCCAGACGATTTTAGAGTCTTATAATGAAGGGGTCAAACAATAAAACCATCTGACGGTAACTAATAGGAAAAGTCAACGTAGTGAAGGAGTTCACATCACCTTACTGCATCGAACTTGTTGCATTAGATTAGGTTATACACAATACGGCCGTAATATGCTGTAGTATAGAAGACAAGTAAGGGATTCCTGGAATAAATGAACGCTGGTGTAAGGGAATTCTGGAATAATGGAATACTGGTGTAATGGGTGCCTTCAGTAATACCAGGAGATTGGAATGATGGAGAACTGGAATAATGGTAATGGGAGGCTGGAATAATGCAATAATTGTAATTGGAGGCTGGAATAATGGTATACTGGAATGATAGGAAGTTGGAATAATAGTGTCGTTAGTGTTATGGTATCGTGGTTTACGCCCATCACTTTTTTTTTTTCAAGGGTTTTGTATGTTAGGGGTAGGCATAATGTTCAGTACCTGAAGGATGGTGTGTGGACAGGTAATAAATAGAACCTTGTGATAATATATTGTAATCGTTATCTGCAGTCGTCACACACACACACACACATACAATACACGGCATAGTTTTAAGGGAACCGAAATAATTTCGTGGTTAGAAAAGTTAATGGTTTATTTATTCACGGCAGTTGATGAGTGAAAATAGAGAGTATATTAACTAAGCTGATTGTGTGGAGTTAGACTGGCGTATGACTACTGATAAGTGCTGATGCGTTATTATTGTAGCCACAACTCGCTGAGGCTGGTGTGAGGCATAGGAATTACGGAAACCATCTAATCTTTTATCATATTAATGTGGGTTCAACTCTCTGTAATGAGTAAAGCCTTCTGTTGACAGGAGAGACCCCACCTTCCCTCCTGTAGCGGTGGCAGGGCTTTAACTTGGAACACAGTGGTCCTTGGACTACCTTAGCAGTGAAACGAATAGTCTGCCACCGCCTTCTGGGAAGCAGATGATTCGGTCACAGGTCAAGGCCAAAAAGTGTACAGAGCAATGAAATTGAGTTATTTAAAACTGATATGTGCAGAACTGAACGAATGTATTGTAAACAGCATAAAATGGTATGTGCATGTTGGAGAGAACCGATTAGTATGTGAAGACCCGACTTTGGAACTTGGTAAAGCATGTTCTGGACAGGGGCGCAGCTAGGATTGTTCAAACAGGGTGGCCGGGCCTAATAATGAAGTGGCCCAAAGAGAACACGTCAGCGGGATCCACTGGTAACCACCCGGAAATCTGAGTTGCCAGGCGTATTGTAGTGGTAGCCAGGGCCACCCCCGGTGGCAGCGCCACTCATTCTGGAGCAATCAAGTTCACCTTCAAACGTTTCTTGGTACCACAGAATACTTGAGAATGTTGTCTGAGCCAGTGATTCAAAACACTCATGTCAAAAACAGATGCAGTCTAAGATCAACATTACATTTCGTCCAGTTTGTGTAAGTTCAAACCCAAACACGCCATAGACAGAGAAAACCAGCCCAGAATACTGGGGACAACTGGGCATTTTCTTGTTTGGCTTGCTGTTAGGAGTCACATCTTCTCACTGCGATGAAGTCTGTTTCATTCTGGTTAACGACGAATGACTATTCAGCTGGTGCAGATTCTCCGACTTGAGGAATTAAAGAGCATTATGCATGCTGTAGACATCTAGAAACTTCATGTTCAGTCTAAGAATGGAAGCTATGCTTTTTCTTATTGGGTTAGGCCATGGTACGGTTGATGATGCATTTCTGTAAACCCTAAGCTTAACCAGATGCGAATAATAATAGATGAGTAATAGTGAATACTTTTAAAAATGTAATAGCCAGTTTGCTTGTAATAAAATGTAACTTTGACCACAGTTCCTTTTGCCGCAAAATTAATTGCGTTCTCTATGCCTTAAAAAAAAAAATAGTGTGATTATGATGCCTGATGTCGATTGCTCCATGCCTGAATGATTTAACATTTTAGAAACTACTCGCATGAAAGGTTGTATTATGCATTGTTTCCTTGGGAGTGCAGGTGAGCTTCAGTGCTGTACAGTATTAGAAGAGGATGAATACTTATCGTTTCCCATTAAATTTTTGTCAAATAACATGGTGTAAAATCATGTGCTGAGTTAGACGTAATCATTTCAAGGGGAACGTACTAATCCTCTTCCAATATAACACTGAAGTTGGCCTCCCCCCCCGTAAGGAAACAGTCCATATAACATGTTTTCCCATGATGTAAGCCGTGTCCTGAGGCTGTCTGTTGCAGGTAACTGAATATTTTGCCTGCTTTTATCTTCGTTGCTTTAAGACTGGACTTGAGTTGGTATCACTGTCCGTGGAAGATGTTACTTCATGCATAGAATGTAAAGCAAGACATTGTTTAAATTTGCTCTCTTGACAGAGGGTTGATAGGTTAGTTGATCAAGAAGCTAGGTTCGTTTTTATAATTATTTAATACATATCTGTAAACAAAAATGAACATTGTATAGTAGACATTACAGTTCGGCTGGTATCTTGATGTTCAGTATCGTAAAAAATACTGAGTGTTGAACTTTAGCATGGATAAATACATTTATAATTTATATCGATGAAGGTAATTTCTTACCCATGTACGCGAAATGTTCAAAGGTGTGTGGATTTTTTTTTTTTCCGCAGCCATAAATATTTTACCAGTTCATATTTAGCTTTTCAAGTTTTAGGGTTAATCAGTAATTTAAACAAGCATCCCAAAAGCAAATTGTACATAACGAGTCGGAGTTTTTGTGTCAAAATTGAATAAAAATACAGTTCCTCTTAGATAAACAACAACAGTTTCAACCATCCATATACATCTGACACCGGCAGCACCATCGTAAGCATTTAAATTGTTTGGTTCGTGTGGCTATTTTAACACATGTGATTGTTCAGGTAATTTTGGGGGGATCTACCAGTCATGCAAATCGCAGGAGTTAGGTGATTACAGTAGTCCAGCAGATGGGAAAGGAACCAGTGGCAGAAATTTTCCATTTCTTAAGTTCTGTAAGCTTTAAAATACAGTGATCCATTGTTTGTAGCGGTTTCCATTATTATTTCAGGATGAAAACCTGCACTCCTGCCGTTATCGCGCATTTTTCGGGGGGAAAAAATAAATCATCGTTATCGCACACCTTAGCTGGTTTCTGGCGACGAGGCCTGGGTGGTGCAGTATCTGTGGTTTCAGATGACTGAAGGATTCGGAGATGAGGCCATAATCATGTAGTTAATCGCAGGTGGTGGAGGCCACTATGTTTCTACCACTCGTCTCAGGACCCCTTACCTCAAACCCATTTCAGGCCCCTGTAGGGCACCTGTTTCTTCCTTAGTTTGCCCTTTTCATCGCTTTCTATTAGCCATGTCTGCGTGTTTCTGTTAGCAACCATAACATGTATGTATTTAGCGGGTATAAACTGTTGTAAATGGAAAGTTTTGGGTTTACGAGTGGGGTGCCCAGTACCAATTAGGATAGGTTCAGTGCCTTAGTTATCAGTTTCGTTATCACACACTAGGCTTGGTACCAGTTATCTGCTATAACCAAAGGATCACTGTATAAGCAAGCCCAACATTGAAATCCCGGTGAGGCGTTCTTCCTTCTTTGGTTTTCATTTTCTTTACTTTTAAAGAGTTTTATGTAATTTTCAACTTTCAACGCTAGGGTAAGGTGGGTTAATGAGAAAGGTAAACATTGCCTATATCCTGTTAGTTGCGCTGGCAGGGTAATTTAGGTACGATGGCAGCCTAACTAGTTGATCCTGGATGCTGGTAGTTATGGCATCAAGGTAACTAGTTGGTCCCGAAGAACATTAATTTGATGACAAGCCAACCAGCATGGCTCAAAAGGTTGAAGATGTGATAGCAAAGTAAAAAGTTGGTCACGAAAGCTGTTAGGTATAAAAAGCTGGTAGGTGGGATGGAAAAATAACTAGATGGTTACGGAAGCTGGTAGTTACAATGACAAAGTCACTGAAGTGACTACGAAAGCTGTTAGTTACGACAGGTAGGTTAGAAACAGGCCTTGAAAACCGTACCACCGTCAGTAAAAACCATGTTCCTTCTCTTACTTTTCTTTCTGTGACGTTGAAAATTAGTCACTGACTCGGAAACAAATGAAGATGATCTATGGAGAGAGAGAGAGAATCCTTCAGTTGGTTGCTGCGGATTCAAAAGTGCTGGAGAGAGTGAAGCAGAAGCGACAGAACTTTTATTGTCAACTGCGTGATGATGAATGTTGATGTACGTGAGGAGTGCAACAAGACATCGTACCGTTTCAGACTTCTTAGTATCACAAAATGCTTCGTTAATCTTCGTATTATAATTTCTTGTATCGTCAGCTTACCGTTCTCAAGTATACAGGGGTTGTATTTTGTATTAACACGTTATATTGTACTAGGACTTATTCTCAGTTTTTAAAATGAATATTAAATGAATCTTTTTTGTTTTATTATCCAAACTATTTGTAATCGTCCTCATTCATCCCTTCCGTACGATGATGTCTACAGTAATTTGTTCATGTTGGGTTAATGAGGCATTGGGAAGTAAAAGCCTTTGGTTTTTCTTGCATTAAAAAAAAAAAGCTTCGGAGATTTCGTACTGCCTTTTCCTCAGCGATATATTTTGCTTATTCCATCTTTGTATCAAACTGTATTGGTAGTAAAAATGAATAAATGGAAAAAAAAATATAGATTTTATACGCAAAAAAAAAAAAAAAAAAAAAAAAAGCTTAGAAAAAGGTGCTAAGAAGCCTCAGAATACGGCAATATCTAACCCATACATAAAGTCTTCTGAGTAAAGTTACCTGGTGGCAGTGTATTTAAATATTGAAAAGAAGTCATCTTAATGATGGCCTAATATCTCTCCATCTCTCATAATGTAGCTACAGGTATGAAAAATCAACTACAGTACTAGGAAATTATTAATCTTCACTGACCTATTTAGCTTAGATACTAACCTCTAATGCTAACAGGAAAAATTAACCAACTATGAATTGAGAAATAGACGTGCAAGATATACTGTAGTTCTTCAGTTAGAGTAGTACCCTATTTACAAAACCCCTTCAGTACGGAACCGTCTTTTATACTTTATTCTTGCTACTGTCAAACGATTGCATTAACCTTATTAAAACATCTCGTTGTGAATGTGGTGATTTGAAACAGCCTCCTTTAAGACTGACACGAGAGGTCTTTCCTAGACTGAATAAAATCGCCTGACGGTAGCAAGAATGAAATACATTACACATCACCGTACAGAAGGGGTCTTAGAAGCGAACTGTAGGTATTTGCGGGTGTGAAAATGACAGGTGAAGGTGTATGGATGACAGTTTGAGAGGACGACAGTGTAGGTGGAAGCTGGGTACCAAAATAAGTGATAATGAGCATGATAATGTACACATGAGGGTTGGAATAGTGTGGGTATTACGGGTATGGATATGGGTGTGTAAGGGTTTGGGAATGTGAGGGTGTATGTTGGGTTTGAGGATGTGAGGGTGAAGGTATATCGCCGACTTGGAGAGGTGTCTTGTCCTCACCGAACTCTCTTCACGAGCCACCCACCCGTGCAAGGTAAGCAGACTCGCTTTTCTTGCCACATTCTGAGGTTATATGTATTTTGTTGTGGATGTAAGATGAATCTTGTAAATCATATATTATTTGTGATATTTCAAGACGATTTAAATATTCGTAACAACTGCCTTGTGCGAAAAAGAGATATTTTAATACATCCAACACCAATCGGTTCTAAGCTCCTGACTCAGTTTTCTTTTTAGCCAATAGATGGCGTGTGTGGCGGGCAGCAAGATCAGGTGGGATTCTGCTGGTGATGGTGGGCATGTTTGTGGCTGAGCGTCTTCATAAATCTCCCCGTCACTCCAGGTATTTAAGCGCTGGCTATTTCTGCACATAATTTTCATCGCTTTATGTTGTTAAAGGTCACGAGAGAGACATTCATATGAAGATCCTGAGTGTAATGTAGTGTAAAGAATTTACGATTATATTGATTCTCAGTATTTGCACATGGTGATGCCTTTGTTTGGAGGTCTCTGCAGTGACCCTGAACTAAAATTCGTCCATATTTTCAGCATTGTATTCAAAATTGTAAGATTTGGAGTATCACTGTTCATGTTTAAAATGAAGTTGCTGCGCGACAGTTTTAAAAACTTAGTGGCAAGCTGTAAGACCAATTGATTCGTCAGGTGTACAATAACTACGATCTCGTTCAGTCAGTTTAAAGTCAGAGACCATTAACATCCAGTACTCTGAGGGTTGCTCCTTCGATATCATATACAGTACGCATTTGCTTTACTGAGTTACGTGATGCATCTTGCGGAAGACAGCAGTCACCCACAGTTGAATACGTAGTTACGTACCACATGTCGCAAGTCACCCATTTCAGCTGATACGTAGTTGATTTGTATTTATGTGATACATAGTTCATTTGTACTGATGCTATACGAATCATGTAATTTGTAATATTTCTGCTGACGAAGCAGCTTGCTAGAGTAGTTAGTGCTGCATTTGGATTCATTTTTGCGTGTACACTTTCCTTGACAGGTTGTCATACTTTAACAAGTTTCTCCGATAAGAGTAGGAGAATATGGAATTATAGCTACAACAACATACACCTCCACTTATCTTTTACAGATATCGAGTTAAGCAGGTGATGTTTTGCATGTGTGTGCGAGAGATATTCTTACTCTCAAGAATTATAATAGTTTCCTTACATTTTCAGGGAGGCTGTGAGAGTTTTGAATCCCTCTCTGTGGCAGGAAGAACAATATTTGCACGGTTCACCAGAACTCGACAGACACATCGGGGCTATACTCTCAACGTCCACTCCACAGGTTAGTCTCTGTTTTATAACGGAGTAGTCGGGCAGATACTGGGATGAACCTTATTGTTGATCTTGGTGTCATTTAAATGCTAAGATGTGTAGATTATGAATCTGTCGGGTGCCCTCTTGCCACCCTTGAGCATTTTGCATAATTCAAGATGGCCGTCACATTAGAAATAAGTTGCATTCACAAAGTAATACAGATTTAAATTGTGTAAGTTTGCATATTTTTGTGGTAATTGTGCACCAAAACCTTGTGAGAAGCATTTGCAGCCAGATGTTGCATGATAATGCGGATAGTTGGGATGGGGCCATAAATGATCCAATAAATGACTGTTTGAAAAAAAAAAAAAAATCGATCACATCAGATATAAATTCTGATTAAGTATTAAGCTAATTCATGTTTCTAACATTTCAAAACGGGAAAAATTTATTGGTATGCACCACAAAATGCATATTAAGCTTCCATAAAGATTAAAATGAACATTAATCAACACTTCAGAAATATCGGAACACCATGGAAATAACAAACTTACGACCAACACGGTAGTGAAGTTCCACCAATATATGACTAAATTGCACATCCATAAAACTGCAGCAGACCTGAATCACGTCTTAATTAGTCATAGATATATATATATATATATAAAAAGTTCTCTTGTGAAGTGATATGAAATTACAAGTTCCAGTATGATGAACATTCATGTTGTGAGAAAGTATACGAAAGGATGCAGTTTATCTTCCAAATGAGTGGAACCAAAATACCACAATATCTTGACCTAGCTAGAATGATTAAAAGAAGGCATTCAATTGTCCAAAATCTTGAAAATAAATTACACTAGAGAGTCAGTTCTCTTAGACTCAAAGAGCAGTTTCTGGAAACAGAAGCAACCAGTTTGGACATCTCAAGATATGTAACGCTTATGTATACAATTTTACGTGAGTCAGGCAAAGAATGACACCTTGGTCAACCTAATTACTGAGCGTGTATGTTAAAAAATTCACGTCCCCTGCAGCTGCAGAAAATTGTACGTGACAAATTGGCTGCTCTGCAACCACAGCGGAGTGTCCTGTATGATGCATCGTCACTGTTGCAGCTGCACTGTAATGCACTGTCAGGTGCCAGACGGACATTTTGAGGGATGGTCACAAGATCTAAGGACTTCTTTGCATTACAGTATGCTTTATCCATCCAAAATTTTCAACGTCCATGTTGGGGGATGTGGATCTTTCACTGATTCCCAGATACATGCTTGGTAGTGGGCACGCTTGACAGTCTCTGCAGAGGATTAATTCGTAGGTGGAAGGGAGTTAAGATTTTGTGTCTTTGTACTTCCCTTGCCAAGCTTTGATGACCAGAGAGTCACACAAGCCCCTGACATGCTGTCACAGTGTGGAACTCCATAACATGCAACCATGAATTTCTTGGCTTGTTTCGCGACATGACATAGGTGCATGAGTGTCGCCAAGAAGTAACATTGACAACCTAGAATGCAGTGCCTTAAGCGCAGCACCTTTCCCAGTACCATAACACAATGCCACATCCAGACAACACATGAGCCACAAGCAAAGTCGCTATTATTGTGTCATGCCTATCAGCCGTCTTTTTTGTCAATAACAACTGTGTTTTTGATTGGTGATTCCATGAGTATCGTTGTGATGATACTTTTTGTCAAGTAGTAATAAAGCAGGAGGATAAGAACATATTTGTCATCTGAGATTACAGCATTTCCTTGTGGAGAGTCCTGAAGAAAGTGAATAAGTAGTTGTACGATGATAACATCAGCCTCTTCATGGGTAGTATCCATGTCATGCCTTGTACCACCACACCACCATTACTGATCTCAGTGGGAGTTGTCTTTTGACCTGTTATTACTAATTTGTGGTTTTGAAGGCTCTTCTGGTGGAATTCAGAATCATTGCTCAGTTCCAAGCATATGAAATCAATGAGTTGGACCTTGTTCTCTGGAACACCCATAACCACCTTCTGTGGAGGTATTTCTGTATCCAAACCCAGTTTATGAACTGTACTTGTATCCTTCGTCCTAGATGACCTGGCTTTGGCATTGATGCTGTAATCATGATATCGACCAAGTACCAGGTACACATCTTGTGATGAGAAACGCCCCTCTAATAGACACATGAAGTTCTGAGTGTAGCTAGTATCTTACTGTTCCAACAGCTAGCCAGCGGACCTAGTTCACTTAACGCTTGCTTTTCATTTCTCTTTAGATGTCTTTGTATGTGTGTGCTTGACGTATATGAGGACGCACATGACTTGTGGCACGGTATTTTAAAATTCTGTCACCGTATTTTCTTCAAGGTGATCTGCATTCCCATCACTGTAAATTTTACTGCACCTAATAGTATTGCTAATCTTACTGGAACCACATTCAATGAGACAATCTTGTTTATCACAGCGGTCGGTAAATTTTCATTCCTGCGATATTAAGCATTAACCCAGCACCTCCTACTGCATACTACTCTTCCACCAAATCCACCACCATGCACTGCACAATTTTTCTACCTGAAAGTTAAATTCAGTTAGTTGATAATTAGTGGAGTAATCGAACGTACGGTATTGGACAATCACATTCACATATTGCATGTACCTTTTCGTCAGCAGAAATTACTATGACCATGAAAGCATTATTCAGTACTAACACCACTAGTCATTGTCAGTCAGTACACAAGATGCCTGAAAAAAAAAAAAAATGTGTTAGCCACACAAAAGTAAGATAAATATACTGTACATGAATAACGAGTACAACTGAAGCACACATGCCGAAATGCAATGAGCCAGTGTAGTGAAACCATTATTGCGCCATTTGATTTACTAACGATTTAGATGACTGATCAGAAAAGCATTTCTATAAACAATTTTCATTGTCAAGTTATTCATGGAAATAATGGAAACTACCAGTGCTGTACATTTTATTAGTTTTTTTCAAGCATCATTTCAGCACATACCGTACTTGACGGCCATCTTGAACGCCATCTTAATTATCCTACTCAAAATGCTCAAGGGTGACAAGAGGGCACCTGGCAGATTCTTAATCTAAACATTCTTAACTCTCAAATGACACCAAGAACAAAACTATGAATAACATATGAAGGTACCCCCTAAAATCTCGATTTGGTTGCCAGACTTGAGTGACTATATTTGCATAATTACTTCACTTTTAGAAGGATTGCGTCTTTTGACATTCTTTACGCCAGTAGTGGCAAATTCGGATATGAAAGTGAGAACGTGATTGGGATGGACAAGTTCCCAGTTGTTTTGTACTACTTGTGAACCTCGTAATAATGATAGAATATGTCACCCTTGTGCATCGTTGCTGAATACACTGTATTGTGCGATAGACTGATCACATAAATTTACACATGTTCCATTAATGACTATCAGAGAGAGAGAGAGAGAGAGAGACAGCGTGACAAGGAAATTCACGAGGGGCTGAGAGAATGAAAAGGGCATGGTGGAGGTGGAGGAAGAAGAAATATCATGATGACGAAGACAAGAAAGGAGAGTGTGAATGTGAGACTGAGAAAATGAAAGTGAGGGAATCAGAGTAAAGAGCTAGGGAAATGGATGAAAAGTAGGATGAAAGTGAAAAAAAGTGAGAAAATGGGTATGGCATAAGTACGGAGACAAGGAACGAGGGAATGAAAGTGAGATTGAGAAAATGAAGGTGAGGGAATCTGAGTAAGCAACCGAGGAAATGATGAGGAGAGTGAAAGTGAGGTGAAAATGAGAGGAGCATGATAGATGTTGTCTTGAACGCGTTTTTATGCTTAGTAGTTATAGTGTTGTGTTCTTACATGATTATTTTGAGAGTGGGAGAAGGAAATGCAAAATAAGTTAGAAGGAAAAAGGGAAATGTAAGAAAGGGAAGTAAGATGAAAACGAAGAGAAAATACAGGAGAGACTGAAAGGATGAAGGTGGGAGCGTGAGGAGGGAAGGTAAGGGGCAGGAAGAGGGGAGAGAGAAGAATGCTCCCCTCCCTCTCCCAGCAAAGAGGGAGAGAATTTAAGGCACTATAAACTGACTGAGCCTGCCTTGGTGAGAGAGAAGGCGGGGGGGGGGGGAGCTGTGGCAAGAAGAAGGGAATAAGAATTGAAGAAGAAGGGGAGAGAGGTGAAGGTAAGAGAGAAGAGAGGAGAAAGGGATAAAGATGAGAGGAAGGGGTGAAGGATATTAGAGAGAGAGAGAGAGAGAGAGAGAGAGATTCCTCCTATTTTCCATCTCATTCATGTGTTGTTGGTGAGAAAAAAATAATAATTTGCTTGTTCTCATGTATCATTTGCCTGTTATCTCTGTCATATGCTTATTTCTTTGTCGTTTGCTGTTTTAGTATATACGGTACCTTTTTGTACGATATGCCATTTACTTATTATTATTATTATTATTATTTTAGGCGGTCGCTTCTACATTGTCTTTTCTGTCAGTATGCTTGGCTTTTGTGGCTGTGTGCATTGAGTTGCGTGGATTGGTGTTTGTTTTACTTGTTTTTTTTTTTCTTTATAATACTTACCTGTATTTTTCTGTATTTTCTGTTTACCTTCATTTGTTTCCCTTGCGTTTATTTATAATCTGAATGTATTACATTCGTGTACCCGTTGAATACATAACCTCCGTTCAATTTCTTTGATGGTAAATAGGAGGGGTTACTTGTAGCCTTCACAAACACCGTCAATACAAGAAAAATGACGCCCTTAAGATGAATGAAATCGTCTGGGGAAATAAAACGAAACCAGTACAATAGGTCACTGGACTGAAGGGGTTAAATAGGTCGGAGATGACAGTCGGTGTCGTGATGATGCGGCAGTGACAGTGGGGTTGGGGGTGGGGAGTGAGGAAGATAGGAGGGAGAGGGTGTAGGAGAGTGAGGGGGTAGGGGGGAGAAGGGGGGCGTGGGAAAAGTACTCCCTCCCCCCTCAGAGCAGATGCCAAGGGAGGTGGGGGGGAAGAGGGGGGTTCGTGAGTGGGGGGCGCGAGTCGAGTCACGGTGTCAAACCACTTTAAGATACAGGCGCACATTCTTAGAGAGAGAGAGAGAGAGAGAGAAAGAGAGAGAGAGGGAAAAGTTAAGTCACAGCTTGCTCCATCACTTTATATCATGCTTGAGTAATATGACAACTAGCTCACAGCTGTATCTGATAGAGAGAGAGAGAGAGAGAGAGAATGATGTCTTATTTATTTATTTTTGCTCTTGCAATATCAGCACATTATAATGCTTAGAGGAGAATTATACAGCGATCAGGTTCAAAAAGGGTACGTCAGATCTCTCAAGGGTGGAAGAGTCTCTCCTAATTGTCACACGGTAACAAAAATAGAATTAAAAGACGTCCGCATAGTGAAGAGGTTACAGCTGAATGTGGGAGGAGAAGAGCGAGAACGAGATCAAAGGATGAAGTGGAAAAGGACTTGGGTGAGGGAGCCTTGGACTGGTAAGATGATGATGGGTGGTGGTAAGTAATCTTCAAATGTATATTTCTCACAGCCACCCAGGATGAACTTTAGGATTAGGTGTATGGCAGTAGATGGATAGATAGATCGACTGATGGCTAGACAAATCATAAAGCAGCATGAGTCACGCTGCCTGTATCAGTGGTTACAGAAGAGCATGGAGATATTCTTGATAGGACCACTTTGGACGAAGTCGGAGATAAGGCGCACTTTTGTTTTATTTGTGTGTGTGTGTGAGTGTGTGTGTGTGTGTGAGTGTGTGTGTGTGTGTGTGTGTGAGTGTGTGTGTTGCATTTTTCTCGTAATTTTTATGAAGTTTAATTATACCCACTTTATCTTTTTACCTTCACTTTTTTTCTTATTTTCACCACACCGGTATGCAAGTAACTACCAGTCTTCACAGGGTGTATCTTCTCTGCCCTTCCTCGGCACCGACCACCGTCCCAGTACCGTACTTCCTGCCCGCTTCTCTTTGGCTGCCTCACCCTAATCCTATCCCTTCTATCGAAGTTGTAGGAGAAATTTGTAACTTGAAGCCTTGCCACCCCACCGACCCACATACACTGACCTCCCTTAACTGGGTGTATGCCTCCCACCCTTCCTCACCACCATACCAGCCCATCCTGTCGACTCACTGCTGCCCATCCCAGTCATTTTTAGCTATATCATCATATTTGTAGAAGAAACTTTGTTTATATCTCACCGGCTGACCTACAACACACATTACCCACTGTCATCCCAGCCCAACCTGTCCAGTGTCCACTCTTCACCCACCCCTCCTATTGTTGCTTCTCCCTGCTTCGAGTTTCACTCTGCCTCACCACTCACCACTAATCTCAGCTTGTCTTACCCAGTCCTTCAATTTCTACCACCCCAGTTTCACCACCACCACCACCGCTACCCTATTCCAGTTTTTGTATATTGTTTCATGGGCTTGATCTAAGTAAGTTCGTTGACCTACATTAATCCGGTAGACCTGAAGTGATCAAAAAAGACCTGAGGAAAATGAAGTATTACAAAGTCGTTTTCATTTGATGAATGGCACGGTAGTCACCTTACTTAATTGGATTCCTTAATGGCCTTGCGCTAACCTTAATCTGCCTGAATTATACTGACTGGATCAAGTTCGTAAATATAGGCACTCGCTTTGTATCTTTGGCGCTCTTATATCATTATACGTCCAGTATTTTAGTTTTGCATAGTTGTGTGTGTGTGTGTGTGTGTGTGTGTGTGTGTGTGTGTGTGTGTGTGTGTGTGTGTGTGTGAGTGAATTTTTGTACGTACAAGTATATTTGTGTGTGTGTGTGTGTGTGTGTGTGTGTGTGTGTAACTTAGGAGATAAAACAGCAAATGGTGATGGATATTTAATTATTATACACAAAATGCTCGTGGGGTGCAGTTCGGTTCGGCGTGCGCCTCGCCACTCTCAGAAAGCGAGATGGGTACACACCTAGTTCGGATTTTTTTTTTTTTTTTTTTCGTGGGAGGCATCTTGGTGGGAAAAGTTGTCTATAGAATAAATTAAGCGTCGCCATAGTCAGTCCAGCATTGATTTTGAAGGATACTATACATCTATACAAGTGGTCAGTATCGAGGGGGTCGAATTAGTTGCAAACAACTTTGAAATACGAAACTGAAGCAGTGGATAATATTTAGGGAATTTTGAGATTAGTTAGTTTGGAGTATTATGGAATAGCATTGTCTGAAAGTCTCGCAGTGCAACTCAGTATTTCTGGTAAACCTGATACTAATGTTACAGAATTTAGCAATTCATTGTTGTCTGCATTGGTATACTTTAAAATCTCTTAACAACTAAAACAATGCATTCAGTAGAAACTACAAAAGGAGCTTGCGTTATAAAATTGTAGGGGACCTTGATATTTATATACTGTATATTATGCATTTTACAGTTTAGCAATGTTCCAGCCAAAATGAAGGGTGAGGTAATTAATACTAATTTACATAAGCGTACAAACGCCCGTGGTCATATGTGAGGCGGTGATTAGCTAATACACTTAATGATATGTCCAGGTGTTACTGAATTAAGTATATCATCCTGACTTGGATGTAAGTAATAATCATAAATAACCCAAGAATTATACCTTTAAGGAATACATATACATATAAACCTGAAGTCTATATTACAGTTCATCATTACCTACGTAACATTCATGGTATGCAACTAGGCATGATACAGACGAGAATGAAATGCAGAAAGTAAACCCGAAGGCACAGAACCGCATTATTAAGACTGAGAGCTTGAAAGGAAAGGAAGGTCCCCATTATTAGACATCATTATTAAAACACATAGTGGAGAGTGAAAGAAGTTTGACGTTTCTCCCTCGTTGCCAATTGCATTTTGTAGAGTGAAATACATCTAACTATTTCCTATTCCACAGGTGTTTTAATAGTGATTGTCCTATAATTGGGGCAGAACTGCTTCTACTCGCACCCAGTTTTTAATAATAATAATGGCTGTGAGAGATTGTTGTCCTTCTATCTGAAGTCTAGTCGTCGTAGCGGATAAAGTAGGTCACTGGTTTGGCTCCGTTGGTGGACATGCTGAAGTAGTAACCGTTCCCGCCTGGCCAAGAAATGCCTCCGGGAATGGTCTTGAACGGGGAGGTCTTGGCTGTGGATCCCGTGTTGATGGTGTTCAGGGCGCTGTTGCTGCTGCTGAATTTGTTGCTGGCACTGCTGAAGGTGCGTTTAGGGGCGACGGTCGGGCGGCTGAAGGCGTTGCTGAAGCGGTTCGATGTCTGACTGAAGCCACTTCGGAACCCGGCGTTGTTGAATGTGGTTTGGGGTCGTTGAGTGATGAAGGGAGAGGGTCTTTGGGTGACGAAAGTGGCAGGTCTCTGGGTGATGAAGGTCCTGGGTGGCTGGGTGACGAAGTGGGTGCTAGGTCTTGGGGTGTTGAAGCGGCGAGACGCACCGAAACTGCCGCTGCTGAAACCACTTTGCCTGAAGCCAGTGTTCCTCCTGCTGAATTAAGAGATTTTTTTAAGGACTGGAATCTCATTATATGCCATGATATTTTTTTATGGTATTAGAGGGAAAAATCAGTAACTGGAAAAACAAAACTGTTTACCCTTTCACTGTGATGACATGTTTTAATTGTGGTTACCCCATCGCTGATGACATTTAACTGTTTATCCCATTATTTTGAAGACAACTTTTTTTTTTTTTTTACCCCAGCACTTTGACGACTTGTATCTCTTTGCTCCATCATTATGATTTGTAATTTTTTCTCTGTCGCTATGATTTATCAGCTTTGTCGGTGTGATACCTTGTTATAATTCTGGTCCATCACCAGGATGACTTGCTTTAACTACTTCATCTCCATGATGACTCGTTTTAAATCTGTCACTGCCATGACTTGTTTTATATCTGTTTGCTCAATCACTATGATGCTTTTTTTTTTTTTTATATAATTCATTCTGGTTAATGCCAGACGATTTTATTCAGTCTATGAGAGATCACTTGTGAAGAGAGGATGGCGAGCGAAAAAAATGACAATCGTAATGATGAATATGGTATAACAAGAGGAGATCGTTACCTTGCTGGGAGGAAGCGACTGTTCCTAAAGGCGGAGCCCGTGATGGCACCAGAAGCTCTGAGCCGCGTCAGCTTGGCCCGCGCCTCGGCACGATCGTCGGCGTCGTCGTCGTACAGATCCTCGTATAGGTCCTCCAGCGAGTCCAGGTCGTCATCCAGATCGAAGAAGTCGTCGAAATCGTCGTCGTCGAAACGGATGAAGCGGCCCTGGGGGTGGCGGTGAGAGAGAGATGGTTTAGGGAGGCTGATAAATAACACAACCCCAACACTAACACCACTTGAAACTAACACCATACAGCTATATAGTCTATCATTCCTTTCTGTTTCACTGTTCCTACCTTCTTGGCCAAACATATTCTCCACGTAGTAACCAACAACCGTATAATCATCTATCTTACTATTTCCGTACCTGTATCTGTTTATCTGTGTCAATTAGTCTGGGTACATGTCTCACTTTCTTTGTTCTCTGTTGCCCTGGCCTGTTCTTAAGCCAACTTATTTTACGCTAAATCTTTCTTTGAACGTTAAGGCCGACCCACCTAGTACGGACCGTAAGATCTGTATGCTCTGTGTAACTCACCTGGCTGAACTGTGCGGCCGTCAGCGCCACCAGACCTAGGAGAACCAGCTGTGGAGGAAGAGAAAAAGGAAATCAGCATAAGCGTCTAATATTGTTGATTTCTCAGCAGGTCATAATCAGAAACCATACTGTAAGATGACGGTGGTGGTTGTGATGATGATGATGATGATGATGATGATTCAGAACGAAGGAACAAACGCAGCTAAGTGGCTAAACATCATGCATTCGCACTCATATAATTATTAGTATTTATTACACTGAAGTTCAATTATGGTTTTCGTGCCTTCATTGCGATGACTATTTTTATTTAGTTGTTTTAGTTATTTTTCTGCTGTTTCTACTTGATATTAGGATATTTTATTCATGTTTGAAGGGCCTTCTGGTAGTGAAGGGGTTAATGCAAGTTATAATCTTCCACTTCGATAAATCTCTTTGAGGCTAAATAAAATCGTCAGTGGATGGCAAGAAAAAAATAATCTGCTCGTAACTGACGCGTTGAGTACCGTGTCATGTGTACTGTACAGTCACGTCCCCATCCCTTCCCACCACCTGGCGTATCATTAGTCTTCGGATATGCTGGTCTAATTAGCTCTCTCTCTCTCTTCACACACACACACACACACACACACACACACACACAGTATATATATATATATATATATATATATATATATATATATATATATATATATATATATATATATATATATATATTGTGACTCAACGAGAAAATTCGTCCAGTTTTAGAAGCGTGGGAACTCCCGCGCTCAGAAGAAAGAAAACGCGACCTTCAAATTAAACTCCGTTTTCCACTCTCTTTCGAAATTTTTCTTAAACCCATCCGTGCTGAAGACGTTAGGAAATAAGAGCTGGAGTGTCCGGTGTTAGGAAATACGTTGGCGCGGAAAGAAATGGCATGGGGGGGGGGCAAGAAATGAAGATGGAAGGCGTTAAGATGTTTTTGTCTTAATTCTGGCGGCCGCGTTAAACACCCTCAGGTCGAGCCAAAAACAAGTCTCGGATTCGTTGCACATTTGTTTCACTTGAGGGAAGATTTATGGTGCTAATTCATTATATTTCACTTGTCATATGAACGTTATTATTATTATTATTATTTTTATTGTTGTTTTTGCTGTTGTAGTGTTGGAAGTGGCAGCTCTTATAGGAGTAAAAGTAGCGGACACTAGTATATCGTATCAGTATCATTACCAAAAGCACCGTTTGCTGTATTCGAATTATTATCCTCCTATTTTTATCGTTTTTACGTTATTCATTATCAGTGCTAAAACCATCAATCCCATTCTTACGCCCTCCTTCGTTTCACAATTTCGTTTTTATCTCTTCGACATCTTGATAAGTTTTCTTTCGTATCTTTTCTTGCCGGTCACTTTGGAGGCCTTTGTATTTGACAACAGGTGGGTGAGGGGAGGAGGGAAGATGATGGGAAGAAGGGCAAAGGGAGGGGAGGGAAGGTGGGGGAAGAGGGGGATTGAAGTATGGAGGGGGATGCGAGAAGATGGTGGTGGAAGAAGGGGAAGAAGGTACTGAGGGGGATAAGGGGAGAAGTAAGGAGATGAGGAGGGAGGGGGAGCTGTATGGAGGTAGAAAGGGAGGAATGAGGTGGGGAGGAGGATAAGGGAAGATGGTCTGAAATGAAGAGGAGGAGGAGGAGGAGATGGGGGAAGGGTGGAAAGGGGAGGAATGAAGAGAAGGAATGGGGAGAAGGAAATGGGAGGAATGACGAGAAGGGACGGGGAGGAATGAATAGATAGAGTGGGGAGAAGGAAAGGGGAGGAGTAAGGAGATGGGGAGGTAAAAGGAAGGATGGAGATTGGGATGGAGAGAAGGAGGGGGGAATGCGAGAGGGCGAAGATGGGGAGGGAGAACGAGGTCATAATGTGGGGGTTATAAGAGGTCAGGGAAGATAGTTCAAGTCCCCGAATGCTCCACCACCACTACCACAATTGTTACGAAACCCGTCAGCACCACTACCACAATTATTACCACAACTACCAACAGTACTTATCATGTCAGCTAAGGTTACAAGGGACTTTGGATAATTTGGTCACATATCTCAAGTCTCCCCCAACCACCATCAGTACCACAACTACCACAGTTCCCAGCCACCCCTCACTACCACAACTACCACCATCCCTTACCTCCCCCACTAATGCAACTACTAGAATCCCTTACCACCCTTACTACTACAGCTACCACCATCCCAACCACGCCACTAACTAGACCATCGCTATTCCCAACCACTCCTGCTACGACAGCTGCAGTTACCCTCACATCCACTACCGCAATCACCATCACCCCAACCACCACAGCTCTCCGCAGTCACCACCACACCTACCGCCATCCCCAGCCAGCCCTTTACCACAACCACCACTACCACAACCACCAACATTTGCCTCCCACGCTGTCAAAGGATACAGTTATTCAGCGATTTTAGCAGTGTTAGCCACGGTGTTCTCAGTCACGACTTTAAATACATAGCACTGCCTGATTGCCTTGGATTCTGCTCTCCTTTGTTCATCTCCCACGTCGTCATTTGTCGTCATCACCACTTGTGTCATCACCATTGTCGGTACTTATGTCTTTACCAACATCATCATCACTACCGCTGTCGTCATTACGTCTGTCATCACTGTTCACTGCTCATCATCATCATCATCATCATCATCATCATCATCATCATCATCATCACCACCACCATCCCTGTCATCACTTCTGAAATCACTTGTCACTGCTATCATCACCATCTCTCATAACCATCCTTATCATTATCACGACTTAAAAAAACTAAAAATATCCACTCGTTTATCTCCCCGTCGGGAGCGTAGGGGCCCGGGGTTAGACCGTTCAGTTGCAGGCTCGAATCCTTGAGCTGCATTATGTGAGCAAAAATCCCAACCATTCCTTGGATTTAAACCCTTCTTTTATTATTACTGTTACCGGTACATCTCTTCTATCATGGCCACCACTCTCACTACAAACTTTATTGCCATTTTTATTATTATCACTGCTGTCGCTGTCACCACCTCTTCTGTCATCATTGTCTGCTATTATCACCATCTCTATAACCATCACAACTTACTGTACGAGTAAAATTTTCCACAGTCAACATAACCATTACTATCTCTGCCACAACCTTCCATTGCACACACACACACACACACACACACACACACACACACACACACACACACACACACACACACACACACACACACACACACACACACACACACACACACACACACACACACACACACACACACGGAGCCAAGGAGAGGTGATGAGAGGCAAGGTGAGGTGAGGAGAGGTGAGCGCATCTTCAGTGTTGAGGTGGAGGGGGAGTCACGACGCTAGGCAGGTGGCAGGTGTCTTGTTGCATCACCATCACGTCACCACCCACATCACCACGTCATCACCTACACCACTGCTATCTGAATCACATACACCACTACCTCACCTACACCATCCACACCACCAAATCATCGCCTACACCATTACCGTCTGAATCACCTACATCATCACATCACAACCGAAGAAAAAAATATACATAAGAACATAAGAAGAGAGGATAACTGCAGTAGGCCGGTTGGCCCATGCTAGGCAGCTCCTAGAAGAGTAACTGAACTACTAGAATGAGATAAGGATAGCGTCACCAGCTACACCGCTATTATTTAAACACCTATCACTTCATCATCTACAGTACATCACAATCTCATCATATACACTACTACCACACCACTTACACCACCAGGTCACTACCTACACCACCACGTCACCACCTACATCACTGTCATTTGAATCACCTCTTCGACTCCTCCTCCATTCACGCCACTACCTGGCCATCTACACCACTATCACCCCAATAATTACCACCACTTCCATCACCACCTACACCACAACCTCTACACTACTGCCTGCTACACCCTACACACCACCACCTTGTACCAGTGCCACCTACACCACCACTTTATTACCTACACCACCATCATCTGAACCAGCTCTGCCTCTCCCACCACCATAACAACGACAGTCAACCAAAAGCACCACAATCAACCACCACCACAACCACAGTCTGCCACCACCACCATAACCACAGTTCACCACCACAACCACAGTCCGCCATCACAACCACAGTCTGCCCTACAGTCCACTACCACAACCACAGTCTACCACCACCACAGCAGCCAAAATCCACCACCTCCGCAATCCACCGCCATCCTTGTAAGCACGTCGCCCCTTCGTCCTTGGCCACAGTCAAACAAGGAGACCAGGAAAGCGGTGCCCTCTTTCCCCGTGAGAGAGAGAGAGAGAGACTTGAATATGTGGGTGATTTCGTAAGTTATTTGTGTGTGTGTGTGTGTGTGTGTGAACGAGTTTTTGCGTAAGTTCGTGTGCGTTTGGAATTGAGAGAGATGAATAAGGGCACGTTAAGCTTATTTGCGTGTTTGGAAGAGAAATAAGAGGGGGAGAGGAACCTTGTGATGGATGAGGAGGCACACACAGTTGCCAGGGTACCAGTCTCGGCCTCTATGTTTCTTTCACCTTAACTTGGCCCAGGTTCTCGTCATTTCGCGGCGTATTTCACGTAGCTCGATGGAAGAAACCTGTAATTGGTTCTGCATGCTTTCCATACCACCTCTTCGTGACTAGCATCATAGTCGAGTGCTAATCTACTGCTGTAACTCTGCATTCAAGGTGGGGAGATGGCAATTTGGGACCGAGTTAGAGTAAAAAAAGTATACCAACACTATCAACATCTCTCCCCGTCTTCACTTGTCCTCAGCACTACCACCAGTATTTCTACCACTATCCCTACTACCCCAACGATTGCTTTACTACCACCTTAATCACCACTACTACCACCAAGAACAACAACAACATCCCCACCACCTCCATTCCCGCTACATCAACTTTCACCCACCATCACGCTCACCAAAACACCGCTAGGCAAGGTCACGCCGCCCACCTACCCGTCCTCCCCACATACACCCACTTATCCCACCTGCACCCACCTAGTCCGCCTGCACACCTAATCACATATCCCATTCAGTTATCCAGAGTATTTATTCTATCAGCCAGCCCATCCATTCAGCCGTCCAACTTATACACCCACTTCTCCCACCTACACATCCCCACATCCCACCTACACATCCACCTATCCCATCTACACACCAGCCTGCACACCCACCTTCCCCACCTGCACTTCCACCCATCCCACCTACACACCCATTTATCCCATCTACGCAACAGCCCATACGGTCATCTGTCCCACCTACATCCACAACCCTATCGCCACCTACACCCACGTATTTTTTCATATCTTCCATATCGCCCCTCTGTTTGTCCTTCCAAAATCCACTTCTCTACCTCTCTTCTTCTTTGTCTCTTTACTTTCATCCCCTCCCCCTACCTCTTCTCTCCCTGCTGTCCATCTACCTCCTCCTCCTCCTCCTTCTCTCTATACCTCCATTTACCATCACCTTCCCTTCTCTCCCTGCTTCCCATCTTCCTCCTCCTCCTCCTCCTCCTTTCTTTACTTCCACCTTCCCTCACCTTTTCTCACTTTATTTCCCATCTTCTTCACCCGCATCCCTTCCCTCTCGCCTCCGAACTACCTCGTGCAGTCTTCTTTCTCCTCTTCCCATCATCTCTATCTTTTCCTTCCCTTTTCGTATATCCACCCATTTTCCTCACCCTCATGTCTCCCTCCTTCCTGATCTCCACTCCCTTCCTTCACTTCTATTCACTTTTATACTTTCACACTCCTGTCCCCCGTTTAATCTCTCGTATATCCTTCCCTGCCTCTCTCTCTCTCTCTCTCTCTCTCTCTCTCTCTCTCTCTCTCTCTCTCTCTCTCTCTCTCTCTCTCATTCCACTTTAATCCAACCCCTCTCTTACTCCCCAGGATTAACTAAATTATATCACGTTACTCCCACCTCCTAAATTGGCTGGAGTTTAATGGCAAGAGTCTTTGTTTTCACTTTTGGCTGTCTTGTCTGCTGGTTCCCGGGGTTACAGACAAACTAATGGGTGAATTAAAACCTTATAAGAAAGTCGACTGTTGAGGCAAATAGAACGATCCGTAGGTAGCAAGATTGGAGCTTTATTAGGGTTAGTATGCCTGAAAATGTAGTTAATTGAAAGGTGCTTACCTCTGATTGGTGTTCTAATTAACCTGGATTAGAACAGGTGAAGATGTCTGTCGTCGTTGCAGGGTTCAGGAAGATTATTTTTAAGCATTATTCGACCACGCCACTCTTAATTTGAACATAATCGTGTGGCGTTCGCATAAATAAATAAATACGTAAATAAATAATAAATACGTAAATAGCTAAATAAATAAATAGTTTAGTTCCGTCATGGTGGTGGGAGAGTAAATGTAAACGCGGGTGATGTTGCTGGTGACCCAAGGATGAGGTGATTGAGTTCTGGTGAAAGGATGCCATGGTACAAGGACACGGCAGTAGTTTCCATAAATAAGGAAGTTTAATTTACTCCGCGTGACGGGAGTTTGTTTAGCCCCTTTACAAAGTACTCGTCTTGAATTTGTTATTGCGTGCTTGTTTTTTAAGTACTGTAGCATAACGGCAGAATGCATCGTCGTCATCACCTTCATCTACTTCTTTTTCCCTTCTATACCATCAAGAATACATCATCATCATCATCATCGACATCTTTACTACTAACACATAAGACTAGCATCATCATCATCATCATCATCATCATCATCATCATCATCATCATCATCGACATCTTTCCTACAGTTGCATTAAGACTACTATGCCATCATCATCATCATCATCATTTAACCATCTAATTCTATTCATTAAACGTTTTCATTATTTGTCATTTCCAACAATCAGTTCTGTAAGGGGGGGAGTAGTGGGTGGAGGAAAGCCATCCTATTCTCATCAACTTAGGCCGGATTTTTGTGTTCCTAGTTTACCTTTGGATACTCTTCGGCTGCGTATTAATAATGTTTCTGTTATCTGGCCTTCCTCTGTACACCTCTTATCTTTCTTTACTTCCTGACTTGCTATCTTAACATAGAGAACAGATAATGAAAGATAATATATGTCGTCGAATTCTCTGTAATGAGCAGCCTCGAAAGAAATAGTGATCTGTTGCTGTTTGTTTGAGTGTTCCTCTTCTCTTTCATTGCTCTCTTTTCCCCATTGCTCCTTAATTACTCTCTTTTCCTCATCTTCCTCCCCCATACCCTCTCCCACCCTCTTTCCCCCGTCATTACATCGTGCCTTCTGTATTTTTCACCCTGTTTTTTCCGTCCCATCTCCCTTTTAGCAGTATCTTCGTATCCCTTGCTTCTCCCCATTCCCTCCTGTTATCCTTCCCTCATGTCATTTCCTCCTCCTCCTCCTCCTCCTCCTCCTTCCCCGCCAGCTCATCCCTAACCTCGACTCTCGCCCTCCATTTCCTTGTGACCCTCCTTCTATTGCTCCTCTGACCCCGCCGAGACCTTAACGAGAACGGGGATGACGCCCTCTCACTCCCCCCCCCCCCCCGAGAGAGAGAGAGAGAGAGTTTTTGATGTTCTCGTCCTTTTTTTTTTTTTTTTTTTTTTTTTTTTTTTAATAGCCAAATTACCCCATTAGGACTTTTCTTTGTGTAGTCTGTATTTATGTAACTCTCTCTCTCTCTCTCTCTCTCTCTCTCTCTCTCTCTCTCAAGTCAACAATGAGCACAACCAAAGTCCAGACAGTATTAGGAAGACGGGTGCGCGGAAGCGGAAATAATTGTGTATGCACGAAACGCAAACACACACACACACACACACACACACACACACACACACACACACACACACACACACACACACACATAAATGTGGATATGGAGACAGGACAACACGAGCTTTGCTCAATTCCTTATACAGTATACTACAAATAGGTAAATACACACACACACACACACACACACAGGAAACAGAGCTCAAACACAACCCAAAAGGCGTCCACAAATCAGCCACAGTTTGTCACGCCCACCTACAGTAAAAAGTGTGGGAGGAGGGAGGTGGAGGAAGGAAGAAGAGACGAGGAGTATGAGGAGGAGGAAGAAGAGGAAGGGATATAGGTGGAGGAGGAAGACGAGAGGAGGAGAAAGAGGAAGGGATATAGGTGGAGGAGAAAGAGGAAGGGATATAGGTGGAGGAGAAAGAGGAAGGGATATAGGTGGAGGAGAAAGAGGAAGGGATATAGGTGGAGGAGAAAGAGGAAGGGATATAGGTGGAGGAGAAAGAGGAAGGGATATAGGTGGAGGAGGAAGAAGAGAGTAGGAAGAGGAAGGCATATAGGTGGAGGAAGAAGAGAGGGGGAGGAAGAAGTAGAAGAAGGGAGGTAGTTGCAGGAGGAAGAGGGAAGGATATAGGTGGAGGAGGAAGAACAGAGGAGGCGGAGGAGGAATAGGAAGAAGTGGGGAGGAAAAGGTATGGGTGGAGAAGCAAGACACAGAGGGGATATACGTATATGGAGGAGGAAGAATGGGAAGAACAAGAGGAATAGGAAATAATCTGGGTGGAGAAGGAGGAAGAGGAAGGGATATAGGTCGAAGAGGAAGAAAGGAGGAAAAGGAATAGATGTACTTGGAGGAGGACGAATGAGCCAGAGTAGAAGAAAGACAAGAGGATATTGGTGGAGGAAGAAGATGGAAAAAGGAAGCAAACAGTGAGAGGAAGAAGAATCGGGGGGATTAGAGGAAGTAGGTAATGACATGTACGCTATATGTTAACGAGGACGGAGAAAAGAGTATACTGTACAGGAAGTGGAGGAGGAGGAAGGTCGAGAGAGAAAGAGGTGGATGGAAGGTGGAGTGAAGAGGAAGAAAGATACGTATGTGGAAGAAGAGGAGGAGGAGAGAAGAAAGATAACAAAGTGGAAGAAAGTGTGGAAAAGGAAGATTGTGAGAAAGGAAGTAAAAGAGGATAAGAAGGATGAGGCAAGCAGAGGGGGAAGAAGGCTGTGGGCAGGAAAATGAGGGAAGGGGAGATGCAGTAAATGAGGAGGGAGGAAAGTGATGTAGGAAGAAGAAGGGTAAGTAGTGTAAAAGAAAAGGAAGGAGAAAGAGAAGAAAGGTAAGGAGGACATGGAGAGTGAACGAAGGAGGAAGAGAGGAAGGAAAATGAAAAACTAGAGACGGAAGAAGACAAGGAGAGACGGAAAGAGGAATGCGAAGAAGGAAAAACATGGAAGGAGGTACGCGGGAGGAGAGGAATTAAGGCTACGGGGAGGGAGGAAAACAAGGTTGAAGAAGCTTAAGAATGAAGGAAGACAAAGAAGAAGAAATAAGTAGAAGAGGAAGCGTATTTGACATAATCTGAAGGGGGCGAAGAAAGAAGGGAAGTGGGCTATTAATTGAAATTCCTGAGAGAGAGAGAGAGAAAGAGAGAGAGAGAGACAGAGACAGACAGACAGACAGAGACAGTTATATATATATTTATATATAATCACAGTATATATAATTGCAGAGAAAACACAGTTAAATGGAGAAAAAAGCGATCCAACACCCGTAACAGAGGAGCAGACACAGACAGATAGACAGACAATGGCGAGGAGAATGCCAGTGCCCACCAAGAGTCGACGGGTTAATAATCGGGTGGCGAGGGTTGAATTTCGTACCTTCAGCCAGTCACGATGTTCTTTTTTTTCTTCTTCTTCTTGTTCCAGACCATGGAGAGCAGCTGTTCTCTTTTACGCTAACTTAACCTAAAATTACTTGAAGGTGGCAGAAGGAAAAAAGGAAAGAAAAGAAAGGAGAAAATACGCCACTGAACTAACGGGGTTAAACTTATCCCTTGCTGCTTCCAGACGATTTTATTCAGTTTGATAGGACCCCGTAGTAAAGGGTTTAGAAAAAGCCTCCACTGACTCTACAACGTGGTTATTATTATTATTATTTTTTTTACTTTAGGTTTTGCCGCCCCAGACGATTTCATTTAGGTTATGTAGGACCTTTCGTTGTGGAATGAGGGAATGAGGTGGGTGATTGAGTAAATACAACATACTGGAGGGGTGGATGAGGGAAAAATGTTAATAGACAGGTGATGAGGAAAGAACAGTTACCTGTTGTATTTCCTTGTATTAGGTGTGTGTGTGTGTGTGTGTGTGTGTGTAGGGGGAAGGGGGGACCTTGGAACAGCATCGACGGGAGGGGGGTAGTGGGGGAGGAAAAGGTAGAGGAGGGGGTAGGGGGGAACAATTTAGAGGGTCCTCAAGCAGTTTCGAGGGGGTATCACAATAACACCGGGACTTTGGGTCATTACTTGAGGATACCGCCACCAATTCTCACGCAGCAGATTAAAGAGCTGCTTTGAAGGACGTTTTGTGTGTGTGTGTGTGTGTGTGTGTGTGTGTGTGTGTGTGTGTGTGGGTGGGTGTGTGTGTGTGTGTGTGTGTGTGTGTGAGAGAGAGAGAGTACATCATGGAAATATAATGGAAGAGGGAAAGTGAAACGCGGAGGAAGAAAACTAAGAATGCAAGAGAAGAAGAGACAGATGAATATATGTGTGAAAGTGGGAGTAGGCGAAGGTAGGGAGAGGGGAGATGTGGTAGGAAGAAGACTAAGTAATTGAGAAACAGAGAGGGAGGAAGGGAGGAAAGAGAATGAAGAGAGGTATCATTAGGAAAGAGAGGGTGGGTGGGAGGGAGGGGGAGGTGGAAGGCTAATGAGAGGAGGGGGGGAAGCAGGAAGGGTGGAGGGACAGGAGGGAGAGTTATGGAAGGGAGGAATGGAGGCAAAAAGGTGGCACTGTGGAAGAATTGAAATACAGAGGAAGTGGAGGAGATAGCAGGGGAGGGAGTGACATAAAAAAAGAGCAGAATGAAGGTAATGAGAGAGAGAGAGAGAGAGCAGGAGAGTATGACAGAGTAAAGGAGTGTGTGTAAGTGCAGTAGTTTGTAAGACAGAGTAAGAGAAAAATGAAAGAGTACAAGATATTACAAAAGAAAGCTAAGGAAGAACAGGAGGAGGAGGAGACTGGAGAGGGAATGGAGGTAAGCTAGAGAAAGGGAAGAAGAGGAATGGAAAAAGGTTAAGGACTAAATGAAGGAAGAAGAGGAGGAGGAGGAGGAGTACGACAAAGATTAAAGGTTAGAGGGAAGGAAAGGTGAGGTGGGGGCAGATGAGGTGGCGGGGGAGGGGAGGGGGTTGGCACACACAAGGCCGTCGCTGTGTGTCATCTTCCCTACCACTACCAGGATCCTTACTCACTCACTTCCTCATCCTCTCTCTCTCTCTCTCTCTCTCTCTCTCTCTCTCTCTCATGTTGTATTTCCCTTGTGCCTGTGCTCTTGTTACTTTTATTTTTTTGTCTCTATTATATTTTTGTCTTTAATTTTTCTTTGTACCCATTTTGTGTGTAACTCTCTCTCATCATCCTTCTGTCAGTTTATCTATCCAAGGTTCAGTTCCAGCGCTGATAAGGGCATTGAATAGTCACCTAGGACGAAAATGACCTGGACTTCCGTGACCTAGGTTCTGGAAGGGGGTAGTGTAAGGTTGGCTGGTACCGTTATCTGTCTCTTATCCCGCGTATCTACCAGTCTTGTCCTGTTATCTCATCTGTCTATCAGGTGCACATATCTTGGTCTGTCTGTGTGTATGTAGATTCATTTTTCTTTTATTTACCTCTTCCCTTTTTTCTTTTTTTTTCTTTGCTGCCTTCTCACTCTGACCTCACTTAGTACCATGTGTGTGTGTGTGTGTGTGTGTGTGTGTGTGTGTGTGTGTGTGTGTGTGTGAGAGAGAGAGAGAGAGAGAGAGAGAGCACTTACAGAACAAGGGGTCGCTCTGTCAGTCGTTCGCAATACCCATTGCCCTGCGAATAGAAAAAGTCGTGGCGGTGGGAGAGAAAGGAGAGGAAAGAACGACCCACAAGACGACATGCTGACGGGACGAACAGCATCTGGCCGTCGTCATTCAGATTATAGCATGAAAAATAGTGGGGTTTGAGAGAGTTTCGTGTGATAAGTCTTTCGTGCGAGTGTTTCGTACGTGGGACAGTAGTAGTAGTAGTAGTTGTTGCCTTAGGTTCATCTGAAACGTGAACCCGGTGGACTGCAGGCTTAAGTTGATCTCCAGCACCGTAGGTTGGACAAGACACGATCAGCGACTTTTCCTCGTGTGCAGTTTGTGACCTGGCTTTATTTCGGCATCGCGACCTAATTTGTACGCGGGAAGGTAGTGGGGTTTGCGTGTGTTTCGTAATTTCAACGTGACACTATTATTTTCTTCGTGTCAGGTTTGAAACAATTTTTATAACGTAACATTTTTTATTAATATCTTGGCTTTGTGATTTAGTTTGTGAGAGGGAAAAATGGTTGTTACTTGGGAGGGTTTATTTTGTGCATTAATGGTTACCAGATGCAGTGACAAACTTCTGTGCATCGTGTGTAGTCTGTAGCATGTTGTTATTAACGTTTGTGTCGCCACTTTAAGAATATACGTGGAATGTGAGAGAGTTAATTTCTTGTTTTTTTATACGCACCATAAACAACTCTTCGTGTCTAGTTTGTTGCATCTTTATCTCTTCTATTGCTTCTTTAATGGTCACAGCTCCTTTCAACTGTCTGCTTTCATCCTTCCACCTCAGCGTCGGGCGCATAGCACCCGTCTAGCAACAAACTCTCATCCCTTTTCTGTCCAGCTCTCTAATGCAAAAGTTAACCGTTACTCCCAGTCTTACATTTAAGCAAGAGCTCAATCCTGGAACTGTCTCCCTCTGTCTTTATTTCCTGCTTCCTATGATCTCCAATCTTTCAAACGCAGTGTGTCCAGGCATCTCGAAATGAACGAATCTTGAATTTGGCTCTCTGTTGTATTTTTTTTTTTTCTTATTCTTGGAAGGAACGGTTTGCGGGCTCTTGGCCTCTGGTTTCTTCTTGATTGCATATTAAAAAAAATAAAAGTTTTTTAGCATCTTGGTGTCGCCCTCCAGTTAATGACAAAAAATAATTAATGGGGTTTGAGAGGGTTTACGTCGTGCAGTTTATGACAGGAAGACAGTGGGATAGAGCATCTTCGTGTCTAATTTGTGATCCTTTTTTTCAAAACTCGAACTTTACCTAGAACAGACATCTCAGCTTCTTCAGTGCCAAGTTGTAGCAATAGATTAACCCTTGAATATGATGTTAGAGTCGCAGAAGTGTTATGGAAAGCGTGTAGGGGTCTAGCATTGTCTTTTTCTGCCATTGAGCTACGGGAAATAAACTGCAGAAGGACGAAAATCTGGGCCAAGTTAGTGTAAAAGAACTATAGAGAATTCGGCATCATGATGTAGTTTGTAGTAAAAAAAAAAAGTGTGTTGTTTTAGAGGGCTTGTTTCGTGTAGTTCATGATATCCAGACAATGAGGTAAATAGCTTTCCCTCTTGTCTAGTTTGCGACCTGTTTTAAATGTCAGGACGTCACGATCCAGCTTGTATCACGGAAAAAATAGAGGGGCGTTTGACAGGGTTTGTTGTGTACCGTTCCGTTCGTGATATCCAGACAATAGTAAACAGCTATTATAGTTTGTAACCCGTTTTTATGGTGGCCTGTGTGTGTGGCGTGGAGTGTGGAAGGAGAGAGGGTATGGGTGTTGTAATGTGATGGTTGGCTGACACTGATGGAGGCGTAAAGAGATTGATGATGTACTGACAGGAAGGAAGGAAAAAAGGTGGAGGTATTTTGATGTGTTGGAGGGATACTTGTGGAACCGTTGATGACACATTGAAAGGAGAGAAGGAAAATGTGGATGGGATTGATGGTATGCTTGGATGTGGAGAAATTGATGATGGACTGACATGATGGAAAAAAAAAAAAAAAAGAAGTTCCGGACGTTATAATGTACTGGAAGGATGGGTTAATGATAGACTGGCATGTGGAAAGACTGGCGATATTGAAGTTGATGAAAGGAATGGGACTGTGATTTGCTGACAGCTAGGAGTGATTGAAGGTAGCTTGTTAAAGTGGAACTAACAGCATGATAGAATTAAACTGACATGGTTATAGGATGCGATAAGACAAAATGGGTATGTTTATCACACTGGGGAAAATGGGTATGTTTAATGTGTTGGTTAAAATGAGTATGTTTATCGGTTGAGGAAAATGAATATGTTTAGTTTGATGGATGAAATGAGTATGTATCAGGCTAGGGGAAGAGAATGTTTATTATGATGGATAAAATGAGTGTGTTTATAGGGTTGGGGGAAATGAGTGTTTATTGTGATGTGTTTATAGTTCATTTATATTGGCCCAGTGGTGTCCCTCGGCTTACAAATGAGTTACCTTTTACGACCCATAAAACCGTGTGAAGGTCGACTTCATAAATATATGCCTACATAATGGCGACGGACTTTATATATACATACATACATACAGTCAGAGAAACAGCCATCTTCCCTGTTCCGTCTGAAGAAAATTGACAGCGGACGAAATAGTGAAAACCCCATATTTACTAGAGTGTGTTTCAGATAGTTCGATTTTTCCGCTATGAATTCGTCTAACTGTGGAAGCTACTGACGTGTACGTGACATCAGAGGTGATACAGTTTGAGGACCATTATCGTTACTGTCGTCATCCTTTTTTTAATTTTGCTGCGATGATGCTAATCGTATTTTATTATTAATATTATTATTATTATTATTATTATTATTATTACCGGTATTATTATTATTATTGTTATTATTATTAGTATTATTATTATGAACTACATTCAGGCGATTTTCTTAAGGTCGAAGTCTAATAGTGAAGGGTTTAATGCAGGCTATATCTAACCCCTTCCATTTCGTAAAGCCATTCCAATATTTAAATGAAATTGCCTGGAGTTAAAAAAACGAAAATAAGAAAGACGTAATCTTTGTGTGGACTCTAAAAGTTGGTAGGCGGAGGAGCAACATTCAGTAGCCGTGTCGGTACTGAAAGGAATGGATATTGGAACCTTGGCATAATCAGAGAGAGAAAGAAGGAAGGGGGGGGGGTGGAGAATGGGGGAAAGGAGAAGGAAAAGAATGGGGAAGAGAGAGGAATATACTGGGATGGGGAGAGAGAGGGTGGGGGAGAAAGAGAGGAGAACAGAAGAATGGGGGAGGGGGATGAAAGAGGGGAAGGATGGGGAGGAGAGAGGGATTTGAGAGGATGGGGGGGAGGACGAGTGTATTTCAACATTGTCTTACATTATCTGTGTCAGAGAAGAAGAGAAGGGGAAAAACTGAAATAGAGAGAGAGAGAGAGAGAGAGGAAGCAGACAAAGGATGATGATTGGGAAAAGATGAAGCAATAGAGGGTGGAGACAAGAAAGGAAATAATAGTTTAATCAAAGAACGAGCAGTGAGAGAGAGAGAGAGAGAGAGAGAGAGAGAGAGCTTGTAGTGAATGTGGTACTGATGGTTGGCTAATGCTCATGCTAGTCTTGCAACAGCCCAGACCATTTAATGCAGCTGAGAGAAATCCGGTCAGTTAGCGGGTTTGAAAAGATCCTGATTACCATTTTGATATTATATTCAGGCTAATTTCAGACGATTTATTGGAACTGAAAGAAACCCTATCATTTACAAGTTAATAATTAACCTACCTCAGTATTTTACTGGAACAAAGATTTGACGATAGGAGACAAATCCCAGCGAGTGTGTAAAATGATTTCTTGATTCCCTTGGCTACTGTTGACCAAGTGAAGTATTTAAGCTTACCCCCAGACGATTTAGTGAAAGTGAAGGGTTGAGAGTCAGAGAGTTAAGCAGAGACTGACAGGTGATTGTGAGAGGGTTAAGGAAGAGCAGGTGTGAATGCTAGGTGACTGTGACACTGGTGATGATGAAAAGTTAAAATGATGGGGTGAAGGTGAGGAAGCAGAGGATGTAGGCAAATATGACGATGCTGAGAGGAGTAGAGGAGTGTCGGTGAAGATGAGAGGATTGAATTCGCCAGTGGGTAGCAGAGTAGCGAAGGAGAAACAGTGTAGTTGCAGTGGAGTAGGAATGTTAAAGTGACCATGAAGATATTGATTTCTGTAGATGAACTTGAAAACAGACTAAAAACTGTGTTTATTGTTAGGAGAGAGCTATTTTATGATGGCGTATCATATTTCATTCTTGCCACTCCCAGACGCCTTTACTCTGCGTAGGGGAGGCTTTCAGAACTGGAGTTACATATTGCCGTCACTAACCCCCCTACCTTACTATACGGTGTTCACTTTGCCTTGCCCTAAATCTGCCATCCCTCCACCTTGAATGATGAGTTAGAACAGTAGATTAACACTAGAATCTGATGCTGGTCACGAAGAAGTACTACAGAAAGGAACCTCAATATTGCCCTTTCTACCACTGAGCTACGTGAAATGATAGCCAAAAAATGCGAAAATCTGGGCCAGGTTAAAGGAGGGAGGAAAGGAAAGAAGGGAGGAAGACAGAGAGTAAGGGAGATGTTGGAGGGAGTGGAGGGAGGAGGAAAATTTGAGAGAAAAGGAAAAGGATGAGGGAAAGGGGAAGCTCTCAAGTTAAATAAAAATCGTCTGGTGATGCATGATTATAATAAAGAAATTTGCGTCGTTGTCGTGAAGGGGTTAAACGATGTGGATACTCTAAAGAGGGTCAGAGCTTAACCCAGACTAGCGCACTGTCTCACTTACTCCGTTACAGTGCGATGAAGTATTTTATCGATTTTTTTTCTTGTTGATGTCGCTGCCAGTGTAGTGTATTCGAGGTAAGGATGGTCCCCTATTAGTAAAGGGGTTAATGTAATCTGGATATAACCTCACCATTAAATACAGTCGTTAGGAGTAGCAAGATTAAAGTACATATTATAACGTTCTGTGACTGAAAGGGTTAGGCAGACTTTTTTTTTTTTTTTCTTGGCCATCACGTCACTTTTTTTTTTCTTTTTTTATTTGTTCATCGCGTCATTTAGAAACGTGACAGACATCAGACACGTAGACAGTCAGAAGCAACACACATACCAATTACAGGTAGAAGGGCTTATTAGACACAGGTGGAAGAGGAGAAAAAATGTGAATGATTATGAAACGATGGAGATATGCATGTGAGGGTGAGGGGAGGGGTAGATGGGGTGGGTGTTGGTGAATGGAGTGATAGGAGGGTGAGATAGCGTGTGTCGAGGTGAAGTGAGGTTGTGTAAGTGTTTGTGAATATGTTAATGAAGGGGATATCTGAGTATGGGTGTGCTGGAGAGAGTGATAAGTCTGACTGAAAATTTTAGGTAAATAAGTAAAGGTAAAGGAGGTGAGATATGTTGACTTGAGATGTGTTTGGGTAATTGTGTTGGTGTTTGTGATAATGACGACAGGTAGAGAGAGAGAGAGAGAGATGGTTAAAAGTGAATGTAGTGATGGAGGCAATGGTAAGACTGTATGAAGGAGAGATGGGGGTAGAGATGGGCTGAGCAGGAATGTGATGGTGGCAGTTGTATAGGAAGAGGTGAGATATGGTTGGGACTGGGGTTATGTTAATGGAATAGAGAGGGAGCGAGGGGGGGATAGGAGGGTAGACACGTGGTATAATACTTTTGAAGGGTGAAAGTAGGAACAGGAGAGAGAAGGGGGGGGGAGTAAGGGGGGAGAAGCCAAATACCTCTGAGTGGTCATGATAGCATCGATCGAGGGACGGAGGGAGGAACGGAGGGAGGGAAGAGGGAGATAAAGGGATAGATATTTGATACCTTTGAGTGGTCAAGGTAGGAACAAAAGAGGGAGGAGGGGTAGGTAAGGGAATAGACACTTAACTCCTTTGAGTGGTTTAGATAGTCATGAGAGAGAGAGAGAGAGAGGGGGGGGGGAGGCAGAGAAAGGGTTCGATACGAGTGTTTCTGATTGGTACTCTTTAGGGCTGTCGTGATGTGGTGGTCGGCTCTCTCTCTCTCTCTCTCTCTCTCTCTCTCTCTCTCTCTCTCTCTCTCTCTCTCTCTCTCTCTCTCTCTCTCAGCAAAGGGAAAGATAGGGAGAGTAAGATTTAAGTCTAAAGTTAAAAAGGGCGAGAAGAGAAAAGTATAATGAGAAAAAGGGAGGGAGAGAGGAAGAATAATTAGAAGAGGAAGAGAGAATGAGCTATGAAGGAAAGCTGGATAGAGAGAGAGATTGGATATATACTAAACAGTGCGAGTTCCCCTAGGCTTAACAGTCCTGCATATCGCACACCTTCTCACGTCACCGTTTATGCGCAGAAACCCACCATCCATACTAAATAACACATTAGGGCTGCCTCATTCAGGGCTGGTGCAGTGGCGTTAGCGGGACGGGTTTTGTGACAAGTCGGTGGGTCTTGCAGAAAATAAGTCGAGAATGTTTTAACGGCAGGTCTGCTCCCTGCCCCAGCCTGAGAGAGACCTTGCGTTCTTTGGGATAGCAGGTTAGTAACAGGCTGCCGACCGAGGACAGAGAGAGAGAGAGAGAGAGAGAGAGAGAAATGGGGGGAGGTGTCTACTAGGAAATGGGGTGAGAACAGTTTAGAGGGTATGAAAAGAGGGGCGGATAATAGTAAGGATGGGGGGCTGAGATAGATAGATAGATAGAGAGAGAGAGAGAGAGAGAGAGACAGACAGACAGACAGACAGAGACAGAGACAGAGAGACTACTAGGAAAAGGTGGTGAGAGCAGTTTAGAGGTGAAGGGGGATGGGATGATAATAGGGGAGGGGGAGGGGGGCGAAGGGAGGAAGGTTGGTGAGGTTATGCCATTCCGGATTTTCGTGACCTTCCCTCCTCCCTTCTTCCTCACGACACGGGAGGAGAAGAAAGGGGAGAAGGAAGGGGGGTGTAGGGAGGGAGGGAAATGGAAAAGAGGGGGGTTGGAGAGAAATGGTTGAAGGAATGGGGAAAGGGGGATGGATGGAGGAAGGAATGAGGTTGGGGTGGAAAAAGAGGGAGGAAAGGATAGAAGGGAGGAAGAAAGGGAGTAAGGGAAATGCGAAGGAGTGGAGGTAGGTGGAGGATTTGTGAGAAAAGGAAGAAGAAGGGAAATGGAAACGGAAAACGAAAAAGAGACAATGAATGAGAAATGAAATCAGATGACAGGGAAAAAAAAGATAGGCGTAAGATAAAATAGGATAAGGGAAGAAAAAGAGGGGAGAAGAGGGAGTATATAGAAAGAAAGGTAGAGGAGAGGATGGGGAAGAAAAATTAGAGAGAGGGAATGGGAATATGAAGGAAAAGTGGGAGGGGAAGAAGTAGGGCAGGAGGGCTAGGGAAGAAGAGGAGATTGAGAGAAGAAAGGGAGGAGGAAGGGAGAGGTTTTAAAAAGGAAGGAAATGAACGATTATGAAGGAGGAGAATAAGTAAATAAACTGAGGAAAGAGGAGGAAGGAATGGATAGCAAGTGAGAGAATAAAAAGAAAGGGTAGAGAAGAGGAATGGGAAGAAGGAGAAAAAAGGATGAATGAAGGCGGGAGAGGATGAAAAAGTTAGGGGCGGGAAGAGGAGGAAAAGGGGACGAGGAAGGTAGATGAGGAAAATAGGAAGAGGGAAATGTGAGAGAGGATAGGGAAGAGGAAGGAAGGAGGTGGGGGAAGGGAAGGGAAGAGGAAAGAACGGGGAGGAGGAAGGGAAGGAAAAAGGAAGGAAGGGGGAGAAGGAAGGGAAGGTATGCCATTCCGGATTTTCGTGACCATCCATCCTCCTCCGTCCTCACGACACGAGTCACACGGGAGGGAAGATGGAGGAAAGGAAAGAAAGGAAGGGAGAAGGAGGAGGAAAGTAGGAGGAAAAGAGTGAAAGTAGGGAAAAGTGGGGGAACGAGGAAGACAGGGAGGGAAGAGGGAGGAGGAAGTGAAAGGCGCGGAGAAAAGGAAAAAAAGAGGAGGAACAGAAAGAGGAAAGGCGAGAAATGAGATGATAAGAGGGACGAATGTAGGAGAACAAGGAAGGTAAAAGAGAGGAAAGGAGGGAAAGAAGTGTGAAGAAGAGAGGAAAAAAGAAAAGGAGGGAGTGGAGAGAGGAATGTGGAAGGAAAGGTGTGAAGAGGGCGAGGAAAGGGAGAACTGTAGGAGAGAGAGAGAGAGAGAGAGAGAGCAATGGAATCCCCTTCTCTTCGGGGTCGATCTGATATCTGAGGGCTGCCCTGAGGTCGACCGGACGTAGTAAAATATGTCTGAAATTGGCTCACACTCGCAGTTGCTTTGGTACTGTATTTAATTTATTATTTTTATTATTATTATTATTATTATTATTATTATTGTTTGTTTAGTTATTTTCATTACTGTTCTGCCCAACCCAACAATTTCATCAGCATGACACACTTAAGCACACCTTGTCACACTTTCTTCGCCCGCCACATTAGTATTACCACATTAGCACCACTCCTGTACCACAACATCGCGGATACATATATTCATGGCCATACCACACTATCACAAATTCAGCTCACACCAGCAGTTATACAACCAATGTCCCCCACACCACACATAAGTATCATTCCAGTACACCATCATTGCATCCCATTCTGTCTCAGTAATACCACACCGTCACCCGATCCCCATGTCCTTACCACACCTTTGTCATTGTCCCTCATACCACACCCGTTACCACTATATTTCACACCACAGTAACACCACACCAAATTTGTCTCACCATCACAATGCATCCTGTACCACCGTGATCCTTACCACACCATGTCTTATGCAACACCTACACTATACTTCCTGTCCCCATATATCCTGTATATCCTAGTATTATTACATGCCTTGCCACACCACCAGAGTAACTCCAACCAAATTCCATACCACACCACATATCCCAGTACCATAAAATGTACCAGCTTCTTCCAGCAGAACCACAACCACAACCCCTAAAAGCAAGAAGGAGCCAAAGACGGTGGTTGTAAAAGTTGTCTGTTCCAAAGAAATGTGAACTGAAGAAAACCAGAACTAGGCGATCTTTCTTTGCAAAGGACAACTGCAACCTCCCAGCGATGGTTCCTTCTTTGTGGCATAGAAGAGTAAAATCATGTCTCTCATAGACCATCACAATATTTAACACAACAGTAAGGAAAAGTATCCCATCACCCACCACTCTATCTTCAAAACAGTAACGCATCATCCACCACAGTTTCGCCACAGCAGTAAGTACACTAATACATCATCCACCACAGTAATAACCACCAGTAACACAGCCACATCTCTAGCCACAGTATCACATGTTTTATCACCACCACCACACTTGGCAAGGAAGAGCTTCACCCACCAGGATCCTCATGTTGTCGTCTCGGGAAGAGGAGGGGATTAGGAAAATTCAAGAGGAGATTCCGTCAACACAAACAGACAAAGACGCGGCGCACCCAGCTTTATATATATTCCCTCTTTCCCCTCCTCCTGGCCCGTCCCCCTCCCCTACCCCTCCTCCGTCACCCAGCTCCCCCATTGGCTCATCTGCCCCCCGCGCTCTGCCCTCTGATTGGCTGGTTCAAAGTTAACTGGTTTTTGTTGCTCGGGATCAAGTTCTTCCCTCTTCTTCGTAGCTTCTTCTCGTTGTTGTTGGTCTTAGTCTTTTTCTTGGGTTTATTCTTGTTCTTTTCCCTCTTGGGTTGAGTTCCTCCTGTTCTTTTTCTTCTTATTTTGACTTCCCCTTTTTGTTTGTCTTCAAATTCTTGCCTTTCCCTTGTTTTTCATGACAATAATATTGTAAGTTTGTTGTTCATCATCATTATCATCATCACCCACGTATTTTATGGGATTTTTTTTTATAATTGCTCGTTTGTAGTTTTTTCATCTTTTGTTCGTCGTCATCGTCGTCCTTATCTTCTTTCTTTTGTACTTCCAACGTGACATTGTTCCGTCATATGTTATGTTTGTTTGGCGCCATCCCATTCGGCTTCCCGATTTTTTGTGTCTGTTTGTCGGCGTTTCATTTTGCCTCGTCATCTCCTCGCTTTAAGTGCTTGAGACAGTGTCGATGGTGGATCTTCTTTCAGGGATCTTCGACATTTTTGCTTCAGGTTTACTTCCTTGATCTTCGACAGCAGATGAAATATTGGACCGTCGATTTTTTCCATAATTTTTCATGCTGGATGTTTAAATATCGAGTTTTTTTTTTTTTTTTTTTTTTTTTCGACAGTGGATGAAGTGTTTAATCGTCGACTATTTCTTTCTACCTTCCTCTTTCATGATGGGTGTTTGATTTTTCGCGTTTTCTGATTCATTTGTTTCTTTGATTTTCTCAGGATCTTTGTTTTGGGGTCCTCGACAGTTTTACTTCGAATTGGCTTGCTTGATCATTGTATTGTCGATTTTCTTCCTTCGACTTAAATTTTTAAAATGTGTTTTTTGGGAATTGGATTTGCGACATTTTTGCTCCTTCATGATCTTCGTCTACATTATTTTCTTTTTATGATAGATCGTCAGCATTTTTTTTTTTTATAATTTGCGTCTTTGCTATTCGTCGACAGTGGATTTTGGTTCCTGTTTTTTTTTTTTTTTTTTTTTTTAATCTTTCTTAATTTCGGAAGTTGGAACGTTGACCTTCTGCCTTCTTCGACTTGTTAATAATATTCATCGACACTGGATCTTCCGTCATTGTCATTCTACCTTGATTTTCACTGAAGTTGGATCTTGGCTGCTAGATCCCTGGCATTGTTTCTTCGACCTACCGTCAGTATTTTCGTCGACAGTTTGACCTTCTCTTTCGACCTACTTTCTTTAATGATTTTTGAATACTGGAATGTCGACTTTTTTGCTTCGACTTCCCTCCTTGGCCTTTGTCAACACTGAATCGTATTTCTTGGATTTATTTATTTATTTATGTATTATTATTATTATTATTATTATTATTATTATTACTTTTGAATCTTGGCTTTCGGATCTTAAGTGAACTTTCATTGAGCCTTTTTTTATGCCTGGTTCTCATATCGTCGCCATTTTTTTATTCTGTGTAGATACTTCTTCCTCATCCTCCCCATTCTCTTCGCCTTCTGTGTCTACTTCTCATCGTTTTGCTCTCCTCCTTTGCACGTCGTCCTTCCTCCTCCTCCTCCTCCTCCTCCTCCTCCTCCTCCTCCGCGCATCGTCCTTCTCCTTGTATTTCACTTAATATTTTCCCTGCCTGGTGTGTGACGTTGCTTACCACGCTCATCATCGTGCTTGATTAGGGTGTTTGCATGCTGCGTGAAGGTGTGTGTGTGTGTGTGTGTGTGTGTGTGTGTGTGTGTGTGTGTAGGGGGTTGTCTTTGGTGTGAGTGGTTGTGGTGGTGGTAGGAATGGTTGTGGTGGTGTTGGTGTGGATGACTGGTAGTTGTGGAGGCAAGTATTGATAACTGTGGTGAACATTTGTGGTAGCTGTGGTGGCAGATACTAGTAATTGTGGTTGACAGTTCAGGTAGTTGTGGTTCGCGAGTCTTGCATTTCTGGTAGCTCAGGTTTGCAAGTGTTAATAAAAGTTGTTGTTGTTATTGTTTTGTTATTGTTGTGTTGTTATTAATGCTGTTATTGTTGTTGCTGAGATAGTAACTGATTGTTGTTGTAGTTGTGATGATACTATTCTTTCTTGTTATTTAGTTGTGTTCGTTGTAATTATGGGCAATTGTTGGAGGATATGGTGTTAACTTTCGTTGTAAATGTTGTAGTTATGGCGGCAATGTTGGTAGTTGTGCTGAGAATGGCATCGTAGCTGTTTTCGATGGTGATAGTGATGATGTTGGTTGTGACACAGTAGTAGCTGTGAAGATGGAGCGTGTTGTGTGGGTAGTGATGGTAGGGGTGGTGATGGTGGTGGTGGTAGTAGTGATAAGTGTGGTGGTGTGGTGGTCATGATGATGGTTGTGGTGCTAGTAATGCTGAAAGAGGTTGCGCTGGCAGTTGTGGTGACGTTAGATTAGTAATGGTGATAGTAGTGGTGGATGAGGCAGTGGTAGGGATAGTGATGGTGGTGATAGACGTGGAGGGAGCAGTGGTGGTGATAGTGATGGTGGTGTTGGTGGGGAAAGCAAGGTCACAGAGCTATCCTAAGATAGTCTGTGGCAGTCCTATATATCACATGACCTTTGTACTACACACACACACACACACACACACACACACACACACACACACACACACACACACACACACACACACACACACACACACACACACACACACTTTCCCTGTCATTCATTCATTCATTCTCAAACCCGATTTTCTCTCTCTCTCTCTCTCTCTCTCTCTCTCTCTCTCTCTCTCTCTCTCTCTCTCTCTCTCTCTCTCTCTCTCTCTCTCTCTCTTTATATCCCTTTTCATATGGTTAATACTTCACATATTTACTGTCAGTCATTCAGTCATCCAGTCTGTCTGTCCATGTACAGTAGCTAGTTGCCTATATCTGTTGCTTCCTCCATTGATTTTCTTCTCGCTGTCTCCAACATTTTGTGCACATTGGCAGTTTATCTGTCTACCTACCAACGTACCTGTGCGAACCTAACATAGATACATACCTGCCTACCTGCCTATGCTACCCACCTACCTGCCTGCCTACAGATTTACCTATCTACCTACCTACCTGCCTACTTACCTACCTACCTACCCACGCACCCACCCACCCTTTTATGCGCCACCCTATCACCTTCACCCTACGTATACGTAGTGTACCTACCTACTTATGGTACCTACCTCACGCCTTCGTTCTCTGCCTCCCTCCCACCCCATACATCTCCCAGCCTTCTTTCGCCATTTTGCCTTGCTTCTCCCACACAAACACTTCCTGCCTAACCTCCCATACATGACCTTCCTGCCTACCTCTGTCTGCCTGCCGCGGCCCGGAAGGTGAGGCAGGTAGGGGGGAGGGGTAGGTGAGGCAGGAGTGGGGTTAAGGGGGTGCCAAGGTTGTAGTGGGGGGGTGTGTGGAATGTTGGACTGTGACTACAATGCCTTATAATAGTGCTGACTTTTACCTGTGATACTGAATGATGATGGTGGTGGTGATGGTGAATGAAGGTGGTGATGATGGTGAATGAAGGTGGTGATGGTGGTGATGGTGAATGAAGCTGGTGGTGGTGGTGAAGTAAATGAAGGTGATGGTGGTGGTATTGGTGATTGGAGATTCTGATGGTAGTGGTGATGGTGAATGAAGGTGGTGGTGTTCGTGGTGGTTATTGCAGATTTTGGTAATGGTGGTGAATGAAGGTGATGATGGTTGTATTTGTGGTGGTGATGGTGCCAAGCGATGTTGATTGAAGTTGGTGTTGGTGCTGGTGAGTGTGGTCGTGATGGTTCTGGTGGTGATTGTTAAGGATGGTGATGGTGGTGGTGAAGTGGTGATGATGGTGATTGCAGGTTGTGACTGTAGTACTTAGTTGTAATAGTTTTGGTTAGTTGTGATGATTATTTACTGAAGATGGTGCTGGTGGTGGTGATAGTGATGTTGGTGGTAGTGATGGTTAATGGAGATTGTTAGGGTGGTGGTGAGGGGTGATGGTACTGATGCTTATTGTAGTGGTGAATGGTGATTGTAGTGTTAATGATCAAAGTTGGTGTTAGTTGTGATGAATGGCAATTGTGGTGTTAGTGATAATGGTAGTTTTGGCGGTAGTGGTGATAATGAATGATGATAGTAATGTTTAATCAGTGAAGAAGAAGGCTTGTGGTGATAAACAATGGTTGAAATGAAAGTTCTGACAGATGTTTGTGATGTCTTGAATGTTTGTTGTGGTGATGAGTGATGTTTGTGATGTTAGTTATCTTGAATGTTTGCTGTGGTGATGAGTGATGTCTGAAATGAAAGTTATGATGTTTGTGATGTTTGTTATCTTGAATGTTTGTTGCGGTGATGATAGTGATGAATGGTGGTGGTGGTGGTGATAAATGGTGGTAATGGTGGTAATGGTAAAAGATTGTTTTAGTGTCGGTAATTACTTGGTGATTGTAAGACTGCGTAATGACGTAGTGATTATGCAGTTGTTGATGACTGATGGTGAGTATGATGGTTGTAGACTGGGAGGTGGGGCAATCTCTCTCTCTCTCTCTCTCTCTCTCTCTCTCTCTCTCTCTCTCTCTCTCTCTCTCACACACACACACACACACACACACACACACATCAAAAACTAGTTGTCAGATACATCTTTGCTAGTTTCATTACAGACGGTAGGTATTAGCGTCAAAAGAGTGATAGTCTCCTTTAGATCTGAAAAACGGACATTAATTTCAAGACAGTGTAATAAAATGAAAAATAGTTTGGTTTGGGCGACACTGATTGGCGTGGCGATGGTGTTGGTAGTTACGATAATAGTGATGATGATGATGATGATGATGATGATGATAATGATGATACTGAGTGAAATGTTGAATGCAGTATATGATAAACAGGGAAATAGAAACTAACAGTACTATTAACGGTTGAGGTAAAAGTCCTAATTCGTGTTATATCATCACTTTTCTCATATCGACCCAGTACCAGCTGTAAAAATAATTGCAAAAGCGGTGATAAGAGTTGAAGAACCCTAAATAGTGGAAATTTTAAACTGCAAGGGAAAGGTTTAATAGCAACAATAACAACAGCATCAGTTTAGAACCCATTGTATAAACAGCAGAAATAAAGGTAGATGATCACTGTACAATTTTTTTTTTCCGACAGTCTCACAAAATTTCCCAACAGACCTTCCGTGTTGAGGCCAGTAAGGGCAAAATGATCCGGGGTTTACTTTACCTGCCAATAATGCAAATCACTTAGGAAAGAACGCCAAATTTAGATACAATTTCCATTTACCCCTTTAGTACGGTGGAGTGTGGATTCCGGGAGCTTGATATGGGTGTGGATGATTGTGTGGCCCATTTCACTGCATATGCTGTTGTTTTCCCACTCTGTAATTTGTCTCGTCTTGTTTCTGAATACCTTAACCCATCTTCAGCTTGGAAAGAGTCAGGATGATGATGATGATGGTAGAAGTAGCGGTAGTGGTGGTGATGATGATGATCATGATGATGATGAGAAGGAGGAGGAGGATGATGAAGATGATGATGATGGTAGAAGTAGTGGTGATGATGATGATGATGGTGTGGTGGTGGTGATGATGATGATGGTGTGGTGGTGAAGGTGATGATGATGATGATGGTATGATGGTGATGATGATGATGATGATGGTGTGGTGGTGAAGGTGATGATGATGATGATTATGGTGGTGATGGTGGTGGTGGTGGCAATGATGATAATGATGATGATTATGATGATGATGATGATGTTACCGTCAGACGATTATATTCAACGTTGGATATTGAGGTAATTTAACAGTCTCAGTTTTAAGTACGTTCCTTCTCTCCCTTCAGTACGATGACCATTTCTAACGCCATCCATTTTCGTCAGCTTAGGAGGCAGCCCACGTAGCGAAGGGGTTAAAAAGTCTCCATTTATCCCCTTCAGTTCGAGGACGGATTGTTGATTTGTATTCTTGTAGTGGACAGGATCGAGAAATAGTAACAATGAAAAAAAAAAAAATGAACATTAAGCTTAGCTCCAGTGACTCAGCTGAATAAAATCGTCTGACTGAAATAGAATACTAGAGTTGTCCCGACCGTAAGAGGATTAATGGCATCAGTATCAACACTCTCAGGCTCTTGCAACTCGTCTGGCTAGGGGGTTACCGTAATGGTCGCGGTGTTAACACAGCCGTATAAAATCGTACGGCGTTAAGTTGAAATAGAATACTTAAGTTGTCTTGACGATAAGAAGGTTAATGGTTCTCTCTCTCTCTCTCTCTCTCTCTCTCTCTCTCCTTTAACTAAATCGTAAAGCATTTGCTGATGTAAAAATACTAGAGTTTTCAAGAGTTTTCCTGACTATGAGAGTGTTACGAGTACAGCCTTCGATTTTTTTGCTCTATTCTTACGCCGATATATCGGTAATGATAATCGTATTCATAACTGTAATTTTTAATATGATCATCGTCCTCGTTACCTCACCCATCAGTGCATAGGTTAAATTCCACAACTAGCTCTGTAAACTAGATACAGGTAGCTGGTATGTACTGTTGCCTGCAAGAGTTCCATTCCGCATGCAGACCTAAGATTATCATGCATTGCCTGTGTATAGAGAATGAATGCGCAAAGTATTAACAGGGAGTTTCTTGTAAGTAAATTATCATTGTGCAATTAAGGTATTAATTTGCTTATTTGAGACGTTGTTACGAACGCAATACTGTATACTGTATGCTTGGCTAAAATTAAAGAACTGCCGCAGGCGACTGTGCATAATTTATCTCCCCCATACCCCTTAAAAAAAAAAAAAAAGTTAATTTGAAACCTAATTAAGTGCATTTTTGAGCCATGCGAACAATATATCATTTCATAATAACAACGCAACTCGAGCATCGTCGTCGTTTTGTACCCAGCGAATTCGTGCTTGGATAATATCATAATTATTTAGGCTGCCTTTACATTCATGCGATATTTGTCTTTAAGCAAAAAACTATCTGGAAGTGCGGGCATGGTTCATTAAAAGATAACATATCGTACAGATGCCACTCTTATTTTTTTTTATAAGAGTTAAAACTCTACACTGAATAAGACCAGCTTCATGCTTCAACAACACCAGCTGTGTATACAAGCATTGCAACACCAGGGTTGCAATTATGGCTTGTTAAGCCACATTGTTTTTACAAAGGCTGTTCGGTACATGTCATAATAAAAGAAATCTCTAATATGGAATGGCAATACCAACATCGGGCACATAGTACACTGTAAAGTAGGACAGTAATGTTTCCTGGCAGCAGTACCACGGATAATAACAGTGGTAGCTGCAGTTGTGATGAAAGTAAATCGAGTATGATGAAGCTTATTAGTGATGCAGCGAGTGTCAAGCTGCAAGAGATGAAAGATAAGGATAGATAGCATAGGTTTGGTGAGGTTACAATGCATTATTTGAAATTAGGTAAAGTTAGGGAAAAAGGAAAACATTAAAAGTAACAGGAAAACGGCAAAAGCAAAAGAGTAAGGTTGAAGGTAATTAAGAGAGTGATGGACGTTGTGTCAAACACGGAAGAAGTGGGGTAATGAGAGCTGTCATGGATAGTAGTCACGATGCTGGCACTGAGTGATGGTGGGAATGTTGAAGAATGACTGGGAGGAGGCGGTGCAGGGGGGGGTGGGAATGGATGGCAGTCGTGGATGTGATATGTGGAAGGGATTGATGGATTTGTGGTGATGGGAGTGGATGGGATGGATTGTGGTGTTCAGTGGTAGTGGTGGAAATGAAACGAGGGGATTGGTTTTGGATGAGATGACTTGGAAGGGGAGACTGGTAGAGCTGGATGGGGGAAGATGGTGAAGTGAGTGGTGTTGATAGAGAGATGGATGGGGGTTAGTAGTGGAGGTGGAAAGGATATGTAGTGGTGTTGAGTGGCAGTATTGGCGATGCGGAGTGATTTAGTGGTGGTGGAAGTGGATGGGTGGTGGTGGTGAGTGACAATGGTGTAGACGGGGAGGTGAAGCGTGGTGGTGTGGAGGGTTGATGGTATAGATGGTGGTTATTTAAGTCATTGTTGGAGGTAGACGAGGGATATGATGGTGGTGTGGTGGGGTAGGGATGGGGAGGGATAGGTGGTGTTGGTTATGATGTTGATGAGTGGCACTGATGGAGATAGGATTCGGTAGGGGGTTGGTGGCGGGGGCAGATGGGATAGAACCTAAGTAGTGTGGAGTTCGATAGCCTAGCCTTGGGTCCCTACGTTCCACAGGACGAAATATGGGGTCGTCCATTATCGTTTTTTACGGAGATAGAGAGGGATGGCGGTCACAGAGTCGTCTAGCAAGGTGAACTCGTGTCTCTTTGGGAAGGGCAGTTTTTGCGGGGTGTCTTTCTGGAGGAGGCTTTTGAAGGATGCTGTGTGCCTGAAGGTTTTGGATCACGTGTTTGTGTATATGCCTGCGTAACGTTATTTTTCAGCAGTTGGAGGAAGGGGGGAGGCTCAGTGCATTTTGTGGTGGTGGTGAATGACAGTGGTAGATGGTGATGGTAGTGAGTGGTTTTGAATGGAGTGGGGGGGGGGAGATGTTGAACGTTGGTGATAGCGGTTGGGATGGGGATGAGTGGCAGTTACAGTTTTATTGGAGAGGATGTTGGTGATTGGTAGCGTTTGTGGTGCTGTGACTCTGAGTAGCGGTAATAGAGAAAGGGATAGATTTTGATTTCTTGAGAGATTGATGATTGTGTGTGTGTGTGTGTGTGTGTGTGTGTGTGTGTGTGTGTGTGTGTGTGTGAAACCTTCATATGTCACCACAGATCATGCTGAATATACACAAGGAAAGTCTCATTCATGACACTAGTGTGGTGGTAATCGTCAGGCCTCATGGCAGATCTGTATAGTCTGTTTTAACGAAATGCAAATAGTCAGACTCTTCCCTGCCGTAGTCTAGGATGGAATTTGCGTCCTTTCAGACAGCATATCACTTCTTAAACCTTTTAATAGTACTCGGCATGAAGGAAGGGGAAGATGTTGGTGGTGAACGTGGGAGTGTTCATAAATAGAACATTGATATAGAGCTGTATTGTGGTGATTGTGGTGGTATATGGTAAATGTGGAGGGGGGGGGATCCTGTTTCATGTGGATGTAAGCTCAGTGGACTGTGTATAAATCCGACAACTTCAGCCGGGTGTTTCCAGAGGTTATGTCAAAGGATTATGCTTTGTGAGTGAAGTGCACGAGGTGAGTAAGTATGGTGAACTGTGGCCACTTAGCCGGGCACTCCCAGAGACCTTCAGTTTGTTTAGACTGTATTAAAGGATTCTGAGGAGCGTGTTTTACTGTATCAAAGTGAAGTGTATGATGTAGGTCTTATGGTGTGAGGCACAGTGACGTCAGAGTGGATTCTTTGCGAGGCTTAGTTTGTGTTGGTACTGGAGTAGGGGTGGGTGATGGTCCCGGTTTAGTGTGGCGAGGTGAACTCCTATGTCTCCGGGAAGGGTAGTTTTTGTGGCAGGGATTTCTGGCCAAGATTCATGAGGGCACTGTTTGGTTTAACTCCTTCAGTTCGTGGACGTATTTTTCATTTTTGGTGCAGCTAATGTCAGGCAATTTTATTCAGCTCCGAGACCCCCCAGCCAGATGCTGAGAGGTTACAGGAGGCTATATTTAACCCTCAAATTGAAAAGTCTCTCCAAAGCTGAATGGAACTGTTAGAATGTTGGTAGAAGTAAAACAAATGTCATCGTGTTGAAGGATTAAGATTTGGGATGGCTGTGGTGACCTTGTGTTTAAGTAAAGATTAAATAGCTTGCTGTTTGATAAGGGAGGGACTTTTTTTTCTTTTTCTTTTAAGAGTTCTGTATAATGCAGAGAAGTTACCCCTCTCATGGGTGGCCAACTCTAATATTTTATTTTAGTCAGTGCCAGACGGTTTTACTCGGCCGAGGATAAGTCATGGGAGGCCAGAATTATTGATACTCCCACCATTTACTCTCTCATGCTCGGGGCAGTTGTAGTATTCCATTCCAGCTAACGCCAGGTGATTTCACTCAGCTGAGATTGATTCATAGGAACCTGAGAGTGTTAATGACAGTGGTGATGTGATGAATGGGTGGTGTTGGTGGTGGTGGTGGAGATACTTGTAAATCTGGCACTGTTGGAGAGAGGAAATTCGTGACTAGTTGTACAGATTGCGAACGCGGATGAGATACTGTGGTGCTGGTGAAGTATACAGTACGAGTAGTGGTGATGGGAGGTTGTAGGGAAGGTGTGGCCCAGTAAGCATAGAAATAAGCTAATAACTTATATACTGCAAGTTCTAATCACATTGTATCAAGGGAAGACATTGTTGGGGTTCTGTTTGTGATGTAGGTAATTGAAACACTCTTCCAAATGTCAGCTGTCATTCCAAAATAATAATATAATAATAATAATAATAATGATGATGATACTACTACTACTACTACTACTTTAATAATAATAAGAATAAGAATAAGAATAATAATGATAAAAATAACTTTCCTGCTGCCCAATCACCGTACTGTTTAAGACGGTTCATTATCAAGAAGTACTGTACTCAAGTGGTGGCATGTGAGTGAGAAGGATGTTGGGTAGTAACTGTCTGCGCACAATAGAGCGTGACATTGTTTATTGATGGTGCTCGGGAGGACAGCTGGGCGTCTGGGAACGGACTATCTAGTTTTTACCCAAGTTGGATACATTAATTAATAAGGTCTTCACTATACTCTTTCCACTTTAACCTGACCTAAAATTGCCGTCTATTCGCCTTCAATGCTGAGCTGTTAGAAGAAATGAACAAAAGAATATGATGCTAATAACAAATGTTTTAAAAGTGACATCTACCCATATTTTAATGCTGAGCTATAACAAGAGACGAACACAAGAATACGACGCTGATAACGAGTGATCTCAGACTGCCAAGAGATGAACGCAATATGACGCTGATAACAAGGAAGCTTCATGGAAAGGACTTGGAGCCGTTGTATTATCACATTCTGCCATTGAGGTGCTGTAAATGAACTGCGAAAGGACGAAAATCTCCGCCAGATGAAGGAGGAAGAATTATAGTTTTTTTTTGTGTTGGTTGGTGCTTGATACTGGTGACTAACGGGAAGGACAGGGGCGCCATAACTGCATCTTGTGCCGACACGCAATGGTGGGCAGAGCCTTAATTATGGATGAAGGGCGGTGTGTG